>NC_071407.1:35768825-36081902 GCF_017976375.1 Cuculus canorus
TCAGGGTATGGCAGCTGGGACAAACCAGAGGTGGCTTGCTGCAGTCAGCTGGAACAAACCCAGCAGCACCACCGGTTCTATTCGGGTTTGGGAATGGGCTGTTCTCAAGGGCTTTGCCAGGTTTTCAGACCAGAGCTCCTGTAAATATCTGGAACTGTTTCAGTGTCCTGCCTCTGTGGGGTCTTGCCTCTGCCTGTCCTCCTTACTGCCACACAGATTACTAGGGAAGGTTACATAGGCACATGCGTAGTGTTCACAGAGATTACTAAACACAGCCTTTGCCAAAAACTCTTCTCAAACTGAGGATTTTAAAATTAGGCAAAACCAGAGTGGATCTGGAGCTGCTGACACTTCAGTAGAATTTTGTTAGGACAATCTGGATCCCCCTGCAATGGCTCAGCCACCACCCATGTTGTGGTGTGTCCCTGGTGCCATCGCGATCTCTTATCTGTGAACCAGATCCCAGAGAGCCCTGTCCTCAGCTCTCCCAATTTATTGACCCTTGACCACGTCCAGGTTTCAGTGTGTGGCTTACGGGCTCTGGAAGGCCTTTTGATCTTCCATGAAGGTGTTTGAACTCTCAGGGAGGGCATCCAAAGGTTGAAGGAACTGCTTCTAAAGTTGTGGGTTTTTTTCCTTCTTTCCACATGTGTTTTGTAATGTTTTCCAAAGGTAAATAAATTAATGACCTATCTGTGACAAGCACAGGACAGAAGTGCTGCTCCCTACTGCAAATCCGTGTTTCTTTTGGCAAGAAAAGGCCTCCCTGCGTGCACTCTCCACTCATGCCATTGCTTCTTTCCTCTGCAGGGGACACAAGCCAGGAAGCCTACCTTCCACCTTGGAGACGAACCCAAGGCTGCGCTTGAGGTCAGAGCAGATGGAGTGAAGGCACCAGCGGAACTTGGCGTCGCAGCGGTATTTGTTGGCCCCACAGGTGTCATAACAAACGTCCAGCTGGTTACAGCACTTGGTCATGGCAGGGATGCCCAAATCCAGCTGTGGAAAGAGAGATAAGAAGTGTCCCTTTGCTGCCTTCTGGCCTTGGGCTCAAAGAGCTGGAACTGGGTGAGGTTTGCAGAGCCTAGCTGGCTTCTTTGCCAGAAGCTACCCCCAATAGCTGGGGCACCAGAAAGGAGAACGTGCTTCTCTCTCACTGTGTAGAGAAAGTGGTGACAGTAGTGCAGGCCTTATGCAGGACAGACCACATTCCCAGTCTGTCACAGGGGATTGAGTTCTGGTAGAGAGATAGAGAACAGCCCTTCCATGACTCTTTGCTAGTTCTGGTTTGTCAGAGCTCACTGGAGAGCTTTGCCAGCAGTGGCAAAGACCCCTTTTCTCTTTCTTCATTTTCCCCCACCTGACAAGTCCTGCTTTCAATAAATCTGCTCTGTGTCATTAATGCCTTATTTCTGCTTGCAAGGCCAAGGACAGATAAAAGCTTGGACGGGAGAGTTCTGCTTGCTTGGAGGTAAACAGCAAGCTTAGCTAATGACCTGGGAGGTGATGGGGCAGGAGGCCGGTCTCCTGGAGAGGCTGGCCTCATTATCTTGCCATAAATTCTTCCTCTTTTTGCCCCTCCTCAGGTAATATTTAGGAGATGAGTTTCTTACTTCATTGCCCTCAGTGCTCATGACTGCTTGCATAGGGAGGAGATACCGCAAAAATGCCCAGAAGGTTTGCAATGAAATGTAGTTTAAGGAACTAATCTGACATGAAAAATGGGCTGTAAAGGAAGGGTTTTCCAGCGCACGAATCTGCATGATTGCTGCAGCCTGCATGGGCAGCAGTAGTGCATGAGCTAAATAGTAATTCCCGCTCTTGAAGCCTCTGGGAATGCTTTTCCTGGTTATTCAAATATGATTTCATTAGTTGCCTTTTAAATAACGAGTGCGTGCAGTCTTAAAACCTGCAGGTTTGTTTCAGTGCTTGGCAGAGGGGAGGGGATGAAGGGCCAGACAGGGAGAATGACTTCAAGTACTGTTGTTTGCCTATTATGCCATGGCACTGAGCTGCCCAGCACTGAATGTGTTCTCTGTCCTATCGCAAGGGCATGGGATTCATTAGGGTGTTGATAAAAATGTGTTTCTCTACACTAGTGCTCTGCTTGGCCAGACACCCCTCTTTCTTCTTCTGTTGCAAAGCTGTTCAAGAAACTCATTCTTTTGGTACCTGCTGAGACAGCTGGAGCAACAGCCAGACCTGCAGCAACACGCAGCTCCTGTCTACGTGATTCCCTGCCAGCAGCTGAGATCTTAATGCTGCCTGACTGACAGTTAAGCCTTTTCTCTCACCCATATTATCAGCTGGTTACACTTATCAGTGATTTGCACCATATGGGAGTGGTGTGCATGGCAGTACATACACTTTCGGGTACCTTGAGCCCCAGAAAATAGGAGCTACAGCCGTTGGGTTCTTGGGGTTTGTAGTGAGGTCGCGGCATTGGAGCCTTCCCTGAGAAAAAAAGGAAAAATGTTAGGAAAGCTGATCTTCCCAAGAGGAGCACCAAAAAGCAAGGAGTGTCAGGCAGCCCATCTCTGGTCTGCAACCCCAAACGCTTTGTTCCTTCCTCTCCAGGGGTACTAGAGCTGGTTGAGTCACTGGCCCCACTCTCAGGTCTGGCAATGCTCTAGAGCCTGACTTAGTTCATGCTTCCTCTGGCACGGCCACTGGAGTACTGTGTTGTGTGTGAACTGGGTCCCCAGCAATTCTCAAATGTTTAAACTGGTCTGAGTCCAGTCCCTAGGTCTGGGATTCTCTCCAGCTCTTAAAAATGGGCAAGTCCCTCTTGGCACCCCGGGGCTTCACATTTGAGCAGCCTTCCATGCTACAGCTTAGTGCCCCAGACATCTCAAACCTCCTAGGAGCTTTTTCACATGCTTTCTGAGACCTCTACACAGCTGTGGTTACCCCATTGTGTTTTTAACTCCTCCAGTAAGCTACTAGCTAACCTCCTGAGTCAGCAAGGGGATTTCTTTCCATCCTCAGTTCATTCAGAGTGTGGTGAGCTATGGATCTCGGCAACATTGCATGTCTGATTTTGCTTGGTCATCTTGATCTGTTTTCTCTGCATGGTGATGCACTGCCATGTTTCACAAGTAGTTTCTTTCCCTTTTTCCCTGCCCTCCCTTTCCTACGCTTCTTAGTATGCATAGAGGGGTAAGAATTTCCTCTGCGAACAATTGTTTCCCCAATGTTGGACGAGTCCAGCAGACAATCAGCTAACAGTAGCTTCAGCAGCAATTTCATCTATTCAGCTTTGCTTTGAAAGTGAGCAAACCCTCCTCTCTGCCTGCCGGCCCATCCTTGGGCTCCGTATGTGGCTGACAGAACGCTCTGTGTTTGAAGGGCAGGCACCCAGGACTGGGATGGAAGCTGTCCATGTAGAAAGATTGGTGTAGTTCTCTTTCTCTCATCCCTTCCTCAACTCGCACCTCCACCCAACCCAACACCTCCTGTCTGGGGAGGATGAGCTGCCAGGCTGCTTCTGTGCCTTGACCCCGTTGTGCAAGGAACTTGATTACAGCCAGAGGAGGATTCTGCCCTGGAGAGGTCATGGAGACTGCCCCTCACATAGTTGTGTTTCTCTGTGCTGTCCCTTGATGTGTTGTCAGTGCTTGTTCGGTTTCTGCCTAGACACGCTTGTGAAAGGGGGATGTCAAATGCAGGTGAGGTGTTAAACGGAGACATTTGTACCCTGCTCTAGGAAAACTTTGTATGCTGTGTGAATGCTCCAACAATGAGTGAGCTGAGCCTCTCTAAGTCCGTTGTCTCCAGGGTTAAATTTATGCTTCCCTGAGCACTGCTGGAAAATTTATATAGGCATAAAATAGATCTAATTTAATCCTTCAGGCAGGGTTGAGTTCTTTTAAAATGCATTTCCACTGCTTTCTCTTTGTCAGCGCTTGATAATCATTCAAGACCCCTTTTTTCTGACAAGTACCAGGGACTAATATGGCCACAAACCTGCTGCATTCCTGAGAAGACCTCACAGCCAGATGCCCTAATAGATCTTTCATAGGAATGTTCCCTTAACTTCTAAATTAAAAATTGCCGGAGTGGTTTTGTTTAAACAAACAATTTGATTTGCACCAAATAACTGAATGAAATCCTGTCCAGCTGTGAGTAACCAGTAGCCAATTTTCTCCAACCATGCAGTGTGGACCAAGGATATAGTTGTTTGTGAGCCAAGATAAAGCTCTTAGGTTGACATTACCACCAGGTGATGGCATTTATGAGATAAGGTATTCCTCAGTATGGCAGTTACTACTGCATTTCTACCTTTTTGATTCCTTTTGAATAGATCAGATCTGCTCCATACTCAGGTGGAATTTTCTAGTGCAGAAAACATTGTCATTTTGAGCAGGTAGAGCTGAGTTAACAAAGAGCATAAATCAGTTGGCTGCAGCACACTCATCATAGGATCGCTTTTACACGAAAACAGAACTCAAGCCCTTTGCTGTACAGTGAGGTAAGGTAACTTCTGAGTTCATATGACACACTGCACATTATGATGGTTTGCTATCGAGAGAAGGAATTGTCTCTATATGGGCTGAATCTATAACCAAAGGCTCCCAAGCACTATAACGAGAGGGGGGCTGCACCCTAGTCTCGGTGCAATTCACACTGGTTGCTCTTTTGGAAGAGGATGAGAACTGGGACTCAGGATTCAAATGTTCCCGAACTGAAGCAGGAGACACAGGAAAGTTCAAAATCCAAGGTGGATTTTGCAGGATGGGGTCAAATTTTAATGACTTGCTCATTATATTGACAGTAACTTCTGTTCCTGCAGCGCATTGTCAATTAATGGGGTAAGGTGGAAAGTCAGAGTAGCATGAGACTGTCAAGGATAGGGAGATAACTGAGTTTCCAGTGAAAACCTTACATTAAGCTGAAGTTACAGCTATTATAATGTCTGAGAAAGTTGTCCTGAGGACAAAAAATCTCATATGAGAATTGCAGTGATCAGCAAAACATTGAACTGCCTTCAAGATGAGCCCTTGTAGGAAGCCTGCCCCTCTCCTCTCTGAAAAACAAAGCTTAATCATTTGCAAAGTGCCCCTTTGTGAACTCTTTCTCAGCAAGATAAAGTTCAAGATACCACATTTAACCTCTCTCCCACATCTCATTTTCTAGCTAACAGGAAAACAAAAGCAAAGTGGAAATAATAGGCGTTCCCAGCTTTCCATGAGGATCCTTCCAGAGCCCTGGTTCTCATTTATGGCTTGCCCACACGACAGTCATGGAAGGAGCTGGTGGCTCGCCCTGGCTCTTTCCCTGGCTGTGTTTCATGTGGGGCCCGTGGTGCCTGTCTGCTTCTGCAGGGCTGGGGAGAGGGACCAGAAGGCTGCTGCAAGCATGGCAGGACTTGCCCAGCAGCGTGCCGAGAAGAAATGCTGGTGGGTAGAAGGACAGCATTGCTGAGTAAGCCTGTTCTTGGGAAGAAGATATATTTCAGGACACTGCCTTGTCGGCATGGCCTTAAAAGAGAACTGAAGTTGGGTTTCTAATGGGAAGTGAGTTTCCCTGATGCATTTTAATATCTCCAGGCTGTTGTAGCTGTGCCAAGAGACTGGAAAACAGCCAGCTGGCGATGCAGGAGACCTCAGACACTGCAGTACTGGTGCACTGGCAGGGGGAAATGAATGTGTTGCTGGGTGAATAAATGGTCTCGGGCCTCCTTGCTATTTCGAGTGGTCCACTGTCATTCCTCTGCCCAGGCGAGCAGGCTTTGGGCAGATGTATCCCTTACTTAAACCACAGCCTTTTGGCACCTTCCTGGAAAGCCTGACTTTGAAGGCTCTGTTCTCACTGCCTGGATGTGCTTCCTCCTCTTAAGCTCCTCAGAACCAATGCTGGACAAACCATTGAAGTCCTACCCGGCCAGAGAGCTGAAGAAAGCTACCCAGGGATTTATTTCCAGATGAGGCTGTTTCCCCCACCCCCGAGGTGCCCAGAGAGATTTTGTAAGGAGGAGATATTTGCTGGCAAATGCCTAGTGTCCTGATTTAAGAGAGTTATGCATCAAGTTGTTTTCAGACCTCACTTGCTGCGGAAAGATCAGGAGAGACTTACAGCTAGCACTGCCTAGTGCTTCGTGCTCAGCCGAAGATGGATGTGTCGATCACAGGTGAGGCCTGAGCTTTATCGTGGCAAAATAAGCTGTTATCAGTGTCCCTTGGCTGAAATGAAGGAATGTAGAAAGCACAAATTTATGCTTTCTAAACTTGGGAAGAAGCAATCGAGCTGTAATTCAGCAGCAATATGGTAAACATGGTTTGCATTCATTCTTCTGGGCACAGACTGGGTCTCCCAGGTTTAGGATTGTCCCTGCATCCCTTCCACTTGCAGTTTGCAATGCTTGAGACCAGCATGGACAAATGGCCCTAGAAGGGTCCAGAAAGACCCTTGGAGGCATGTGGGCAGCATTTTGATAGTTTCCTCCTTCAGCCAGTGATTAATGAGTTGTCCAGCAGAGGACAAGAAAAGGGCTAAAGATTTGCTTGTTTATTTTCCTTTCTAGGAAATGCAAGATGCTCTCAGGGAGCAGACAGGCACCGTTTTGTGGAGGTGCTCTTCCCTCTGCCCAGAGCATAAGGCCAAGGGCAGCAGGGACAGGGACCACAACAGCCTTGGGATGTGCCCAAGAGCAACGACTTCTCCAGGACTTGGTGAGCCCTGAGACTCCCTTAAACAACCTCTGAACATCAGCCTTCCCAAACCTTGCCTCAGGCACACTACAGTACCAGGGGTTTCAGTCCTTGTCATAAGACGGACAGGTCCCTTCCTGCTCTGGATTTAGAGCATGATGTGGACCTGAAGGGAGGCTGTCACACACAGCATGGGGCTGCCACTCTGTGGGCTTGGCGACAAGCTGTCTAATGAGCGAACAGCCTCATCCTGTGTGCTGTGGTGATGCTGTGGTGTGCATGGGGATCTCCTCCAGACACTGTGATGATGGGCCCCATGGCGCAGCTGTGGCCCTCCTGGGCTGAGAGGGGATGGGCTCAGGTGCCTGGCTCCCTGCCGGGCTGTCGGGCTCAGGTGCCTGGCTCCCTGCCGGGCTGAGATGCTCCCTGTTTGCTGTTTACGTGAGGTCTGGGGAGCAGCGCTGGCAGGAGCGAGAGGGCAGATATATACACGTTATTTAAAAACAAAACAAACAAACCCCCATGACTGCAAGGCTCATTTTAAGCTCTCCTTGTGGTCCCACTTCAGCTCCTTGACAGGGAGCTTGGGTCTCAGACCTGCAGAATTTCTCCCAGCACCCTTGCCACTGGCCTGGGAAGACTCCGTCTGTCAGGGAGCATCCCAGACAACCCTGTGCAGCTCACAGTGATGCAGCATGCAGACCACTTTGCTGGAAGAAATGGAATGCCTATGGACTGAAGCTGAGTCAGTGGGATTCCTCCAAAGCATGGATTCTGTCTGTGAAAATCAGGAAGGAGAGGGGTTGTGCTCACGAATGTTTTGCCCAGGAGGTCAGTAGGGATGTGGGATGAAGCCAGAGGGACAGGGCTGCTGGGCAGTTGTGGGTGGGCAGGCTGAGGCGGCACAAGACAGTTCCTGCTGTGGGAACAGTTGCAGGGGCCTGGGGAATGGATGCAGTCTGTAGGAAACCTCCTTAGTGTTCCCAAACAAGTTGTTTCGGCAGGGTTGCTGTTGATGGCTGGTACTTGCCTGTGGTTCTACCCAGCACCTGCAAACCTGCACCACAGGGATCTGCACCTCTGCACGCCTTGTCCCTTGCCCTGCCTGTGCTCCTTCTGCCCGCTTTCCTCCTGCCCACACTCCCTGGGATGTCCCTGCCTTTTCCTGCCTCCAGGACAAAGCAAACTCTTCCTTTTTGGTTCGTCACTCTAAAGTCCAAGACAAGTTGGTGCTGCCTTGTTCCACCTGGAGTAGTAAAGTTTCCTCCATGGTGACAGCAGGTCTCATTTACCTCCCTGTTATCTCCCCTCCTCCCATGGTATTGGCCAACTCAAAACTGCTGAACAATGACACTCCGAAGGTTGCTGAGATTAGGGCCGCTGGCAATGCTACCAACCTCTTCTGAGTCAGATCTGCCTGGGCTGCTTGTCCTCCCTCCAGGGCCTCTCTGCTCACCCTGGTCCTTCCCTCCAGTGCACCAGGCAGTGGGGTAGCCTAGGTACTTATATGCCTTTCCTGGAGGAGCCATGTCCTCTCCTCTTGGCCCCTTGCACACAGCACAGTGTCTTGAGGATCAGTGTGTTCTTGGTGAGAGGGAAAGATGAGGGTTCAGCGTCGCTGTGCTGGCAGTGGCAGAGAAGCTGTGACTCCCTGCAGTGACTTTCTTTGCAGAGCACAGCTGGGCTCAGGGGCAGGAGCTGGGCTTGGGGAAGGACAGTGCTGCGAGTTTCCGCACAAGAGAGAAAGAGGGGAAAGGGCAAGGAGAGAGGGGCAGCAGGAATGAGGTTCACTTACCATATCGACATCTGTATTGGCAAACGCCGTTCTTCCCCCCCAACAGTTCCAAGAAGGAGTCAAAGTAGCCATTAACCGTTTCAAAGCTGTCCCGGATGGCCTCGATGCCCCAGTCTGCATAGGATGACTCTGCTTGTGGCACCTGGTGCCCGGTGTTCTCCTGTGTTGTTTCCTCAGTGGATTGCCCAAAGCCTAGCGTCAGGCACAGAACTGCTGCCTCAAAAAGCAGCCGCATGCTGCAGTTCAGATGAAGGCCCCGGAGCCCTTGTCCAGGCAGATGTGCAGGCAGGGAGGAGTGGGAGCAAGCTGGTGTGCGTAGGCGACAAGTCCCCTCTCCTCTGGACTTTAAACACTGCTGAGGAAGCCCACATGAGGTCACCACCATCAAAGTGCAAAGTGCACCATGGAGATTTGGACCAAGTTCATGTCACAGAAAAAAAAAAAAAATAGAGTTGGAGTTTGCACAATCCTGCTGGAACAGGCTCAGTCCCTGCAGCACCGCGGCTCAGCTCCCCCAAAGGGACCGCTTGCTCCCTGGGGTGCTGTAGTGGGCTCTGTCTGCCCAGGCTGGATGGCACCTGGGAGACCTTCCCTCTCTCTTCCCAGCCTGTTGGGGAGTGAAGAGTATCTCTTTATCCAACATTTCTGCTGCTCAGGCAGTGGGAGGAATAGATGAGTAGCAGACTGAGGAGCACCCCTTGCCTTTTCCTAGGCTTCCTGGGCATGTAATGGGGTGAGACAAGTCACCCACACGGCCTAACTGCTGTCGGGGATGGCTCCTTGCAGGACTTGGGGCGTTCCACACCTGCACGCCCAGAACGGGGTGCCTGGCAGCAGCATGCCCAGGACAGAAATGGGTGGCAGAGAACACTGTGTCCTGCTCTAGTATGGATGGAGGTGCTGCTGGGCCTCACAGGGGTTGATCATAGAATTGGCTCAAAAAGACCACTGAATCCAACTGTAAACCCAACAATGCCAAGTCCACCACTAAACCATGTCCCTAGGTACCACATCCACACATCCTTTAAATAATGAGGTAGAGACTCCACCACTTCCCTGGGCAGCGTCTTCTGGTGCTTCACAACCCTTCCAGGTCTAAACCTCCCTTGGTGCAACTTGAGGCCATTTCTTCTTGTTCTATCACTTGCTACGTGGGAGACCAGAAACCACCCCACTACAACCTCCTTTCAGATAGTTGTAGACAGTGATAAGGTCTCTCCTCAGCCTCTTCTCCAGGCTAAACAACCCCAGCTGCTCCTCATAACACTTGCACTCCAGATCCTTCACTGGCTCCATTGTTCTTCTCTGGACACACTCTGGCAAGCTGGGAGTAGTTTGGGTTCAGAAACACTGCATGCGGGACCATCCCTTGGCGTGTCCGCTCCAGCTGTAAGATCAATGATGTATGAGTCCCCCTGAGGGGACTCCGGAAGGCTGATGTTAGATGGCCTTTGCGTAATGCCGATTTTGCTGCGTTAAACAGGTGACTCAAAGCGAGGAAGTGCTGGCACCGAAACCCATGTCAAGTCACAGGCTTGTGGGAAGCTGCAGGTCCTGGCTCTGGGGTGGGACTGCCCCACCCAGACACAGGGGCCTGTGCAGCTCTGGAGGTCTCTACAGAGTTACTCATTAAAAGAAAACAACCAAATGAATGTGAACAGTGAAAGACAACGGGTAAAGAACAGGGAAGGGAAACGACATGAGAAGGCTCCAGCTGCTCTCGGAAAGCTACTCTGGCAGTTCAGCTGCTCTCCACAGACTCCAATGTCCAACTTCAGCAGTCACTGCTGTTTGAGTGACCAGGCTTTTGAGTGGAAACTCCAGAGGGCAGGGGAGAGACGAGCAGTGGGTCTTTCAAATACACAGCAAACTAAGTGCAAATTCTGACATTTTTTAGCTTTGCAGGAGACTTGGCCCCACTGCACTGAGCCTTCTGAAGCAGCCCTGCGACACCTGCCTGCCTGTGTCTTTCTGCGCTGTCACTCCCTCCTAATGACACAGGCTGGTGGCAGCTGCTGCCCCTGTCAAACCCGGGCAGAGCTGCCGGTTCCACGGGGCAGCCACCTGTCCTGCAGCACTGCCGAGTGTGCCTGTACCGCCCCATGCCAATGGTAGCAAACTCCGGCCTGGGTGAGGCTGGAAACCATCTTGACTTTGCATTATCAGCACCGCCAAAGCAAATGCTGACCCTTGCATCCTGCGCTCGGTTCCTGGGAGAGAAGCACAGGGGCTGGTCCAGCTACTTTTGTGCACTCCTTTCACAAAACACATGGTCATGAGCTTTGCCAGGATCCTTCCCTTTGTGTCCTGCTGGTGATGTGGAGCAGGATAGAGCCTTGAGGCACTGAGCCCTTTTTCTGTTAGTTTCGGCCAGCTCCGTGAGTTGCTGGGCAATGTTTTAAGCACAGGTGTTTACGCTTAGTGGGTGATCTGTGGTCACTTTGGGAGATGGATGACTCACCGGTTATCAGATGAGTCACTGGTTATCAGAATGTGGTATGTAGCTCAATGGTGTAGCCCAAGTCCCACCCTGTCCAGCAGCAGGAAGAGGGCAGGCGGGTAGTTGAAGACCCTTTCCCTCAGGGGCTGAGCTCATGCTCATGAGCTGGTCCAGTCTCCAAAGAAGTCCCTGGACGAAGTGCTTCAGCCTTGCACTGCCTTCCACTCCATCCATAGGTGCCGACACTGCCAGGTCTTCTCCTTTCTCTTCATCTCTCCTTGCCGCGTGGCAATTTGCAGCCCTTCTCCCCTAACCTGGCTTCTCGAGCTGCAGTTCTTACCCAGGTGGGTCCCTTCCCATGGTCATGATCCCCCCATGGTTGTGCTGTGCTGGAGATACCCGGGTAGGACGGTGGTGGGAAGACACAGTGTGTAAGCACTCGTCTGGGGTAGGACAGGGCTGAACCACAATCCTTCCCTTCCTCCATGGGAGGGGGCGAAGCCCACAAACCCCCCAAAACGGTTGGAGTAAGCCTTGTGCTCTGAAAGGACAGAGCCACCCAGCTGCCCATGCTCTGCTGGCCCTAGTCCACCTCACTGACAGGGACACAGCAGCAGTTTAGCAGCACACATGGAGTAACTGGGGATGGAATCAATTCACGTTTCCAAAACTTAAGCTGGGACACTTTCGCCTTATTTCCAACCATGTGGCTGCCAAATCACTGAGCAGGTGAGCTGTGTCTGCATGGGGGAGGCCGGGCAGTTCTGACTGCAAAGCAGAGCACTCTAGCACCAGTGCAAGGCTCTGATCCACAGACTAAAGGATGAAGGCTTCTAACAAGCCCCTGCTATGCCTTTTGGCAGGTGACCACAGATTAAGCAGGAGCTCCACTGTTTTCAGAGTGAAGCACAAGATGGCCACATGAACTGCAGAAGTCTTGGTGGCGGAAGACACCCAAGTGCCCTGTCTGCCATCGTGCTGTTGGGTCTATGTTGCAGGTGAGTCTGATCTTTCTTCTTCCTAGAACTACTCAAAGCAACTGGTTATTGACATCAGCAAATGAAAGTACAAATGAAAGTCCTCCCTGGTCTCTTAGCAGCCAACCCTGTGCTGTGTACTTCAAGTTTCAAGCCAGGAGCTGGTGTGGGTGTCACTATTAAATCCCACAGCAGCTACTGCCATCAGTCAGTGCTTTAGGGAAGACAAAGGGGTCGAGTCCCACTCAACCCCAAGAGCAGCTCAGCTCCGTTTTGTTCATTTTTACACACCAAGCTTTCAGCCCAGCAGGATCCCCTCTCCCCTTTTGCAGCCCAGTCGTGCCGTGTTTCGAGACACATTTGGGCCCCAGGAGGTGTTTAATAGCAGTTGGTAGTACGAGCATCACCTGCACACCTAGACTGACACAAACATGCTCACTTCCCCAAACGCACACAGTGATAAAAAGCTGTGCGATCAGGTTTACAACAGCCACATACAAAGAGAGTGTGCTGTGGAACATTTCTCACTGCTAACAGCAGTGGCTTTTATTTTAAGCCCATGTTTTTAACATTAAAAACTTTATTACAAAAACTTTAACAGTAAGGCAGTTTTTCAGTTGTCACATCACTGCAAGCCAAACGGTTTTCAGTCAGCTTTAATACAAAATTAGATTCCCACAGGAGCCATGCTCTCACTCCAAAAGCCCTCGGAGACCTGCAGGGGTAAGGCAGACAGCAGCACAACCCCACACAGCTCAGGCACAGACATTGCTGAAGCAGGGAAAGAGGAGATAACGGATTGTCTGCAGTTTGAAAAACTAAGTTTATCCTTTCTGATAATCTGGAATTCAGTCCAATGTGCCTCAGCAGCCTCTAGTTTTAGTTTTGAGGGGATAGGGTTTTTTTTAAATTAAGTGAAATTTTTCACTGTCAAAAGACAAACCGTTTTGAAGAACTGCAGGTCAGTGAGTTCACTGCTTTAAGAAGTCATGCACCAGAACATTTTTCCTCCCCAAGCAACACCTCTTGAAGATGGTTCTTAAACTGCTTGTTCTAACACCAGCAGTGCTCCCAGCCATTCTGCAGCCGCTCCCAAGGCAGTAATTCAGCTGGGGAGGGGGAGAGGGGGTGCAGGAGAAGAGCTGAATAGAGGAAGGGGGAACCACAAACCACAGTCCTTAACAGAACCAAACTGATTTCTCATTGTTTCAGTCCTTCCTTCCTCTAAGAGACTACAGTCTTTTCTTCCCCCTCAGCAGTACCCACAGCAGCCACTGACACTTTTTATTCAGCGTTTCCCTGTTACTTTACATTAATTCCACAATTTTAATTATTTCAGCGTTGAATTATTTTAGTGTCATCACTCCTCTGCCTGCTTTAGAAACAAAGAGCTCCTCTGTAGCAGCAAAGCCAGGTGCTCTTTTCTCAACCTGTCCATGGTGGCAATGCAGTGATTTCTTTTTGTGCTTGTTAACCATGCAGGCTTGGCTTTCCTAAAAGCATTTAGAGAGGCCTTGGAGCTACCGAAAGAAATCAATGCCCCAAAGGTAAGATTCCTAACACCCCCTTGCTCACTGCGTTCTTTTCCTGGCAGGGAAGTGGCAGGACTTACCTACAGCCACAGTCACCTTTATTTGGAGCTTAAGTAAAAAAGACTGAAAAGAGAAAACCCATAGATAGGAATGGAGATAAGTGACACCGGCTGAAAGCTCAGGTAAGCAGAAATGTTAGGGGTTTTTTTAATGATTACATTTTAGTGATCAAGAGCTTATAGCTTCATGAACCATTTCTTTGGTGAATCCACTTATATTAGATACTGCTCTAGCGTACCAGCTACTCTGAATAAATGAGCAGTGCAAATGTAAAGTGGAACTATTTCTGCTTTTTCATTTTATTTCTTAAGTGCTAGATGGACTTTGTTTCACATCTGCCAGAAGCACAGGCGAAATGCAGGGCTAAGGATAAACAGTTCCATAGGTCCCATTTCTAACAGGCTCAGAAGAAATTTAACAAATGCACTTTCCAGCAACGATTTTAAAGTGTCTTCTGAAAGCATGCAGTTCCTCAAGCTACAGTACCTTAAACTGCACTCTCAGTATTCCAGAGGTATTTCTAACACATTAACAATTGGCGTTATGTTTTGGCTCAAATTTCAAGACTTTATTGAGGCATAAAATCCAATTAACTAAAATTGGAATTTTTTCCTTGGTAAAGACTTCAGGCTTGACCCCTACATTATTAAAACCATCATCATCCAGAAAATCAGACTTTTTAGGTAGTCTGGTGCAGCTCACTTGGATTCTTGTCCTTGTGCTAGTGGAGTATGTAGGACATTTTGCTAAAAATCCTGATGTGGAAGAGAAGCAGTGGAGGAAAGCACAACCCCCTGCAGCCTCTCTCCTGCACTTAGCCGGGACGCAGCTACTCCTCTCGCAGCAATCTGACGAGCAGAGCAGAAGCTCAACAGCTCCAGCAGCCACAGGCTCATCTCCCTCACATCCTTACACTTCATCTCAGTGTAAGGATGACCCATCACGACATAAAGTCCCAGACAGTCACTGTGAGCAAGTTCACCCAGCAAAGGCAGTGCTGGCTTTAGTGACTTTTTCTGTATGCGTGGCACAAATCAGGACGGCTCCAGACCTGGCTACAAGAGAGCAGCACCAGAGCCTTGGGAGGAGGCCCCTTCCCAGCGCTTTGTCGCTCACAGTAACTCTGCAAGGTGAGCAGCACCAAACCATCACAGCAGGCACCTTCTTCTCTGACATTCGGTGTGAACAGTCACCCCTGACTAAAGGCATGTCACTGCTGCAGCCTGCACTCTGCAGCTGAAAAAACACTTGCAAAATAAAGAGCATCTCCAAAAGATTTAGGATTATAAACAGGCCAGGAGGATGAGGGTGGAGAGTATCCTGCAAGGACTATGTACATCTCATCACCTGAAGTCTTGTAACCAATTTGAAATTCCAGTGTCCTAAGGCACAGTTAATTTTGATTAATGAAGACGGTAACATTGCCATCCCCACTGCCCAAGGAACAGATGCAAGAGCTGACAACTACGACAGAATAAAGGCAACATTTGTTTATGTGGACAAACATTAAAGAATTAACACGGAGGGAAGATGGGCTGTAAGTGTTGTCAGGCTGCTCTGATGCAGGCACACATCTGATACCACACATCTGAAGCCACTTCATCTACACATATGTAACTGCCAGCTCACACATTCAAGGCTGAGCCAGATTCCCCACAGATGCTGAAAAGGAAGACAGTTTAAAATTCGGGGCTTTTGTGGAACTGGAAAACCAGGCTGAACCACGATAACAACCTGTTCCCCAGAGAAACACAAACCATGCCCACAGTTCTTACCAGGAGTGGTCAGGCATTCTAGAAAAGCAGAGTCAAATGTCTGGAAACGACAGACAATGAATGGGTTTAATTCAGCCTTCCTTAGAAGGGAGCCCTTCCATCCCACCCTTAGCAGACTGACAGTTGTGAGGAGGACTCTAAGCCAGTCACCACTGGCTTTCCATGTAGATCAGATAGGTGATGGTGAAGGGAAGACCACACACAACACCACTGTTAGTTGTGGACCTGGTCTGTATTTTGTCCTTATTTTTTTTTCTGTAGCACTCAGACCATATCCAGTTCATAAAATCTTAAGGGGATTTTTCTTGAGGGGACTAAAAGCACATTTGGTTTTGTCCACAGATGAAACATCGGTGTAGCTGAAGACTAAACCTGTAGTGGAGTGTTAGTCAATTGTAAACTGTAGGAGATGTGTGCATTATACTCAAACTGAATATAGAAGAGACAAGGGACGAGAGTCCACATCACTCCAACTCTGATAAAGTGCATGGCCTTCGGAATTCCTGTCCCCGCTCGTGAAGCCATTTATTGGATACTGCAAAGAAATAAAGGTATTTGATCACTGCACTTGGTTAGCTCATGCTCCTATTTCAGCTAAATACATGCTGTTGGCCAGCTTTCAGTTAAGCACCGATTATCTGAATCACAAATATAAAGTCAGTGTAATAAATCCAAGAGGGGAAAAAAACGCTCCAATAGCTGCAAAACTACAAAAGACTATTAGATATAGTATTACGTGGTTTAATATATGTAATAAATATGCTACTTTATGTAATATATAAAACATAATATCTATAGAGAGATATTTAGTAGACATAGCTATAAAGTAGATTTCTTTATAAAGGACTTAATTTCATTTTATTCCCCCATGAAGTCCAGAGGAAAAATAAAACCAACACAAGCCCCCAGCAAAGCCCCAGAGCTCAGGTCACAGACAGCGAGATCAGCATCAGAGGTACTTACCCCACTTGTTTCCAACTAGTACTGGGCAGGCCGCATGCCGTGTGCTGTAATCTCCTTCTCCACTTGGAAAGAGATTGTACCAGAATACAGCTGTTCCCTGGAAATTGCAGTGGAAACCCTCAGCATTTCACTCCATGTGATACATACTTTCACATCAACTTAGTTAACGATGAGGAAGAGGTATGCATACTTATTTCAGATGTTCAATGGAAGGCCCTTTCCCATACTCGAACACTTGCTGTCCCAAGGAGCGAGTCTCCTTTGACTCATTCTGTAGTTATATATACTTGGCTATTGATTCTTTTAAAACCATAAGTCAGTTGCATTTAACTCTGACCAGCTTTAAAGAGCAGAATTACTAAAAATGAGCAGCTGGACAGCAAAGAAGGACCTTATTTGTGACCCTTCTGAGGGAAAAACGTCACAGAAATATATTATTTCAAGGAGAATTCCCTACAGACACGTCAAGACTGAAACTACTTACAGATCGCAGTATTTTCAAAATGTGTTTTGCAGTACTCTTATGTTTTGTAAATCCAATGTGTTAGAAGCAGTGAAGTCCAAACGTAAGGATGCATTAACATGCAGAAGATCTGAGGCCCCTGGACTGACCAGTACCACTTCCGCTTCCTCACTTACTCCTAGGTACCTTCTGCTCTCACTTTCTCTGTATGAACGCATTGTAAGTGTTCGAATACTCCTCCTATGCTCTGTTGTCGAGTACAACAGGGGAAGGGAGTGGCTCACCAGATGGAATCACTGCTCACCTTTCTAGGCCAAACGCTGGCTCCCACCTCAGGGAAGACAGTGGCTCCCCCAGCCGACACGTCGCTCATCTGAGAGGAAAGGCACAGGTCAGCTGCAGGCCCAGGCAGTCCCAGGGATCAGTGAAAGAGAGCTCACTGAACAACTTGATTCCTGCCTCCCTGTGAGGGAGGATAGGCTGTGTAACAGACAGCCTTAGGTATGACTGAAACCCAGCCACCTTGTTCCAAGCGCTACCACCGGCCTTCTCCCCACGTGTTCCCGGAGGGAGCGTGCCATCAATACTCATGCAAACATAAAACAAATGGACAGTCAATGAATTTAAAGTGATGCACCTTTGGGGAAACCTCCCCTTAAGAACACACAGGAAACCCGTTACTTATGGGTAAGAAGATACTTCATGTATTACTATTAAGTCAGTGGCTGCCTTCATTTGCAAGTCACCAGTAAAAAAAATGTAATGGAATCCCATTCAACAGCATAGAATATGCAGCGACAGATATTTTTGACACTAGCACATGACAGAAATATATCACTTACATAAAACAACCAGGTAGCAATTCGGTTGCCTGTTCCCAATTCCTTAAAAGCATCTGGCTCATCTTTCTGTGAATAAAAGCAAGCACATTTCATAAGCATTTCAATTTGATTATTGAGAGAAGCCAATGACACACAGCTGCAGAGCCAGCAGCAAAGTCATGCAGAAAAATTAATTCAATCCCTCTGTTTGGAAGGAGGGGAGAATGCAATATGAATGTATGTATTGACTTAAATAAAGCAGGCATTTTAAAATTCTGTAGGACAGGGAAGGCATAAGCCCAAACTGCTAATGGGCAAGAACAACTGTACTGCCTGAAAATGAGTATATAAATCCTCTTTACAGCCACAAACTTAATTATTTCATTACACTCACTTATCCTCCCTTGTGCTCAGCCAAGACGAGCAACAGTGTGGGCAGCTCATCAGTGCCAGGTTCATTGGGAACCAGGCTGCAGCCATGCTCTGCCACAGGGGTAGTTCTCGGTGCCTTTCCTGCTCCGGCCTTTCCCAATTCGCACTTAAGAGTGGCAGGTGCTGGATGCTGTTTGACCTGGCTGCCTTTCCTGGCACACAGGCATTTTGGAGTGCTGCTAAAAATCCATGGAGCAATTGGTTAAGCAGCACTATCCCAGCTGCAGGTGCCTGGGCAGGAGGAAGGGCTGTCCCTGCCCAAAGGCGGCTGTGACAGCACCAGCACAGTGCTGTGCTCAGAAGGGAGGCCTCCTCCACACCAGCTCCCTCACTTCACCTTTACTCTTTCATTACTCCTTAGACTAGACATAAGGAGGAATTTCTTTGCTATGAAATTACTGAGGCACTGGAACAGGTTGCCCAGATAAGCTGCGGCTGTCCCATCGCGGGAGGTGTTCGAGGCCAGGTTGGATGGGCCTTGGGCAGCCTGAGCCAGTGGGAGGTGTCCCTGCCCATGGCAGGGGGGTTGGAACTGGATAATATTTAAGGTCCCTGCCAACCCAAAATATTCTATGATTCTATAATTACAGCTGGGAAGAAGGACAGAAGCCAAGTGCGCCTCAGCACTCAGGAGCTTAACAGGCTAATTAACTAACTAGCCTGAAGAACCGCAGTGTAACCAAAAGGCTGTTATCACCTGACTTGCAGGAACCAACCCCCATTTTGATGGGCTTCTGCCCCACCTCCATTTTCACTTCTAGAACCCAACCCCTATGACCATTGTTAGCATGCTCTAAAATTTCAGCAATCATTACTCCAGAAATTAACTCATGCATTTCCAAACAAGACCTGTTAATTGTCTGCAATGCTTTTGAGCATGTGCTTACAGAGCAGAGATTCTGATTAATAGTCGGTGTCTTGGATTCACAGCATAAGGTTAATTTGAAGGTGTTATATCACACGTAAGTATGCCCAATAAATAACCAACTGAATTCAGTGGCATTATTTCCAGCAGTCTGCCATTCAAGCTGGAACAGAAATAGGTTGGGAGTTTAAATCAACTCAAAAAAATTTGGGAGTGGCGAGATAAGATGACCTCAGTAGGTTTTTTCCTGGAGTTGGCAGTCTGCTAGCACGTAAACGACAGTAACAGCACACTTATCTTTTCAAAACGTCTCAGCAGCATCCAAGATGCCTGAGCCTTGGCTCTGGGGAAAGAAGTTCTCCCTCCGCACCACAGGCCTACCCAGTAAGCTGCAATGCAAGTTTTCCGCTGCCTACAAAGCCTTTCTCTGAGACTTAAGTGCTCACACGAGCAGTCACGTTTGCCTTGTTCAGCGCTGCTTTGCATTGCAGCTACAGCTGTGGTAGCTCCAGGGCATAGAAGCACATTAGCTAATGCCACTATATGCCACACACCTCAGGACAAGATATACAGTGAGTTTTGATGCAGGGTAGCTGTATATCCTTCAGTGATTTTAAACAAGTGGCTTTACACAGCCAGTGCCCTGTCCGGCTATAATGTTTCTAAACTTTTCCTCAGATTCAGAATAAAGTTAAAGCCCTTTGCTCTGTTAAGAGCTATACATCATCTCCTTAGAATAATTCTTTAATTATGTTTTTGATTAAAAACCTTGTTGCTCTGTAATGCCCAAAACGTTTATCGGTTCAGCTGGTGGGTTAGAGGGCTTTCTCCACTAACAGCGATTAGAAAAGTTGGAAGAGCTACAAAATTTAATACACATTGAAGAATAAAAATTGTGCCAAAGCCAGGAGGCCTAGGCTTCACCAGGTGACTATCTCTCCTCCATCTCTTTACTTGCCCGTGCAAAGTCAAAGTGGGGTTCATACTGTCCTCCCACTCCATAATTTGCCACCTGAAAAAAAGAAACATAGTGCTTGTGAAGAAGAAAGAGGTGGAGACAGAAAACAGGACTTACCCTTCCAAAATCAAAATGAGGCTCATACTGGCCTCCTACTCCATAGTTGGCTACCTACAGTGGAAGGAGAAGCATAAAATCTAGTAAAGCAGTATTTAACCCAGACAAGAATTTGCCCATCATCTACAACCTTTCAACAGATAAAAGTTTAAAAATGAAGCCCTGGGAATTTACAGGTCTCCGCCAGCTAAACCGTACCGTATGCAGCACAGTCCTGGAGGCAGCTCTATAAATGTAAACTTTTACATTCACAGCTAGCTCCAGCTTCAGCCAGAATCCTTATCAGCGTAGGGCCAGAACCTGCCTCAGAGCCTTAGGGCCTCAGCCCTGCACTCCGCCTTTGTAGTTCCTGATGGGACACCAACTCCTGGCAAAGCCAGAGCTGAGTCTTCCCTTCCCCAGGGTAAGCTTTATTGAGAGAGCTCTCTTCACCATAGCTGAATGGTAAAGACATTCTCTCACTTTTAAGTGCCTGCTACTGTCTGCTTTAATGACCTTCAAGTACAGAACCTGGTCATGAAACTTTTGAAACTCCAAGGAGCCCCAAGACGTTCAGCTACAAAAGGAGCAGCACATCCAAGAATGACATTACAAGACGCAGCACACGCCAGGTAAGGAATCCAGTACATCCCCAGGGCAGAAAAATATTTTCCTTCCACAGAAATTTTCTCTTCAAAATAGGTCGTGGCACTTTTACATCACTGACATTTAAATCACTTTTTGATCTCTATGTCAACAAAGAGGATCCACTGTCCTTGTTGCCTATTTTTTTTTCCTTCATCTTTTCTACGGGTTCATAACCTCAATTTTCAACCAGATGCTTGGGAGTTTTATCATCAGGAGCCTGAATGGAGTGGCAGAGCAGCACAACAGTTTTTAGGAACCGCTTCCTGGTGTCCTGCTTTCTAGGTACGAATGGTTTCTCAGAATCAGAGAAGCAGCTCTCGCTTGAAAGCCTCAAGTAAACGAATGAAAATAAGTACTTAAATAAAATTTAGTCAAGTTACAGTCTGCCTTTCCCATGTTACAGATACTAGCACTAGCATACTGTTGGCATTCAAGGATCAAGGATGGGATGGCAAACCTAAACACCCATTTTGTCCCCCTTTCCTTAAGTATCAGTCAAGACAAACTTTGCACTATCACCACAGAGCCAAGTTTGACCCTGCAGCAATGAAACTTAGTACGATAAATAAAACGGCGTCACACATCCACTTCAACCAACAGGAACCATTTCAGTTATTGCTGTTTCCCTTCAGCAACAGAAAGCCATTTCATGGTTAAATAAGCACTACTCTGCAAAGATAACTTTGTTTCTTCCTCCCTGTAGAACACTCACTCATTCTTCCCATGGCCTTCAATCAAACCAACCCTCAAGTCAGCTGCCCCTGAGCTGAATAAGCTGTTGTGGCCAACACTGCCTGAGGGAGCACAAGTGCTGCACATGAGGCCATCCAGAGTGAAATGCCCACATTCACCTTGAGACTTGTCCCAACGCTTTACCTGTAGTTCCTCTGCTGTGGAGACATCAAGTCCTGTTAGGTCCTGTATCCTGGTGTTAATGCGAGACACCACAGGGCTTTCATATCCAGACAACCAAGCACTACACGGGAGAAAGAAGAAATTAACGAAGTACGGCAGTAATTAGGCAGTAAGCTGGCAGTGCAAATGCAATGCTTGGAATTTAAGATTATATTTTCATACTTTTCAAGAGTTTTGCAAGATGATCAGAAATATTTCCAGGGCATTACAAAGGGCTGCACTTAATAAACATGTTTTCCAGAAATAACACTTTGCAGCACTGCATGAAGGAAGCCCTAAAATTAAGGGCATTCATTCCCATACTGGAAAACCAAAAGACCAATGAAACATTCCAAATAGTACAATCTGCTTCAAGCTGTTTTAGAAAACAGGCACAACACAATTTTAGTCTTACCTATTCCGAACAGCAAATCAAGACCTCACATTTGATGCATTTTGAAGCAGCACTTGGGAATGGAATACGTGAGCTGTTTTACTTAGTATACACAGCGTCTACGTGATTGTAACTAACTTGGCTGTCCTGCATGTCAAGCACTTACAGGCACACACTGTCATCTGTCCTTTCACACCACTTACCTGAGCTAAAAAGCATTATGAAAACAATTAAACCATACATAAAATTCTTTACTATTGTCCCTGTTGAACAATTTCCACCAAAACAGCCTATTACAAATTTCATATTTAGCCCCCGCCTCAAGCACACAATTTTTAAGGAAAAAATACCTCCCCCTTTTTTTTAAAATATGAATGCAAATGGTCAGCCTCCCCGTTCTAAAGGCATCTTTACACTAACTCACTCCTACAATAAATCAGGACTTTCCAGCTCAAAATACTGCATTTTAAATAACTTGTGAACAAAGTCAGCAGTAAAAGGTATGAACAGGTAGAGGAGCAGTTCTACACAAGAACTGCTGCCTTGAGCTAGTGAAGCATCGTTTTTTACTCTACGTAGTTGCTCATTCTTGAAAGCTACATGGCTGGGAAGCAGCTCTGTCACCCAGAAGCAGCTGCACACTGAGAACAGCAGTGTGTTTGGCAGAAAAGGGCACAGGGTTGGTATAACCTCAGCTTTGTGCATCCCCACTGGGCCCTTACCAGCCCTGAACATATCCAGTTGCTTACATAGAAACAAATATGCACACATTTTTTTATCTCATTTTTTCTGAAAACCAATTTCATCTACCCACTGCCATTTTTCCTTTTCTCTTTTTCTTTTTTTTTTTTAAGTACTCCTCAGCTCACATGCTGCTTGTTTTTCTTGCTGCATCTAGCCAAGGTACCTTCATTTTTCCTGTTCCGCTTTGCCCTCTTGGCACACTCACTACCTACCTGCTCCTCTTCTCTGTTTAACATGGTAGTCCCCTGCTGGTGCCTAATACAGATGAGAATATTGATGATTTGCGTCCCACATTTGCTCCTTTTCGTAGGACAACGGAGACAGCTAATTCTGCCTTTTTTTCTAGCATCCCTGCTGCTTTTACAAGACTGTCAACCTATTCGCTGAGCCTTAGCTGCCTAGTACGCCATAGTATTTCTACTCAGATTTTCACGTCTATACTAAATTAAGATTGTTTTCTTTAATATAAAAATTGTATTAAAAAAAACAGCAAACCACTTTGCACAGGAGGAACAGTAGCGTGACACATGACACAAGGCACTGACACAGGTTACAGAATCGCTATGAGCATTTTTTTTTTGATAAATAAGTGAACAAAGGATAAAAGAAATAGAGTCTCAAGACACACTTACACAAACACGTACACAGAGCTCCATTTCCAAACAGTTAGTATAAGGGAGTGTTACAATGCAACCTGCTTTGATTTAAGGTGGCAGGAGAACACAGAACACTAACACAAAGCACTTCCCAAAGGAAAAGCAGCAATGCAGCCACATGCCGTGCAGTCATGCTGAGCGGGTGATACGCACAAGCAACCCTAACCTCCCATTCTAGACACAAGAAAAGCCTCAACACAGCCATCGGGCAGGTCCATAAAGCCTTCAAATCGTAGGCTTTTGCTGCCTCTGCCCACCATACCATAAAGGCCTTCCAGGAAAAAGAAAGGGAAAAACATTCTTACTGTATTGGTTAGTTAGAATTGCAATGAACCCTTGAACCAGGCTAGTCGGGAGTGAGCCTGGAAGTGGAACTCCAGTGCCTGAGGGATGGTACACTGGAGAGGACCTCCAGTATATCAATACAGAGTGAGTGGGGGCAAGTACATCTAGTGAAGGAAAGGATGTGACTAGCACTGCAGGGTTAGATAATCCAAGTACCAGTCATTTGGGAATGAACACTATTCCCTTTATGAGAGTGGAGGGATTATCAGCCCAGCTGAAGTGCATTTACACCAATGCACACAGCACGGGCAATAATGAGCTAAATGCACCATAAGTAAGTTTGCGGACAACACTAAGCTGGGAGGAAGTGTGGATCCGCTGGAGGGTAGGGAGGCTCTGCAAAGGGATCTGAACAAGCTGGACCGCTGGGCTGAGACCAATGGCATGAGGTTCAACAAGGCCAAATGCCGGGTCCTGCACTTGGCTCACAACAACCCTATGCAGTGCTACAGACTGGGAGAAGTCTGGCTAGAAAGCTGCCTGGAGGAGAAGGACCTGGGGGTGTTGGTTGACAGCTGACTGAACATGAGCCAGCAGTGTGCCCAGGTGGCCAAGAATGGCATCTTGGCTTGTATCAGAAACAAGCATGACCAGCAGGTCCAGGGAGGTTATTCTCCCTCTGTACTTGGCACTGGTGAGACCACACCTGAAATACTGTGTTCTGTTCTGGGCCCCTCACTACAAGGATGTTGAGGCTCTGGAGTGTGTCCAGAGAAGAGCAACGAAGCTGGTGAGGGGAGAACAAGTCTTACGAGGAGCAGCTGAGGGAACTGGGGTTGTTTAGCCTGGAGAAGAGGAGGCTGAGAGGAGACCTTATTGCTCTCTACCACTACCTGAAAGGAGGTTGTGGAGAGGAGGGAGCTGGGCTCTTCTCCCAAGTGACAGGGGACAGCACAAGACAAATGGCCTCAAGCTCTGCCAGGGGAGGTTCAGGCTGGACATCAGAATAAAAAAACTTTACAGAAAGTGTCATTGGGCACTGGCCAAGGCTGCCCAGGGAGATGGTTGAGTCACCATCCCTGGAAATATTTAAAAGACAAGTGGATGAGATGCTCAGCGGCATGGTTTAGTGGTTGATAAGAATGCTTGGGCTTGATGATCCCGGAGGTCTTTTCCAACCTACTGATTCTGTAATATTTCAACAGGGAGAGTACTATAACCTTTCACAAAGTAGAAGTACTATATATATATATATTCTAGAAATAAAATTAATTGCCCAAGGCTATGAAGTCTATGAAAGGCAGAGGAAATAGGGAACTGAAGCTGTATTTCAATTGCCAGCCTGTCTGCTGAGCACAACTTAAAGGGGAGGGAGGCCTGTAGCTCTGAGTGGAAGAGTTATGATTTAACTCTGGAAGCAGCACAAAATCTGCTCTCAGAAGAGCTCAGGAGGCCTTGCACATGCCTAAAGCAACTGGCCAGCACCAGGAGGTCTCCACACCTGCTGCATTTAGGATGCACAAGGGCCCTCTGTCACTGCAGGCTTTGCACTGTGGCCTAGTCTCAACCTGGGTCCTTTGTTGACAAAGTGTGTGCCTGTTTCAAGATCAGTTATAGAAGATATTCCTTCACCCAAAGGACTTTTTCCTCCCTCACCAGTGGTGTATATAATGCAGAATTAACAGCGTTGTGTTCTGCAAACTTCTTTCAATATATGCATAGTCCAAGGTCCACTGTGGTTCAGTAAATGCACACAAGGTCCTACTCTTCCCTACACAGTTGTTCAATTAAGCTGCTCACCCAACAAGTTAACTCACAGGAACAGCATATTGTTAGATTTTTGACTAGCTGACACCTATGAGCCCACCATGGGCAGCAAACGTATTAACTGAAAGGGACAAGCTTATTTCTTGGGCAGTCATAAGCACAGCAGTTTAAGATGTGGGTGACTACGTACTGGAGGATTTAATATTTCCATGAGCCAAAATACCCAGACTACAAAGCAGGAGTATGTTGGAGTACCACTCGGCTTTGTAAAAAGACACCCATTAAGTAAGTTAATATGCTACAGTAATGGAGAGAACTTTGTTAGAGTGCTGAATTCACGTAGAGGGATTTCTTCTTCCTCACAGATATCTAGCTCTTAACTTTTATATCCATTACAAACAGCTAGCAGTAATTGCATTTACTTTCTCCCCTCTTATAACTCTGTATTGGGTATCTCATTTGATATTTTTAGTGCAAGATTTATATGCAGAAATATTTAGAGTAAGCTGTGTATTAGGAGAAAACCAGACAAGTCTGCAGAGCTACATGACATTCAACGGCTTAACGTACCCAAAAGCTCGTCTCTTTCTCCAACTGCACTAGGCAGCCTGCTATCAGGCATGACAAAGGCCATGTCCTTAGTCTCAGCCACACCAGCACTGCACCAGAATATTCCAACACTGCTTTTACAACAGTCATGGCTCACTCAAAATACTGGCACTTATATTTAAAAACATTCTAGAGAGTACCTAGTAAGTAAAAAGTACTAGTACAGATGCAACAGGGAGCAAATAAAAGCATAGACTGGCATTTCTGAAGTGGAAACTTTAACATGTGCCATGAGCTCCAACTGGCTGCTGAGAGAAGGAAAAAAAAAATAGCAGTTTTAAAAGCTGTGTCAGAGCATCTGAGTTTATTTGAGCACTGTACATAGCACAGACTGATGGCGCTCCTCAAACCGCTGGCAAGGTGCCCCCTTTTATACAGCCTGCCACGTACTGCACAGCAAACAGTAGTCCTCTCAAAGAGAGGAATGCTGTAATTTAGACATGCATTTGCTAGGAAAGAATGTTTGAAGGGGGAACGCAGCCATCTATGAGGAAAAATAAAGCAAGCATTTTTTTGGTTTTAGGAGCAACGACTCATCTGGAATCCAAACCAGCTCCAACAGCAAGAGGTTCTGCAAGAGGCATTCAGTGATCCAGCATTAATACTATGATCCTGTTAAAGCAGTCTGGCCTGGGGGCTTAGGGTGGCTTTTACCTCCTCCTACAGATTTAGCTACCAGTTCTCTTGTAAAGTATACACATCCTAAACACCCTGCACATGGAGGAGTGGCAAAGGCAAACATGAGAAGGGAAATCTTCCTCCACCCTCAAGTCCGCTCTTACCCTCAAAATATCGCCTTCAGTAACTTCACTATGTGCTATGCCCCAATTACCTGCCTGTTTCTTGGCAATTCTAATTCCAGTTTCCAGTAAGATATAGAATTAAAAACCTTAGCTCAGTAAAATCTCATTTAATTTTCAGAGTTCCTTAGGTAGGTTGGAAGGAAGTCCCAGAGTGACACCTTTGTGAGCACGGAACCGTAAACTCTGAGGGGTCTCCTGCAGCAGCTGCTCACCATGGGGTTCATGCCAGGCTCGCAGCACACCACACAAGGAGGCTGCAGCTCTTCACAGCTGCTCTTACACCTCCTCAGAGTATCTAGGCATGGCAGAGCACACAGTTAATCCCAGATTAAATCCTTAGGAGAAGCTGTTTTGTCACCTCAGGAAGCCAGTGAAGAGGTGATGGTAAATGCGATATGGCTGCACCATCTCCTGCACACATTTATGCGGCAATCAGCTTTGAATGATAGGTGGTGTCTAATCCTATTTTTTCTGACTATGGCATCTCCAATACTCTCAAGGCACAACACTTCCAACTAATGAAAAAATCAAAACTCTAATAAGAAGTCCTTTTACTGAGAGAGGCCAATTTACTGAATAGAGGCAAATTATGCACCTCAATTTCAGTTAGTAATCTGGTCACCTTCTCCAATTCCTATTGTTAGCCCATCAAGTTCGACAAAAACCCTGAGGGTATGTCCAAACAGATTTTCTTCAGTAAATGCCCCACACTGGTCCATGTTGCAGAGGACAAATCCCTAGACTGAATAAATGCTTCCTTTAAAATACGCAGTCACAGACAACCAAGATAGGACTCGGACAGACTAAGTTTAATTTTTTGTTTTTAATTTTAAGTGCACCACACATCAAACAGGAAGACAAACGCTCCTACAGTCATTCTGGAGGGGGCCTGTGGAGGCAGCTGTGAGGAATAAATATGTAAGAGCGCACCAGACAATTTCCAAAGGACCCCTGCTGCCTGCACACACTCCAAGAAGTAAGCGGACCCACACACTGCTGAAGGTGCAAGGCAGCTTTCAGTGTACAAAAATAAGTTCTCAGCTTGCTGCTACTTGTTACAAGCATGGTTTTACGGATCAGACTTCAGTTAAAACAGTGTTCTAGCTTCCATGAGAGTTATAAAACCACACTAACCGATCAGTTTCTTGTGATCCAGTACTTTGAGACACTTTCAGCTTTTTAAAGAAATTTACAGCTAATTCAAAACCCTGGAGGTTTTATCTACCACGTTCAAGGAAGCTGAAGGAATACTGGTTTTCTACTAAAACAGCAACTACTCTCAATCATTTAAACAAGGAAATTCTTTAAAATTATGAACTGGCTTTCATTTGCACTACTCCCATTAATTTGAGCAGCCCATCAGCACCCAGCTTTAAGCAGCAAATATCAATATGAAGTTTAGTGGTAGAGGAGATCTACACAGGCCACCTTTTCTATTGTTTGTTAGTATGAGCAGAACCCCACGCAGTGCTAACAGTTTAGTACATCAGTTGCACCAGACAAGACATGCAATTCAAAAGAGGGAATACCCATCTTGGCTACCACTAACAGAAAAAGCTATTTTTCCATTTCAGCAGGTCACTTGCTTTGTTATATAACAGCTCAGTTTGCTTTAGGCCATTTTTCTTTCTTCTAAAGAGACAGGAAGAATCTAAAAGTGACACAAAGTCCTCATTTGCCCCACACAGAGAGCTGAAGGAGCTCAGACCCAGGACAGACTTCCTCCTTTGGAAGACATTTCCCTTACCTCTTAGAGACTCTGTAATGTGCTGTGGTCAGTTTCCCAGTCTCAGGGTCATGAACAGTAGCACGGCTCAGCTACAAAAAGAGAAAGGACAAGGGCTTACCCACCTAGTAGGCTGCTTTTTTGCCAAGCCACAGGTGTTTGAAAGGGTTCCGATTGGTCTGGATGGTATGCAATGCTCTTAATGTAGCAATGTTAGAAGGGCAACAGAAGCTGTAGCTGCCATGTCCGGATCAAAACAAATTGGTTGGAAAAATTTGGTTAGATTGTCCTTTCACTTTTTTCCTCCTTTTATTCTCCCTTTTTTTTTTTCTCCTCCTGTTTTTTGATTTTCAACTAGAGACTTTCTGCAAATAATTTATGATGCTGAGTTTCACAGACCATTCCTCTTCACCCAGAAGTTTAACTCCTTTCAGAATTTTGGCTTAATGCTGACAGAGCAAGCAGCCAATCTTCAATCACCACAACTACTACCACGAGTCAGGCAGCAGGCAGGTGGTTTCTTTCAGAGCCAGCCAATTTTGGAAGACACTGGCTAAATTCAACACTTGCAGTACTTCATAGACAAGCTGGCAAGAACCAGGAGCCCAGTGAAACTGAGCTTGCATTCTGCCAGACCTGTGTCAGCAGGAGTTAAGAGACCAGACAGAAGCATAGGATTATCTCAGACAATGGAATGCTGCGTACATGCCACTCCAGCTGTCACACATGGTAAGGACTTAAAGCATCTCTCACACATATAAAGGTAATTCACACTTCCAGTGGCCTGCTAGGTTTTACAAGGAAAGGGAAGACAATTTTCAGCTGGTGAGAAGAGCAAATGGAAGGGAATATTAAAAACAGATTCTTATGAAGGTTTTGTAGCATCACTTTTTTTTTCCACTGATTATAGAGTCCTGCTTTTCTTACAGGTTACTGTTTGAGAACACATCAAGGTGACCCAAAAAAGAAAAACAAGAAATCAAAATAAGCCCCCAGAACTTCAAGCTGAAGGAAAAGACTGAGAAACTCAGCAGTAACAGCCTGTTTCAGATCTGCACGTGATAAAGTGGTGGACTACAAAGTCAAAGTTGCCTTTTTAGACCACCTCTTTTTTCCCCATAATGAGCAGAATCTACACACTCATTACAGGCCCAAAACATCTGGCATAGAGCTGTCTTACCTTTTGCTAATTCTGTAATGTGCCGTCTCCAAGGCTCCTGTTATGGGGTTTGAAATGGTGGCTCGCCTCAGCTGTGAAGCGAACCATCAGAATAGTTGCATTACAAAGCACATACTGCATCATGGCAATCTGACCATTCAGAAGCCTAAAGGGAAATGTCCCACAAGCCCCCACAAAAGCCACCCAGTCACATTTTTATGGTGGTTTTTCTTTTTCTTTTATAGAGTGGCTGGAAACTCATAAGGCAGTGGTGGGGAAGGAAGGGGGGGGGACTCTCCAATTTTACTAAAAGAAATGGTTTTTTTTAGGTTTTGTTTGTTTAGGTTGTTTTTTTTTTGGAACAGAGCCTTAGAGAAGTTCAAGTTTTCCAGGAAGTAACATTTCCATAGCAAGAAGAACAGTCATCTGAATAAAGTAAGCTAGAAGCTTACATTTTCTTCATATTGCAACAACTGCTGGAAGTGGTACAATATTACAGCATGTGTACAACTGGTCCTTTGTTAGCACTCTGTCCTGCACATGTAATATGAGTCTTACAGTTAAATTGAATCCAGGCAACATTGCGATCTTGTGCAAGTGAAAGATAAATTAAACTCTACCTTTGATTCTTTCTATGCCAAAAGCTGCGCTGAACTCCTCTAACAGTGAACGCTAACACAAACTGATTGCTTAGTCCACAGACACATGCACATTCTACTCCTAAGTCACACAGAGTGAGAAGTCCTGTGCAAGGCCTTCCTTTCCCTCTGGCACTATTTATTCGACACTAACCTAGTGATGTTAATACTCTGACCCAGTACCTTATCTGCACCCTTTAACTTTGTTCATGCACTGTCAGACACTTTCCATCATTTGTAACTTGAAAGGCTGAGTTGCACAACCCAGACTTTGGAAGAGGCACAAAACGGCAAACCAAGTCCCAAACGACTAAAAGCGTTCTCCCTATTGTTGAAACAAACTAAGTAAACTAAGGTCTCTCCATGCCTACTAACAAGAAGGGGTACTGGGAGCTCTTTAAATGCTGCCTCTCCTCTCTTACCACCCAGATGCATATTGGAATCCAGGCACAAACTACGATTCCAGCAAAACTCCCAAAGTTGAACAATAAGGCTTTATCCTGCCAGTCTGTGCAGCCAGCACAGCAGAAGGCTGGGCACAGATCAAACAGCACTGTCTTCTGAGAGGCGGCGATGGCAACAACCCAAGCATCAGAAAGGAGACAACCTTTCAGTCTCAAGAAACCACAACCTCCTTGCCACTCTCTATACTGAGCCCTGCAAGGTCTCGGCTGTAGGAAATATGTGCAATGCTAACCACATACAGATACTTCTACACCAGTGAACGACAGGAATATGCAAGTCTTTACCTTGAGCCAAACACTTGATAGGAAAACAACTACTCTGGCAAGTCTGGAAGTCAAAAGAGCCACGTTTCAGAGATACGTACAGGTTTTTATTTTCAGTGCTAAGACTTACTTCTACTCCATAAAGAAGTGATTAAGTCATATTTCAAAGACAATGCCAGACACTTTACAGCAGCAAACGGGCTTAACCATCAGCAAATAACCAGGGCTCTGATTTTCAGACCTGCAGCAAGGCTGCCTGACAGGAAAGCAGGAAGAAATGTTTTACAGGCAAGCGAGGACAACTGCTTGTGCAGTTTCTGACTTTCGGTTCAGAATGTCACCTCAGAAATACAACACATCAGCCTTCAGGAAGCTTTAAAATCACCTTCAGGCTGTACTCAGTGTAGTGGCCAAGGACAGCCTCATCCTCAATGTGCCTAGCATAACCCACAGCTGGCTTACTTTGCAGCAGTCCAAGCTAACGATTTGTCCCATCCTTAATGCACTTACTGCCCTAATCTTTACTCGCTCAGCTCTCTGAAAAAAAGCCATTTAGACTAAACGCAAAAAAAAAGCAGGAAAACTACATTCCCACAAGTTTAAATCTTATTTTAGAAATAACTGATGATTGATAAAAAAATCAAATTAACTAAGTACTTCTTCAAGCCACATCTTGAGACGCGGAGTTGCACCGACTTGTCTACAGAAGCAACTCAGTCAGTATTGTGTTTGTCTGGACACTCCTGATTACTGTGACAGCTGAGCTGCCCTGAACTATTCTGCATGCAGAAACAAGAAGCTTGTCATCCAGCTTCTGAAACAGGCCTTGATGAGCTGGAACTGTAAATAAAAAGCTGAGTACCACTGCTGAAGTACTGCCTTGTTAAAGGTCTCCCACGCGCAGGTAACTTCAAAGCCTGGGAGACAGAGCTCAGCTCTATACCAAATGCAGACCACCACCATCTATTCCTGTCTAAAAATAACATGGCATTCCAGGACCACAGGTATGGCTGCTTCCCCCTAGACAGCACTCTTCGCCATGTCATAACTCTGGGAAGTACAGACTTTAGGAACACAAAAAAACCAAGAAACCCCACCAACCACCAGACAACAGATATACTTCACAGCAACCTAACTGCAGTACATTTGTAGCGTGTTGTAGAACATTCTACTCCTCACACGAAATACCATGCACTGAAACAGTGTCTGCTGGAAGACTCTGACAATCCTGCAGTGCTGTTACCTGTTCCTTAATTACTCTGAATTTCTAGCTTCCTCACTCTGTCCTAAGAGTGTGCCACCAAGAGCTACAAGATGAGAAAGGCAACGTGTGAGCACATGGCACACACATCTACACTCAAGAGACAGAAGCACACAAACTCCTACAGAAAACTATACAAGAAATTTAAGATTCCAAAAGGCAAAGACGCATAAGGCATTTACCCTCGGCTTTGCTAGTTCTTTCACAGTTTCAATCTCTTCATCAGAGATGATGTCAAGGAAGCGAACAATGCGAGGTTTGTCCCACTCATCTTCCTGTTTGACAGGGCCCAGAATGTACCGAGGATTTCGGTTTCCATCGTAGTAGCGGCAGAAGAGTCTTTTTTGTCTCCGAGGAGTCTGAAAAGGTGGAGCAATAGACAATCAGTGAACTTCCATATGACAATAATACCTCTAAGAAACAGAGCATGAACCAAGAAAGAGAGACTTATTACAAGCTGAAGAGATGCTTTAAGTCTGAGAAATCAGTACATTAGGCAAATTAATGTCACTCTGTAATACTGCCACAAGCAGTACTTTACACAGTCCTATTAAAAATAACTTTAGGACTAAGACTTCATCCTGAATTACCTTATTTAAATCTAGGCTTCCAGCACCCTTATTCAGCTCATTACAGTTTAGTGCATTACAGTGCCAGCTCTGCCTGCAGCAGTATTACTTTTTGTCTTCTGGACAGAATGAAACTGTGAAGAAATCCAGCACACATCAATTCTCAATTCTAAACACTCAGCCAACTGCTACAACAACCTTCTTGCTTTCAGGCCACACAAATTCTTGACATGGCTTTGTTACAGTTTGTTTCATACATTTGAAAACAGTCTACTCCACTTTACCATTTTGAGACCCTCCCCACGGCACAGCATTTCGTACTTCCTTCTCTCAGGCAGGTAATCCTTTTTCTTAAACTCAGTTTCCTTCTCCAAATGGTCTTCTGAATCCGTACTGGACTTATTTGCTTCTTTTTCTTTAGCCATTATATATTCAAAATATTTCATATTCCCATTTGCTCTCTGATGTTCAGGATCTGTTGACAAAGAGACAAGTATCACTGGCAAGCTTGCAGACTATGAAGAAGTATACTGAAGAGGCTATCTACAAAAAGAAAAAAAAACAACTAATATGCACACTACTGCTTCTCAAATAGAAATCAGAAACATCTACTCCAGTTTGAGAGCATTCATGGGATAGCTAAAACCCCAAGCTAAGTTGGAAGCAATGCTAGCCTGCAGCATCATGCACGTATCACACTGGAAGGACGGGATGTCATCCAGAGGGACTTGGATAGGCTGGAGAAGTGGGCTTCTGAGAACTTCATGAGGTTCAACACAGGCAAGCGTAAGGTCCTGCACCCGGGTTGGGGTAATCCCCATTTTCAGTACAGGATGGGGATGATGTGATTGAGAGCAGCCCTGCAGAGAAGGACTTGGGGGTCCTGGTTGATGAGAAGCTCAACATGAGCCGGCAATGTGCGCTCGCAGACCAGAAGGCCAACCGTATCCTGGGCGGCATCAAAAGAAGCATGGCCAGCAGGGCGAGGGAAAGGATTGTGCCCCTCTATTCCTCTCTTGTGAGACCTCATCTGGAGTATTGTGTCCAGCTCTGGAATCCTCAACATAAGAAGGAGATGAAGCTGTTGGAATGGGTCCAGAGGAGGGCTACAAAGATGGTCAGAGGGCTGGAGCACCTCCCATACAAGGACAGGCTGAGAGAGTTGGGCTTGTTCAGCCTGGAGAAGAGAAGACTCAGAGGAGATCTTACAGCAACCTTCCAGTGCCTGAAGGGCACCTACAGGAAAGCTGGAGAGGGGCTATTCATAAAGGCTTGTGGGGATAGGACAAGGGGGAACCGATACAAACTGGAGAGTGGCAGATTTAGACTAGATATCGGGAAGAATTTGTTCACCTTGAGAGTGGTGAGACACTGGAACAGGTTACCCAGGAAAGCTGTGGATGCCCCATCCCTGGAGGTGTTCAATGCCAGGTTGGGTGGGGCCTCAGGCAGCTTGATTTAGTGGGATGCCCCCGCCCATGGCAGGGGGGTTGGAACTAGATGATCTTTAAGGTCCCCTTCCAACCCAAACTATTCTATGATACACTTATCCCTTTGCAGGAAAGCATGAGTAGCTCTCAGAGCTAAGCTCAAGCCATTCACAGAGGTAAGAAACTGATTACTGCAAGGCCTGGATCCTCAGTAGGCACAGAGGTCCAAGCACTAAGAAAGTGTTTGGCCATTCCAGCCAATTTGACCAGAGGGGTATAAATGGGAAAGGAAGAGCTGGGACAGCATGACTGGCTTTAAATGGCTTTAACAGAAGAGCTGATATGTGAACTGTTACAGAAGCTTGCCCCACACAAAACAATGGGCCCCCACCATACCCACCTAAGGGTGTCAAGAGAGCTTGCTGACACTGCGAGGCCATTCTCCATAATCTTTAAGAAGCTGAAGAAACTGGGGGACATCCCAGAACACTAATGTCACCCCCCATCTACAAGAAGGGCTTAAAGGAGGATCCAGGAAATTATAGGCCCATCAGACCTACTTCAGTCCCTAGGAAAAGTACGTAACAAATCCTGCTGGATGTTATAAGTCAAAGGAAGCACATGATTGGGAAAAGTCAGCATGGATTCATCAAGGGCAAACTGTGCTCAACCGATATGATTTTCTTCTATAACAAAGTAACCTGGTTGGTTGATGTGGGTGAGCAGCCTCCTCCTAGACCACAGCCTCCTCCTCAAGAAATGGATGTGTTACAGTCTAGACAAGTGATCCCTGTGGTGGGTGGGGAACTGGCAGACAGACCACACACAGAGGCTGGTGGTCAACAACTCCTTTTCAAACTGAGAACCTGTCACAAGCAAGGTTCCAAAGGGATCGATATTGGGCCCAACACTGTTTAATGTCTTCATACATGATCTGAATGACAGGATCAAGTGGACCCTGATGAAGTTTATGATACCAAACTGAATGGAGAATTGCACACTTCAGAGGCAGAGCCACCCTGCGGGAAGACTTGGACAAGCTGGAAGAGTGGAGTAACAAGACACTTATGAAATTCAAAAAGGGCATGTCTAGCACTTGGGAAAACACAACCCAGGAGTGCAACACAGGCTCAGGTCTAAATGGCTGGGGAGCAGCTCTGTGGAAAGGGACCTGGGAGTCCCAGAGGACAACAAAATCAATAGGAGCAAACAGTCTGTTGCTACAGCAAATAAAGCCAACAGGTTGCTGGCTTGCATCAACAAAAGCATCACCAGCAGAGATAAACAGTTATTACCCCACTCTAATCACTGCTTGTCAGGCCACACCTGGAATACTGTGTCTAGTTTTGGTCCCCACTACACAAAGAAATATGTGGACAGGCTGGAGAAACGCTACAAAGATGAACAAAGGTCTGAGAAGCCAGCTGTGTGAGGAAAGGCTGAGAGAAACGAGTCTGCTCAGCCTTGAGAAAAGTTAGGCAAGACCTCATCACCATGTCCCGGTATTTAAAGGGTTGGCTACAAGGAAGATGGAGACTTTTTATAAGGAGTCACATGGAAGACAGGAAGGGTAATGGGTACAAGCTGCTCCTGGGGAGATTCTGACCAGATGCAAGAGGAAAACTTTTCACCGTAAGAACAATCAAACACTGGAATTATCTCCCCAGAGAAGCAGTGGATTCCTCAGTGATGGGCACTTTAAAGATTCAGCTGGACAGGGTGCTGGGCCATCCTGCCTAGACCATGCTCTTGCCAAGAAAGGTTGGACCAGATGATCCTTGAGGTTCCCTCCTACCTGGTATTCTATGATTCCATGAAACTTAAAGACTTCCCTGAAGTGAATTATGATCTCTGGTGACAAAGCTTTTAACAGTCACTAAACTTACAGAATTGGCTCCAGTTCACCAATAAACGGTTCTCACCAGCCTTTGCTATATTACTGTTAGTGCTGAACTTCCCACAGTATCAGCAGTCCATCAGCAGAATACATTACAGCATACTTCTCATATTTCATAAAACAGAATCTCAGCTTGCCATATTTCTTATTTTTCTAAGTTTTCCATCTCAAGTATGCTTAATTTACACTTAAATCTGCAGAGGTTTTGGTACAACCAGTATAATTTCTATTTCCTTAATTTTGTTCTTGCTTGTGCATAAGGGGAAGTAATCTCAACAGAAAGATATGAGAGGAAAAAAATTTCAGGCAGTAATGACTAAGATGGGTAAGTAGTTAAAGCCCATATTGACAGGAAGCAGAAGATAATGCAACAGAAAGGAACCATCCTTGACCATGACACTATCTGACATGGTAGTTTAGAATTTAATTGTCCATCTAAAAATATGGTAGCACAATACGATTAGTGATAATACATTCATTTCATATACATATCCTTTATGATAACACATTTAATTAAACACACTGAAAACTACATCAATATATTAATGTTAATAGTAGTAACCCATTTTAAAACCCCATATGGAAGTCAGAATTCTGGGCACACCGCACTGCTCAGTACAAATCCATAGCTAACCCCTGCCCGATCAGAGCTAGACAGTGCCGAACCTCTCTCTCACTTACCTAGCTCGAGAAGGCGTTTGGTGAGCATCATGGCCTTCCGCAGGTCCCCCTGCTGATACACAGCATAGCTCAGGTAGTCCAGAATGTAGACTTTATCTGCAGAAGACACTTCTCCTTCATCCAGCTGTTTCAGAGCTTGCTCCATCCAGAGCTCAGTGTGGTAGTAGTCAGCTTCAGTGTACGCAATCTTTCCCAGCTCAAAGCAATCTTCAGCTGTTAGAAAGGATTTGTGCTTCACACCTATATTTAAAACAAACCAGAATTAACATAGAATTCCAAAACTGTCTTTGGAATAACATTCAGTTCGATCTTATTCTTCACAGCACAGTTTCTCTATTCTTCAGCATCTCCCTTTCTGTACTGGCTGTTTGTTGATGGCTCAGTTTAAGTATCTAAAGCCTGCAAATCCTTGGCAGAACACACAGTGGTTAGATGCAGATTTCTATTGCCAGCAGCTAGCTAAATGTCTTCACCATTAGAGGAAAACAAAATAAAACAAACCTTCCTTCTTCAAACACACAAACACTTGGAGCAAGAGCAATAGTAAGCCAAACAATTTTCAGAAATCTGTTTTCAAAGACATTGCATTATCGCTTTCAAAACACTACCGAAGCACATCCTGTTAGCAATGACTTTGGAGGGTGGGAGGAAGAAAAAGAACAGTGTCAGTAAATTCCCAGTAATTCAAGATTTTTGAAGTCAGTCATTTTTAGAAGCATTTGAAGAGACCTCTGAAAGATTAAAGCACTAGTGAGCAAATTACAGATTCCTATTTTTGCCACTGTAAAATTAAGCACCACTGAAAAATCAAATTCAATCTTACAAAAAAGAAAAAGGACCAGTCAGTTTTACAGCTAAAATTACATTCCTGAATACATCTTTAATACATCCCAAATGTCTGCAGCAGCTCCCAGAGCTGCATTCAAGCAGTGCAATTCTCCTGTTGAAGACACACCTTAAGAAATTAAATAGCAGAAGAAAGAGGCCAGGAAATGCAGTATCTCACGGAACAACTTTGATTCTTCTCACTAATTAAACATCTTATGGTCCATCCCATGATGGCCACTGATTTCACGTTTCTGTGCCTGAAGCTGAAAACTCTAAAATAAAGCAAAGATGAGGGTGTTGGGTGCAGCAGTGGAGTGCTCTTGGAGAAAGAGATCCTCTGGGGTAACAGGTTGCAGGGCAATAGCCTGGTATCTTTACAAGCAACACATGAAAAGGCAACTCTTAAAAGGCTGCTTGAGACAGCAACCATCAAGCAGGATTGATCATTAATAAAAAGTAACAGCACAACCTGTAGTGCAGGAAAGAATTAAGAAGCATAGACTCTAGATCCTGGTCAAACCTTGGTGACCTGGCCAAACAGAAATTCCCTGGGAAAGAAGATTAAGAGCATAGACAAGTGACCAAGCAAGGGATGAGCTCTCTGGAGCTCTCAAGAGACCAACCTGTTATCTTTTATTCTCTTAAAACTTTCAGGTTCTGCGATTACACTTTATTACACAGTCGGGACAGCTCACTGCTTCAAAAGGAGCCATAAACTACAGCCCACTCAAAGCACTTCATCCTGTTTTCTGTGCTGCTATAAGAAAATGGTAACAAACTGCTCATTGTAGTAGAACGAATCTGTGTATCATTAAGACAGTCTTGAACTAAGCCCAAAAGCAAGGTTAGACATCATAACATGTAAAGCCAACCACCCTTAAATTTATTAGGCATCTGACCACAATGAGTGTTTGCAAAAACACAGATGGATTGTATAGAGTTCATTTTTTGCCAGTTGGCAGTCTTGTTTTCAAATAGAGGAAACAAGGAAAAATTGGCAGAGAAAGTCTTCCAGCAAGAAAGAAGTGTCTTCTCCTGCTTACAGACCTACTAAAGACTACCTTGCATAACACCACATAAGCTTGTCTGTATGCACTCTGTGTTTTGTTTTTCAGTTTATACACTCCATGAAGTTAAAGTTCTAAGGAACTTAAGTCACTTCCAACCTGAAAGGTCCACCTTATCCAGAAGGAGGAAAGGCATAATAAATGATAGAACCATTTCATTAAAATGCATTACACTGTGCAATAACTCCAAGTACCTGCCAGCACACAGCTCCTTCAGCACAAGGAAAATGCTCACCTAGACAAGATTTTATTGCTATTAATTTTCTAATAAAAACTATTAACTCTCATAACTAGAAGATGCAGAATTCAACTGAAAATAAATTTTCAATTCTAGCACAAGCAGAAAGTGAGCACTGAGGAGAATGACAGGACAAACAGCTTCAATTCAGAAAGAAGCTTGCCTTCTGTGCAGTGCAGATTAGCTGCATGCACTGGGGCAGTGGGCTGGCAGAAGGCAGCCCACCAGGCAGGGAAGCCACACGGATGCAGTTGCCAACAGACCCACTACAGCAACAGATCCAGCAGCAGGTCAGCTCTTTCCAGGCTCCTCTTCACCAGCACAGCCTGAAACAGGAGGTTCCTTGCGCTTGAGGAACCTACCTCAGCTTATGTTCAACATTCAACAACACATGGCACTCCACTTTTCACTCATTGTCAGCTAACTCAAATGTTCTCCTGTTTTCACATTCACACTTCACAGTTAGAGAAGGAACAGAGTCAAAGGATTTGTAATCAGGATACTTATTACTAAGCTGACAGTGTCTTTAGCAAGTAACATCACTGACTCTTACCTGGAAGATTGCCTCTTGAGAGGGTGTCTGTATCCAAATTATATGTGTCTTGAAGCCGCAAGAGGGCTTTTGCTGCACCAGTCTGATCTTCATCATTTGGGAAAAACTGCCGCTGGATGGTCATGTTGGAGATAAAGCCTGGGAAGACAGGGAAACACAGCCTCCTTAGTCCCAAGAATTCTATAAACTCTATGCATGAAGTGACTCCTTGCTCCAGGGAAAGCCATTTCAGGGAAGGCCATGAATTAGCCAAGAAGAGCTATTAGTCCTGCAGAGCACCAACAAACGCCCTAAGTTTGTTTCTAAAGTACAGAAATATCCCTTTGGTTTTACTTCAAAATCGGTTTTGTCATAACAGGTTTTTTTAACCATAACTTTTAAAAGTTATGGACAACAAAGAACACTGCTTATAGAGAACATTACAGATAACACATCGTAAGGTTTTGCAACCATGCCACTCAGTCCTCCTTCCACAAGGCTTTTCAATTAATAAGATGGAATTTACAAATAATTTAGAAGGGAAAATAAGCAAACAGTGATAACATCGTAAAGATTAAGACTGATCAATATAAACGTGAAATACAAAAGATGCAAGCAGCTTTTCACAAGACTTTGGCAACTAAGCAGCCTCTATGAGCTGAGCTGCTTTCCGTGGGCTTGGGCATTAACATTACTACACAAACTTGAAAAATATGCAAAGTTAAAAAACTTCAAAGATCCATCTTTACACAACTCTGAACTGAACTCATGACACACATTGGAAAGTTAGCACTTAGATTCTTGTTTTTTGCGAAAAGAAAGCAAAGGAATTATCAAAAAAGAAAACTTGGGGGCTTGGTAAGGCTCTTCAAAGAAGCACCAGGATGACATTTATGGAACAAAAGACAAGCAGGTTCTATAATGTCAAACAATTTTCTCTTTAGGAACTGTTCTCTGGTCATGGGAGCCAGATGTCAGCATCTCTTCTGCTACAAAACGTTCCTACTGCTTTCTGGTGAACACACAGACCCACTGCTACTGCACTGACATGCTCCCATAGAGCCAGCACATCAACTCTTCATTGCGGAGCCGATGTATTTTTCCTCTTCTGCTTCTGCACAGTGAAGAGGCTGGCTGGCTGCACTGATGAGGGACATGGAACCAGAGAAACCCAAGGGGGCAGAACCAGCACCACGGTACGCACAGCCACCAAAAGGAAAGGTATCAGTCTGCCCTGAGCACCTCCCTTTGAACTCCAGCATTTTCAGAAAATTAACTCCTATATTTGACGAACTCTTCTGTCCTGAGATCCAGAAGCACAGCAAGCTTTACAATGTTAACTGAGGACAGTGCCAATATCATCTTCCTTAACAGAAAACTAAGCAGCATGACCCAAAGCAAACAAAGCATAGTACACAACACTTGGCTGTAAAACCATCCGAAAAATAATGAGCTGGCCAAATTTGTTATTCTTACTGCTCTTCAGTACTCCTTCTCAACCACTCACAACTGATAACATTATCAGTTCATGGAAAGGTGCTCCGGCTTTAGAAAGAGATCATATCCTTTCACTCCCATCCTTTCTTTTACTAGGCTATGCTTCAACCAGCTTCCTTTTTTCCTGACAATTATCTTAGAACAAGACAAACTACTATTTCCTTCTGCCCCACCAGCCTCCCCTTTCAGGAAGAGCGTTTAAGATACCCTGGGTGCAGATTTCTGCCTAGAAGAGGAAGCAACTTTTCTGTTGGCATGTTCGGTCACTCACAGCAACAACAAGGAAGCTGAACGTGCCTAGTCCCTCTCACAGACTAACCCTGGGTCTGTTTTGAAAGGCCCACTTTTTTTACATTTCTTACTAATAATCACCCTGACTTCCTTGCTAGGTCTTTCACAGTCAACTATTTTGTGTCCTACTGAAGAGCTTCCACTCTTGCTGAAGAAAAGAGGCAGCAAAGTGTTTATTACACTAATTCAGACCTATTCCACAAACACTCAGCCTCCACCAACATTCAGGTCTCAAACCATCACACCTTAAGAACACCAGGCACATCAGCAGCCACTGCACTCGACCATACCCAAAGACAGTCTTCACATGCCTGACACTCTGAAGAGTTCTGCCCCCTTTTTCCTTTCTAATAGAGTCATAACATTTAGAGATGAAGTTTCCTAAAATACTAGTTCGCAAAAAGTGGGAGAGTACCTGAAGCAAGCCCTAATCCCTTGCAAACTCTAAAGCATCCAAGGATATAACTCAGTTTAAACATCAGCTTTCCTTAATTTTTGTCAAACTCAAATTGCAGCACACTGACAAGCAGCAAGTCTTCCAGGAAGACGTCTCAAAAGCAGACTTACAAATCTAATTCAAACCAGGACATGTAAGAGACATAGTAAAGTAAAAGCAATTATCATGTGGTCCTTGTTCCTACTACAGGTATACTCACCATCTGACATATCCTTCAGAACCAGGCTCTCCAGCTCGCCCCACTCTGTGTTAAGCCGTTTCATCAACTTAAATGCATTCACAGGATGTCCCAGAAAACCCTCTGGGTCTTTTGTGGCAGTATCGGTCAGCTGATCCAGTTTCTCTGCCCATCTGTAGTGAAAATATACATTCATTAAAGTCTCTTGTTAAAGTCTGCCAATGCCCTATAAAACTGATTCCAAACTACTCAGTCTTGGCTAACAAAAAGACAACACAAATTGCAAGGTTGAACATTAGATAGATAAAGCTCTCCTACAAGAAGCAGGAGGGACTCTAATGTGTTCCTTTTTCTTTTCATAAAAAAAGAAAAAAACCTTCCTCCTCAGCTCCAGCCTAAATCCTGTGTTACTCTTGCAGTCTTTGTTGGAACACTGCTGAATGGACTCCCTACAAACACCAAGCGCAGTGCATCAGCAGCCCCGTTATGAGTTTTCATGCAGGACTAATGAAATACAAAGCTTTACCCGCATTTTTCATCTTTTATCTTTAAAAGCACTTTTTTCTAAAATTTACAAAAAAGCAGTTCAAATACAAAACACTCGTCTCAAACTACTTTACTTTCAGACACTCACTCTTAAATCTGTGATAAGCCCCCTGCCTCCCACCAGGCAACCGCCTTCCATACTGTAAGCCTGCACTAAGAAACACAGTTCTTGTGCTCCTAAATGAGGGGCCCAGGTGCACATTGGAGTGCTACAGTTCTGCCTCCGCAAACCTCTAACACTGTCACTGACCTAAGCTGTTCACAGCTCCAACGCCCTCTGAAACAGATACGCCTTTCGGCAACTACTGTTGTTCACCTGTCGCTTTAACCAAAAACCCTGGAGCCTGCTCCAGGCTCAGGTCAGCAAGCACATCACTCGCACTATAAGCACAAGCAATATGCTCCTGCATGTCTGTAAAACACTTGCCCTCTCTCTCCAAAATAATGCAGATCTAGAACACAAAGACATGTAACAACACCCTGAAAACAAGATAAATTACTGTTAAAAAAGCCACACCCCACAGAGAATATCAAGCATCAACCCCAATACAGAGCAGATACAAAATATGTAGCCTGGAGGGAACTCTCTACACAAGCTGGCACTCAGTTCGTTCCAAAATTTGGCATGCTGAACTAAGTTTGCCCACTTTACCTGAGACACACAGATGTTTACAACTGTTAGACACGCCACTGGTTGCATTCACTCCTCCCACACTAGCTTTCATCATTTCCGCATGCCCTAACAGCCCCTGCCTGGGTTCTTTTCAGCAGCAAAGAGACAGACAGGGCTCCCTCCCAAGTGGAATACCCAAAGTCCTTCCATGGAGCATCTCCAGCCTCTTGCAAGCTGAAGACAAGAGTTTTAACAAATTGTGCTCCTAAATGAGGAGCTCGTAATTTAACAAATTGACATCACAGAGAGCCAAATTCATCATACATTTCCTGCTGCATGACTATCAAACATAATGAGCAGTTGCAAGTCACTGCAACCATGAGCCACAAATACAAGGCCAATGTGCCTTTCAAGTAGTTTCTACGTTATAAAAGCCTCCACCACAACACACCCATAGGTGTGAGGTGTCCTCTGCTTTTCTACAAGCAACCATCTGTATGAATCCATGCCAACAGAAGCAACCAACATCCTTCAGCCAAACAAACCCAAATGACGCTGGCCTTTTCTCCTGGTTTTCCCATCTCTGTGACAGCCATTTTGACTTTGACCCAACAGTAGGCACCTCTAACATAATAACAGACCTGTCATGTTTATGTGATAAGCCACACCTGCACATTTCTCTACATGCAATCATCATGCTCCAATCAATCTGTAGCTGTAAAGAATATACTTATATTATTCCAAACCTGTGAGCAATTCCAACTCTGTATTATAAGTGATAAAATAGTGTGACAGAACTCTCTCTCTTCCTGCATGGTAGAATGTAATACATGAAGGCTACAATAAAATGCACTTAACCTGTTTAAACATCCTCATGACAGATTTACACAAGCTTTCAGAAACCAGAAAACCATCCTGTCCAGTGGCATAAAATTTTTATTTCTAGCGAAGATAAAATCTGACATACTGGGCTCTGGTCCACACACCTATAGAGTCAAACACCACCGTAATGACAACACCCAGGTCTCTTGTTATTTTCAAAAGCAGTAAAGAAGTTTCATTATGCTATATTTAGATATAAAAGTAAAATAAAGCATGCAGACATGACTCTGTTCCTGTAGGGTGTTATTACTACTCCTTGGTCAGCCACTCCAGCAATACAGCCATACCAACACTTTCTAGAGCTTATACATCTAGGCTATCATTGCAGTCCTACTAACACTCGTTTGGAGACTTTTCAGGTTGCAGTTTACACTAAACAAATGGTCATAAGAAGAATGATATCCCTTTGGGCATTTCATGCAAGCAGGAGTCCTAAATATACAGAAAATGGGTTGACTGGATTCCATCATTAGAAAGGTGCATAAAACAAACCAGTGGCTTGGAAACAACAACTTAGGACAAAACCCCAGCAAAACCTGCTAGTTTAAACTTTGCCTCAGAGGAAAAATTCCACAAATTTAATCAGCCTTGGGAAGCAGTTAGGGTGTATTCAAATTATTAACTATGGCGATTATGAAATGAGCTGCTTACTTTTTTATCTGTTCCAGCTTGCTTTCTTCTGCCTTGATATAATCTTTCAGTGACACCACCAGATCTTTTTCTGTATTAATCAAGTCCGTCATATGACCTAGAAAATAAATTAGTTTGGTTACAAAAGGAGAAACTGAACTTTCTTCCCCAAAGTTCTTCCGCATTTGCTTAAATAATCCTGAAGGGATGTTTGAATAAGGCTTTTCTTGCACTTTATTTTTTTTGAAGGCAAAAATCTCATGCCAGATCACGCTTGTTGCCATGGAAATTAACGTAATACCACATATTTATTATTAGAACTAATTTGGGATTCATTTGGGAAAAGAAGTAGGTTGCAAGAGAGTAATCTTTCATCCAAGCATATATAATGCAGAGCAAATAAAGACAAAGCTAGAGGAATACACAAAACCTTCATGCCTGTTATACAGTATTAATGTGGTGTTTTGCTTTTAAGATTACTTGCATGACTTCAATAGGTCCTTTAACAGACTGTTATTAATTAGTAAGTGCTTCATTTCCTGCAAGCAGGCAGCTGAACTGGTTCATCATCAAATGACAGTCCATATCTTCAGCGGTGTCTCAGGCTGTCAGAATCCAAGAGTACCCCGGCATACTGGTACCATTATGTACTCAACAGCTATTCCACTTCCTTCTACACACGTGCAGCACCCCATAAATTCCACTTTATCCCAAACCTGTAAGAATACATCATGACTACAAAGCCAAGCCTGGGTCATTCGACAACTCGACTGACTTAACGCAAAGCGTGTTTCTCCCAAAAGAAAGGAGTCAGTGAGGTCATAAGAACTTGTCAGTGGACTTAGTTCTGGACCAATTAAAGCCTTGCACGCCATCAATACAACATTGCAGAATCAGCTTTGAGAGCCACTGAGAAATTCTTTTGGCTATGCAGCACATACGCCAAAGCACATCTCACCAATGGAAGTGAAGAAGTCCGTATGGGCATAAGAGAAAGGCAGCAGAAGTCCAAGGGCTACTGTACACCACATCATCTTGAATGCCATATTTCAATAGCTGCGACCTCACCACGTATCTACAAAAGAAAGAGAGTAGGTAAAAAATCCCTGTTAAGAGAAAGTTGCATAAACTCCCAAACGAGACAGCTTCTTCTCTTGTGGATGCCACTAGTTCTCAAGGCAGCAGGACATCATTAACAGCGCAAGTGTCAATAAGCCTGAGCAGCTCTCACAGAGGACTGACACCATTCAGAATTTTATACTTTTGTCTTGTGTGGGAAGAGAAGAAAAAACAGCTTGCAGCCAGGGTCTTCATAAGCACTCTTCATCTTTTTGACATCTAAGACACTGCAGATAGAGCTACTTCACAAAAACCCCTAAAACAAACACTAAAAAACCCCCCATAATACGCAGTTAAAATACACATTACACAAACAACAGCCAAGGCATCAGCCTTTCAAGATCCTGAACCCTTTAAACAGACTAGGATTTCCTCACTACTACATATTCTAAAAGTAATTATGCTGTCTTGGAATTCATAAGATTTACTTTTTTCCCCCCAAACACAAAAGCTTAAACTCTAATGTATCTGCTCAGAAAAATGAAAACAATTGCATGTACTAACAAACTGTTTTACAACTCTTCCAATGGCAAGAAAACTAATGGAGAAAAAAAAACCTAAAGAAAAGGAAAAGAGAAAAAGAAAAATCACAAAGCAGGTCCGTCTTACCACATGGCTTAGACTATTTACGGAAGAAAGCAGTATGCCTTTGCTCAAGTTGACAGTTCTGAGAGTAAACCACACAAAACCAGATGTGCCATTTGCACAAGGAAGGTGTGAACAAAATCAGAAAAGCACAAACACCCAAAGAAAAGTCATCCCACCCTGGAGCAGAAACCTTGACTCCGGGGGGCAGGATTTCTCCTCCTATTGCCCCTGAAGGGTCAAAAAGCAATTCCCTCCTCTTCATCTCTAGGCACTACAGAAAGAGCAGTATACTGGTGTAAATTTACTGACTCCAGACTGCCTCTTGGACAGCGCAAGCACAGAATTCCTGGCACAAATAAAACAGGAAACCCCCAAGAGCCTAGAAAAGCAGCACAACCTCCACCCTTGCAAATCATCCCAAACCTGCATGACAAGAATTAAAGGGCAGAAACATTCTGACACATTCACCAGCTGAAACAAAGTTGTAAAGTAAAAGTCCAGAGAGGGGAGCCCGAAGCACTGCTTTGCCCCAGCTGAGCCAGGAGCCTCAGCCTCACCAATGCTCTAGACCAGCCCTGCGGTCCACAGCAGCACTCCTCACTTGCTCATCCCCTCCACAGGCAGCCAGGCAACAAGCCAAATCAGATTAATTCAAACATAAATAACCTAAAAAATCCTCCGAAAGCTCCTTTCACCCAGGTTCAGTTCCAATACAGTTCACTACATAGCCCCGTAATATTGCTGCCAGCACAAGAGGGCAATTTGGAGGCAGGAACTGGCAGCCAAAGACATCAAAGCAATGCAAACCTGTTATTTCCAGTAGCAGCACAGGCCCAATCTATTTATGCCACTGGAGCCCCAAAGGCAGGCAATGAACAAACATGCCACCCTCCAGCCACCCTGTAACACTTGCCTAGCTTTCAGCATAAACCATGGATCATGGCAAGAACTATGCAGCTGTTCCCACCTCTTCAGTAGCTAAAGTCTGTCTCCTTAAACAAGCACTCCAATTGAGTAATTGCCAGAATCAAGTTTTCTTGCTGGCAAATATCCTTTCACTCTTTACTTAAAGTAAGCTGTGTCAACACACACAAGGCAATGTGTACCTGCACTCTTATTAAGAAGACTGCTCGATTCACGTTTTGCTCTGCAAAAAGCCCAGTGCCTCCTGCACATTCAACACTTCCAAGTCAATACATCCGCGAGTCAATTACAAAGCACAAACAGTTCTACTGCATGATAAATATTTGCTAACATTATCAGTGCTCAGAATTCATCAAGCTATTTGTTTACCATGCTCAGTGAAATACAAGGAAAGCTTCAGAAAGCTCACATTCTGCTATTAATCAATGTGAAAATTTTCTAAAACACAAAAAAAAAATCCACACCAAAAAAGTGATGAAAATGTCTTTTCCACCTGCAGCTCTTAGTGAGAGCCCTCTATCTCGCATGACCGTATGATGCCTTCAAGCTGGTTTGAGTAGCATGCAGCGGAAACAACTTTTCCTCTTCTGTACCTGTCTCTACAGCCTGCTCCAACACTGGGCTGACTTTAAACACAGCTGCAACCCTATTCCCTCCTCACACCTTCACAGGTACATAGCAAAACAATGAGCAAGTGGCAAGGGCCACAAATTGCAGTGAGGGAAACTCTATATAGGTACAAAAAAAGTTTCTCATGGTGACACCTGTCAGGCACTAGAAGAGGTTACCCAGAGAAACTGGATTTCCTCTTCTTGAAAGAATTTCAGAACACAACAGGACAAGCCTGTGTGCAGCCAAGCCCAACCTCCAAGCTCACCCTCCTTCAAAGAGGCTAGATGACATCCAGAGGTCACTTCCGACTTCAGTATTCTTTCCTTTCACAGTCTCCAGCGTTTCCATCATTTGCAAGGACTTGGACTCCCATAAAAGCTTACTACCCACCCAAGATTACTTCCCTCCCAGCCAGAATTCAGAGCTGCAAACAAAAGTCCAAGGCAGGCTAGCCAAGCTTCCACTGCCCTAACAGCAGTTACGAAGTAGCAAGGCTTTCAAAAGTATGACAAAAGATCATCTATGGGTTCCCAAAGCACAGAGAATAAAGCTGAGTCAAGATACATGCTGGAAATCTCTAGACATACAAGCTGCCAAATAAGTAGGCTTAATTTCTTCCTGTCAATGACATGAAGTAAAACAAGACAAAAAAAATCCTCTCTGTGCTATTCCTGTCAGACTCTCCTCCTCAGCCTCGTCCCTCAGGCAGACAGAGATGGCAGCTCAGCATCTTGGAGAGGAGGGAATCCACTACACACATACACAAGTGTGAGTCCAGCTGACAGCTTCAAGACAGGAGCTTCCCAACTTTCTGAGAGAAATACATTTGCTAAGCATTGGAAAGGTAAAACACTGCACAGCAGACAAAAAATGAATGGGAAAATGCAGCAAAGAACCAACAAATGTCAAGATACAAGTAAAACAAAGCAGCAATCCAAGTGCAGCACGGGATTACCCAAGCAGCAGGGATACACAACAAATGCCCTTTCAAATGATGATACCAAGAGGTGGGTTTTGGGGGACTTTTGAATGTTCCAGCTCTGCTGTTCCACAAATAGCCGAAGACATGCCCGAGTAACACAAGAAGGGATGTGCTTGTAGCACCTATGCAAGCAGAAGGTAAAATGAAGACAGCACAGTGATGTTACCTCAAAAGCTGTTGAGGTCACACTAACTGGTGACCGAAACATTTAACCGAAGAGCCTTATTACACAAGTCGCCTCATCCTAATTCCAGGCCCCTACATGCTTACCGGGATCCAGAAAACACAACAGAAAATACAGATAGACAATGGAAACTGAGGTTGTATTTCAATAGTAAAGTATTCTGAATAGCTCTAACTTAATTCCAAAACAGCTTTTTAGTTTAGGTAAGAAATAAGTGGCCTACTCAAAATTGTCTGCCACAATGTATCACCAAAATCCTCAAATTTACTGGTCAATCCTCACAATCATTACTGTATCTCACTGTCCATAAAAAAAAGAAAAAAAACCCAAAAACAGTAAAGTGAGCTGAATCTGGGGGGAGAGGACAGCATCCGAAAGGAGAGCTGCTCTCTGCAGGCTCCTGTCTCTATGGCTAGGGTTCCAATCAGTCTCATGACACGATGTGACTTGGAGTACTTCTGAAAATGCAAGACCTCTCCTAGAGTGAGTACTAAGTATCAAGAACGTTTAGCTGCAATCACATTATCAACAGTCTCAGGACAGAAGCATTAGAATTCAGTTCCTGAAGTTCTCTAGCACATTATACTTAAAGGCTGTTTTAAATTAAGATCCAAGCAGCAAAAGAATAAAGATTCCCTAGAATCACTGCTAACAAAAAAACACAGCGTGGTTTGGCCTTCTTAATGATGAAGTTGTAACAAGCAATCTTACATAATCTATCTCTACTAATAGATGAGAATCCATGTTCGAGTCAAGCAGACGACGAGTTTTAAGTACCATTCCTTGCCAACTCGGAGAGCTTTCATCAGTCTGACAACAGAACAGGCAAGTTTTTCCTTAGTTTCTTCCAGAGTAAGACTGAATGGGCTCAGCTCTCTCGGAGCCCGTTTATTTTAACTTCCTAAGCCAAGATAAAACACCAGCGATGGAGCACTAGACACAACAAGCAGGAGGCTATCCTTCTATTTAATCTTCTGCACAGGGGTTAGCAGAATATCTACAGAGATACATAGAATGTTTTTGGATATTAAGAACGATTATGAGGGAAGTAGGACAACACCAATGCTGAGCAACTGAAAACCATTAACAGTTAGGAGCTCTTTCAGGCTGCAGTGCAGCCCACAGGTGGTTCTGCATCGCAGCCAGCCTGCTCCTCTTGCAGGGAAACACCACACTGTTCAGACACTACTGTGAGAACACTGCCCAGAAACACACAGCACAAGTGACAGCAGAGACGATGTTTCAGCACAGGATTTTACTGTCTGCCCTCAGTTAAATAGAAACAATTCATTAAGTAAGGTTCTTTCAACAAGCGTATGCTTTCAAACCACTTTCTACAAAAAAGTTTCCTATCTCTATCAACCTCAAAATGGTGACTGTGTTCCTCCCATAAACCTCTATTTATCCTCACTCCTTCCACTGTGTTCCTCATTATCTATCCTTTATGTTTTCCAAACTGCACTGGGTATTTTCTTAACCTACATGCGTACCTCAAAATCATACCTTTAAATGCTTGATTTTAAGGCCATTCAATGTTTACAACCCACAACATTTAACTCTCTACAGGAGCCATTCTCCCTTCTGGCTTGATTACATCTATTGTTAAACCAGGTTTCTGCAGCAGCTCCTGTCTCCACAGCATCACCTCAGCTGTGCCACATGTAGGGCTATGCAGGGAATCAGCAACGTGGACAAAACCACATCAACAGGTTTCTGCTGGGAGGTAGTTATTTCCCCCCCATAAACTCATTTCTGGTTTGGTTTGTCATCCTGTGTGATGACAACAGGCTCAGAACTGCTTCAGACAGCACTGCTGCTGGAAGGCAGTTCATGAAACAGTGCTACTGCTTCAGCTCCTGAATGAATTTCACAGCTAGAAGAGATGTCTCCACCCACAACCACTGCAGAATTAGTGCTCTTAGCACAGCAAAATTGGGGCACATTCCTGTTGTTTTGAGACCCAGGAGTAAAAAAAAAAAATAAAAAATCAGTACTGGTTCCAACAACACACAATAAAGAAGCAGTGCAGCGCACTCTAGGTCAAATCAAAGGCTCTGCAGTACGGTTTGAGACATTCAAACTTATCCAGCAATTACCCAAATGTAATAATGTGTGCAGAGCAGCAAGACAAAATACCCAGCACGTGGCAGCAGCCCCTGGCGTCGAGAAGGAGGGAGAAGGAGGGAGAAGGAGGGAGAAGGAGGGAGAAGGAGGGAGAAGGAGGGAGAAGGAGGGAGAAGGAGGGAGAAGGAGGGAGAAGGAGGGAGAAGGAGGGAGAAGGAGGGAGAAGGAGGGAGAAGGAGGGAGAAGGAGGGAGAAGGAGGGAGAAGGAGGGAGAAGGAGGGAGAAGGAGGGAGAAGGAGGGAGAAGGAGGGAGAAGGAGGGAGAAGGAGGGAGAAGGAGGGAGAAGGAGGGAGAAGGAGGGAGAAGGAGGGAGAAGGAGGGAGAAGGAGGGAGAAGGAGGGAGAAGGAGGGAGAAGGAGGGAGAAGGAGGGAGAAGGAGGGAGAAGGAGGGAGAAGGAGGGAGAAGGAGGGAGAAGGAGGGAGAAGGAGGGAGAAGGAGGGAGAAGGAGGGAGAAGGAGGGAGAAGGAGGGAGAAGGAGGGAGAAGGAGGGAGAAGGAGGGAGAAGGAGGGAGAAGGAGGGAGAAGGAGGGAGAAGGAGGGAGAAGGAGGGAGAAGGAGGGAGAAGGAGGGAGAAGGAGGGAGAAGGAGGGAGAAGGAGGGAGAAGGAGGGAGAAGGAGGGAGAAGGAGGGAGAAGGAGGGAGAAGGAGGGAGAAGGAGGGAGAAGGAGGGAGAAGGAGGGAGAAGGAGGGAGAAGGAGGGAGAAGGAGGGAGAAGGAGGGAGAAGGAGGGAGAAGGAGGGAGAAGGAGGGAGAAGGAGGGAGAAGGAGGGAGAAGGAGGGAGAAGGAGGGAGAAGGAGGGAGAAGGAGGGAGAAGGAGGGAGAAGGAGGGAGAAGGAGGGAGAAGGAGGGAGAAGGAGGGAGAAGGAGGGAGAAGGAGGGAGAAGGAGGGAGAAGGAGGGAGAAGGAGGGAGAAGGAGGGAGAAGGAGGGAGAAGGAGGGAGAAGGAGGGAGAAGGAGGGAGAAGGAGGGAGAAGGAGGGAGAAGGAGGGAGAAGGAGGGAGAAGGAGGGAGAAGGAGGGAGAAGGAGGGTTCTCCCCGTCAGCCCCGGGCAGCCGGGCGGGCCGCGGCCCTGCTCTCCTACCCGGTTGCGCAGAGCCCGCAGGGCCGGCTCCGGCCGCACTGCGGGAGGAGCCGCCCCTGCCACGTGGGGCCCCACAGCTGCACACACACCCCCCCATCGCCCCCAGGCCTCACCTGCGCGAGGCGGAGGCGCGGGCACCGACCTCTCCAGCCGCCCGTGGCGTCAGCAACCGCGCACCGACCCCGCAGCGCCCTTTATATGCGCACCAGCCCCGCCCCTCCCTCCCCCCACCCCCGGCCAGCGCGCGCCGGGGGGGGGCGCCGCGCTACGTGCGCTCGGGCACAGCGGCGGCCGCCGCACTGCGCATGCGCCGGCGCAGGTCCACGTGGGCGCGCGGGAGAAGGGGGTTCTGATGAGCGCCTCTGTCTGTGCTTTCTTTGTGTGTGTCTGTGTCGTGTTCATGGCAATGGGCTAAGAGACGGGTGAGAGCGGGGCCGTTGGCCACCAGGGCGGTGGCACCAGGGCGGTGCCAACCGAGGAAAGCATTAAGCCAGGTTTTCGTAGAATCATGGAATGGTTTGGGTTGCAAGGGACCTTAAAGGCCACTATGTTCCAACCTCCCCAGCCCCCGTCATGAGCAGGAACACCTCACGCCAGACCAGGCTGCTCCAAGCCCTATCCAACCTGGCCTTGAACGCTTCCAGGGAGAAGCGTTCCTCTCCACCCTCATCATGAAGAATTCCTTCCTAATGTCTTTTGAAGTAAATGTTCCCAGAAAAGGCCTGGAGTTCCAGGAGCCGTGGTACCCCACACCCTCCTCCCCACTCTGTTCCCTGTTCCTGTGGGGCAGTTTTACAGCAGTCCCTGCACCCTGCGCAGCCAGGAGGGCAGCACTTCCACGGCTTCCGAATTGACGTTCCAGGCAGCCTTCATATTTGGACCACACAGGCGTGTCAGCAGCAACCCATATTGGATGCGGGTTTGGTACAATCTGCCCCAAGCATCCTTGCTGGAGCAGGCTGGCAAAAAAACCACCCAGTCTGGGCTTGTTTGTCTCCACCTGGGGCTTCAATATCTAGCAATGATTTTGATTCCAAACAGACCCAGTCCTTGCTGGGAGCAGACTCTTCCACTAGTCCTCTCCCCTTCTCCCAAGGCTTTCATCTCAGCTTTGCTGATGACAAAGGCATCGTTCAAGACAGTATCCAAAGCTGTAGCACAAAGGATCCCACTTCTGTCTCCCCTCTCTGGCTCCCAGGAGCTCTCAACTATCATAAAGACGCCACGCTGCTGGGATGTGATGTGCCATGGCAGATCCATGCTGACTGTTCTTTGTTTTCTAGGAGTCTATAACTGAACTCATCATTTGTTCTTTGCAGTTCTGGCCATTAAGTTAGAATCAGAAACACTCATGAGCATTTTTTCCTTTCTTCAAATAAAGAATCATCTCCTTACCAGTCCAGCCAGCCTGCGATCTTCCTTCTTTTATAACAGACATTTTTGGCCAGCCCTAGCTGGAAAGGTTTCACCATGACAACTGCAGAGCGCTGGCAAAGGCCTCCTCGAGACCCCCTTCTCATATACAACCTGCAGCAGTCTTAACCCCCATCTCATGCATAGGAGGTAACTGGAGGCTGCAGGATGACCCATAACTCAGATTTCTCCACTGTACCTAAACATTTTGGGGAAGACTATAAGATACAGCATATCTCATATGAGAAACAAACAGCAACATTCAGTGAATTTAGTAATTTCTTGTCCAGATGTGGACACAGATGTGACTACACAGTCAGCTACATTGCTAGTGCTGCAAGAGCTGCTGCGCCAGAGCAGGAAGGCAGCCAGTTTTTAGTGGAACTATCCGTCAAAAAAATAAGCCTTCCTTTCCTCTCATTTTGGTTGCCTTCCAACAGAAATACAACTCCTACAACTAGCAGGAAGCACTGGAATGATATACAAGCTTCTATCTGAGGCATCTAGTTAAAGCCCTGTTATCCAAGGAGTCCATAATGTCCAGCCAGAGATTCAACAGCAGCTTCTAAAGATTTGGCAAATCCTCACACACCGAATAGGCATTCAGATTCTTCCTAGCAAGATTCACTGCTTTGTCATCATCTTTTACTCTATTCAGATGTTTTTAGAGAGTAAGGCAGACAGTGGAGAACACCATCCCCACATTTGTTAGCATGGTCAGTAGCATGCTCGGTTGCTTTGCCCAGCATGGGGCTGAAGCCAAAGAAAGTTCTGCTAAAAGGAGCCCAGGATTTGGCATCCACCAAGCAGTTATTTCCCAGAGTCATGGCATCGCCTGACCCCATGACTCTGTTTCTGCCCTTTATTCGTGCTTTCTGCCCATTAGCTAGAGAGTACTTCATTTTCTCCTGCCTCCCTCAAACCCAGTACAACCACTGACGTTCTGGTTCCATTAAGAGGTGATTTGCAAAGTGCTCTATGCTGGACTTGTGCATTGTCACCTGCTGTCAAACACTGCTGGGGCTAGGCAGCTTCAAGCAAGCCTTACAGCAATTTTGTCACGTTGGCACCCTGTTCAGAAGCACTTAATGTCTCTAAGAACAAGTGTGACAGGAATGCCTCTTAAGAGAGAGCAGCAGTAGAATAAGTGGCTTTCAGACTTTCCTTGGGACCTGCAGAACCCTGTGTTTTCTAGCAAAAGCAATGATGCATTTGTAGCAAGCACCAGCCAGCACAGGAAATACCTGTGCTTCCTTTTCCGAGCAATCCTGTAGAAGCACACCAAAGGCCCTGAGCTGAAGGGTACGAGAAGAAATATCTAGATAAAACAGAAATTAAGCACAAGAGTCTTCCTAAGAACACAGCTGTAGTGGCTCACACCAAAGCTGTTTTTTAGCCCATGCTGCCTAGAATACTATCATAGCCTCCAAACACTTGTACCCTAGGGATGTTCTCAGCCTGATGTGGTTCATCTAGTTAGTAACCCTCAATGGGGTTCTCTGTTCAGTGTTTCTTCTCTCTTGAGCTAGAACTGGTTTGCACCCACAGCATCCTTTACCTAGCAATTACACCCTCCATTAGCCAGGGCATGGGTAACCACCTCCATTTGTGTACTGGGAACATGGCTCCAGGTAGTTAGATTTGATTAACCAGGTTTCAACAGCAAACAGTTGATACCTACCCCTCACGCAGGCTGGAGTGTCAGAACCTACCTAGTTCCATGTAGTGGCCACCCTCCAAGCCTTTGATTGTGTTTGTTGACCTCTTTGAACCTTTCCAGTTCTTCAGCATCCTTTTGGAAACAACAGCCCGTGACCCACATGCAGAGTTTTAGACACAGGTGAGTCATCGTTGTGTCATACCAAGTTAGCTCACAGTACTGCTTAGTTTTTAAAAGTACATTAACTTAGGCTGACCCTTTGTAAAACAATGAGCCGTCAGCTATTTTCGCACATATTCATCACGTGGTGCTAGTGTGCTACCAAAATGAAGTCTTTAACCTGCAGTCAAGAGGCTGGATTCTATCATCCTTTATTTGGTGCAGTACAGTGCTACAGTTTGAGCATCTTCCCTAACCAACAGCAGCAGGGAGGGGAAAAGACCAAACTCATACATGCTCCCCCAATAAGCTGCAATGAGTAAATCCTGCTAAGACGTTACTCAGGTGTCACAGTCTCTCCTCTGTGTGCTTACAAGTGTTAGAGGACAAAATGGAATCAGCAGTATCAAATTCTTCCAAGGTCCCCACCCTAAATATGAGAAGCTGTAGGAGTCGATCAAATATGTAATATATGCTGCAAGGCTAACTTCAGAGAAAAGCCAGACTGGGTTAGCTTACATCTAAAATGTAATGATAGAAGGAAAGACTACTCATTAACTTTCTCTTTAAAGAAGTGGTTTAGTCTTTCCTTGGACTCTTCCTAAAAAAAGAAATCTTTTTTTTAACAAGAGGTTTCTTGTGGCTTGGCTCTAAGTTTTTAATGAAATTTGTTGGTTTTCTGTATTTAAAGCAATTAACAGTTGTTTTGCAAGGGCCAGCTGTTAGCAATTCTAATGCTTGCTTCAGCTTTGCTTCTGCTTGTGGGAGCAGCTAGAATGACACAAAACAGAACAGCAAGAAGAAGCAAGGTTACTAGCGTAACTGTTACTAGCCTAGATTCGCATTTTCCAGCCACTTCTTTGGCTTGAAAAATCTTTTAGCAACTGCTAACAGCAATATGAGTATTTTACAAACTGAGATTTAAAGACAATCTTAGCAACACAGGACCAAAAATTTACCTATTTTGCAATCGTGGCCATGTAAGAGATCACCAGTATTTGTTCTCACCACTTCTCTCCTCCTTGCGTGTTCCTTTTGTTTGCTTTTCTTGCGTCAGGAGAGTCTTGGGGATTCACTCCTCTGGTTACTGGCCAAAGCTCAAATTACTAAGCTGAGGAAAGCTTTCAGAGACGCATTTGTACGGCCATGCCTTCGTTTCGCTCATAGGATTGCTTATAGAGTGGAGTGCAGTATCTGCAGGGGACAAATACAATATACACTGGTTATAGATGCCATTTGCACAACTCAGAGCCTGTCTCAAAAATCCTTACAGAGAAGCAGTTCGGTGCCAAAGTGACAACTAACAGTTGTGCTATAAAATAAATGAATAAATGAGGAGGAAGCCTCTGTTTTTTCCTAAATCATCTCCCCTGCTTATGTGCTGCAGAAATATTTCATTGGGCAATGTGCAGTTACAAGCCGGTGATGGACTCTTGGAAAATGCGCGAGGAATCTCTCATAGACTGCATGGCTTCACAGCCATCAGATCAGCCACAAGAAGTGACTCTGATCTTACTTTCTCTTCATGTCTTCACACAGTGCAGAGGCCAGGTATAGAAGATTAGGCTAATCCATGGTATTTTCCAGCTGCATATAGAATCATAGAATGGTTTGAGTTGGAAGGGACCTTAAAGATTATCCAGTTCCACCCCCCCTGCCATGAGAGGCTACACTCCTCTGCTTTCAAAGGAGCCTTTACACTCAGCATAGTGTTCTGTCCTTCACCTGGATGGGGGTGCACTTCCCAAATGACTGACTGCTTTGGCATGGAGGCTGTCCCAGGATTTGAGGTCCGAAGTATCTCCCCCAACTGATTCCCTCTAAAGCCAGCCCCTCTTGCAAGATCCATTTCTGGGGGCAGTTAGGGTCAATAAATCTCTTAACAGCAGGGTGGATACTGCCCTTAGAGATTATATTTCAATCCTTTATCTATTAAGGGAAGATGTGTTTTGTCCATAAATCCAATTAGCCTCATGGATTAATATGACTGGGCTTGCTCTGTTTCAGGAAGCACACCAACATAAGCCAAGTGTAATTAAACATAAACTTGTACATGATGCTGCTAAAAAGAGTGCTAGTTCCCTGCATATCCTATTTATCATTTTTACAAGCTACACTCTCAAGTGACATGACTTGAATGCTTGAATAGAATGTCTCAATTCATGACCAAGAAGCAAAAGGCTGCCTTGGAAACATTTGCTTTCGTATGTTTATAGATCCTCTTTGTGCTAAATATAGGAAGGTAGGTAGGTTCCAGCCCAGAATGATGTTTTCAGTACTTAGAATCCTAGAATCATTAGGTTGGAAAAGACCTCAGAGATCAACTCCAACCATACCTGTCTACTACTAAACCATATCCCCAAGCACCTCATCTACCCGCCTTCTAAACCCTCCAGGGATGGTGACTTAACCGCTTCCCTGGCAGCCCATTCCAGTGCTTGAAAACCCTTTCTGTGAAGAAATTTTTCCTAATGTCCAATCTAAGCTTCCCCTGATGCAGCTTGAAGCCATTCCCTCTTGCCCTATCACCTGAGAGAAGAGACCAACACGCACCTCTCTGCAACCTCCTTTTAGGTAGTAAATTTCAGAGGAATCCGTTTGTTAAGTTATAAAGGCATGAAAAACATTTTCATTATTCTAACACCTGTCTTGGCAAAGCGTGCGTTCTCATCAGAGGTTGCCACCTGCAAATTCAGCTGCAGGTTTGGGTGCTGAAACACTAAACAAGCTCCGTCCTTTAGAAATATATAACTCTTCGCATATGTTCCTGTCTCGGCATATTTTCCTGTTGGAGGATCACAGAATCACAGAATCACAAGGTTGGAAAGGACCCATTGGATCATCGAGTCCAACCATTCCTAACACTCCCTAAACCATGTCCCTCAGCACTTCATCCACCCGTTCCTTAAACACCTCCAGGGAAGGCGACTCGACCCCCTCCCTGGGCAGCTGTTCCAGTGCCGATGACTCTTTCTGTGAAGAATTTTTTTCTGATATCCAGCCTGAACCTCCCCTGGTGGAGCTTCAGGCCATTCCCCCTTGTCCTGTCCCCTGTCACTTGGGAGAAGAGCCCAGCTCCCTCCTCTCCACAACCTCCTTTCAGGCAGTTGTAGAGAGCAATAAGGTCTCCCCTCAGCCTCCTCTTCTCCAGGCTAAACACCCCCAGCTCTCTCAGCCGCTCCTCGTAAGACTTGTTCTCCAGCCCCTCACCAGCTTCGTTGCTCTTCTCTGGACACGCTCCAGAGCCTCAACATCCTTCTTGTGGTGAGGGGCCCAGAACTGAACACAGCATTCAAGGTGCGGTCTCACCAGTGCTAAGGATGTACAGTCCTTAACTGTAAACAATGCTCTTATGTTAATGATGCAAAAAACTCAAAACAAACAAACAAACAAAACCAAACAAAACGGGAGAAGCTTGGAAAAGAAAAGGAAAACTGAAAGACACCAAGAGGAACAAACTCTTCTTAAGCACAGCTCAAGTTAGGCTGACACAGTCACTTCCCCTCGGCAAAAGGCAGCGAGAGGATTTCTGAGACAGCGAAGCAGGGGTGGAAAACAGCGTTTGCTCTCGGGGAGCCTCACGGAGTGCAGAAGTTGATGCAAACCCGGAGCGGATCCCACACCCCTTCAGCATCGCCTAGCGCTCGCTTCAGCCCGCACAGGACTACATTTCCCGGCTTCCCGGCGTGGGGGAAGAGCGACTGGGATCCGGCCTGCGGCTCCCGTGCTTCCAGCCGAGGTCACCGGGCGCTGCGGGCCGTCCGCTGCCGCTCGAGGCAGCGCTCGTGCTGCACGGAGCGCAGTAAGTTGGGGAGAGGCGCAGGGGACGGCCGGGCTGGCGGCGCGGCTGCACGGGCGAGGGGGAGCCTGGGCTGCATCCCGGCACCCCCGAGGGATCCGCACCACGATCCGCCGCTCTGGCTCATAGGAAGGAAGGAAGGGGTTGCATTTCGTCGTTCCAGGTTCAAGCTTTTGCTCTAGTTCTCACCGTGAGCGGAGACCGAGAACTCACATCCTTGTTGCCCATTGCAGAGCAAAGCGCTGAACTCCTTGATTCAGCGCTGGAGGTTTTCGCCCCTCGGGCTCTACGGGACGTGAGGGTGGAGAAGTGACAGGCGCGTCATCATCGCACCACAGCGTTGTTTCAGACACTGTTTCAGGCACCCTCCTCGCATGCATCTGCCCAAGTTGGCAGCGTGCAGGTTCCCACTGCTGCGGCAGTGCCAAGCAGGGATGCTAATGCTGTTCCCCAGCAGGCTCAGCTCCCCCGTCTTCCCTGGGGATCATCCCAGTGAGTACTGTTAGCGTAGAGACAAACACATAACCATTCCAGGAAGGTTATATGCGGTGCTTTATTTCGAGGCCCCGGGAACCAGGGGTATGCACACCCAAATCAGGTTCCAAGACGATCCCGGCGCGTCCGCAATTTAACCCTTAAGTGTTTTGCAATCTAATGTATATTCAACAGATTACATCATTTCTTCATGCATATGTATTTGAGGATTGTCTCATCATTTGTGTGGACACCAGCATTTCTTTATCTTCACTTGACTGCCCTTGGTATGCTTCTGGCCTTCACAAATGTAGGCTGTGTTCAGAGAAGGTTGTCAGTGCGTTCTTTCTAAGCACTCCCTAATATCATACTTGTGAAGGTTATATGTGGTCTGTGAGAAAACCGTCACTGTCTACAGAGACAGACACAAAATCTGCACAAACTTATTACTCTCTACAACTCCCTGAAAGGAGGTTGTGGAGAGGAGGGAGCTGGGCTCTTCTCCCAAGTGACAGGGGACAGGACAAGAGGGAATGGCCTGAAGCTCCGCCAGGGGAGGTTCAGGTTGGATATCAGAAAAAAATTCTTCACAGAAAGAGTCATCGGGCACTGGAACAGCTGCCCAGGGAGGGGGTCGAGTCGCCTTCCCTGGAGGTGTTTAAGGAACGGGTGGATGAAGTGCTGAGGGACATGGTTTAGGGAGTGTTAGGAATGGTTGGACTCGATGACCCAGTGGGTCCTTTCCAACCTGGTGATTCTGTGATTCTGTGATAAAGATCAACAAAATTAAATGCCAAATACAATATATATCAAATGCTAAATACACTATACATAACCTATAATTCTAATCTTATTTTAATTGAGCCCTAATTCTTCAGCTAAATTAACGTTTTTCCAACAGTACCAACCCCAGCTGGGAGAGAAGGAAAGAGGGATCTGGGGCAGAGATGTCAGAAGCCACGAGGGAAAGGCTCCATGCTGATGGCTATGGAAACTGCCTGCATGTACAGATGGGAGCCTCTGCTCCGGCACCACCCAGGCTTAGGAGCCACCCTGACCTTTGCAGAAAGGAAGGACTTGTACTTTTCTTTGGCACTGCTGAGGCTTCTGTAAATGGAAGCAAACATAATTTCCTCCTTAAAGGGCTTCAAGTGCTATGGCTGAGAAGTGAAACATTCAAAATAATTGCTAAGGATTCATGGTTTGTTTGGCTTTCAGATAAATGCCAGAGTTGGTGGTGGTTCTGGCTATTTTCTGACATGCTGAAGCCGAGTTCAAATCACAGTCTGTGACTGCCTGAGCTGAAAATGTGGTGGGATCCTTTGACACAGAAAATATTCATAGCTGGAGATGATCCAATTCAGCTGCAACTGCTGTCTCCCCTCTATCTTGGGGATTTCTCTTCTGCAGCTGATATTTTGTCTTCCAGTCTCTGCTGGCATCAGTGACTTTCCCACAGATCTACTGTGTGCTGCAATGGGGCGTTCAGTTGAATCGAGGCCATTACAACTGTGTAGGAAACAAACAAGAGCACAGCCACCTTCACTGCTTTATTCCCCAGGCTACAGGAGTTTAAGACAGGAATATTTACCCTAATCTCACAGCAATTTGTGCAAGACTTTCTGTGCACTCTCAGAGATGGAAACTAACTGAGGTATCTTGAAATAGTCTTAAAAATTGCCTGAAACTGGATTTGATGTATGACTAGAGAACAAGACCAAAGCAATCATTTAGAAAGCAAATGCCAACATTCTGCAGACTGCGAGAGGAAGGTTACTGGTAGCAGCAGTCTATTGCACCTTTTAAATCAAACTTAACTTTGCAGAGCCACTGCATTGTATTCTATGTTTCTTTTTTCAAGCAGAGACAGCTACCTGCAGGTGTTGGTTATGGCTGCGATTTCTCAAGCAGCGTATAGAAGAGCTTCCTCTGTCATCTGCAGGTTACACTCCACCTATGTTAGAAAAATGAGGTGAGTACTCATCTGAGTCCTGTGGACAGTGAGAAGACCAGAGCTTGGTGTTCATGTTCTCTTCCTACCTACCCAGGGTTAATCTTTTAACAGTTCAGCAATAACACAGCAGTGCTCCATGAGCTCTGTGAATGGTAACAGTTAAAACCTCTCCATTGTCTTCACTACTGATAAGAACCGTCTCTCTCAGGCTGCAGCTTTGTTAGTGAATGCCTCTGCTTGCTGTCTTAGCTAAAGGTCTCTTAAAACACATGACAGACCTGAGTTGGTGCTGCTCACCTCGTTTTAAATACTACAAACAAACTGAAAGCAGCACACTGTGAGACCCTGTTTCTAGTGACTGCTTTTTTTCACTCATTATCTTATGAAAATGTTTCTATTTTGTGCATTTAAACCAGCATGTGGTTGTGCCTGTCGTTCTCATCTCCTCCTTTTCTTGAGGCCCGTCAGTCTTAGGCAGAGAGAGGGCCTTGAGCCGGATGAATTGCAAACTGTATCCTGCCTCTATCTCACCCAAAAGGAGTCCACAGTCTCACCAGGCAGCAGGACTAAGTACTTGTCCACTGTGGATGTGTGGCCATGTGACCGGAGGACACAGTGTACCTCTTATGTTAACTGGGATTTATATGTTTTGATTGTATGACTACATATGCATATAGTTGTTTACCACAAGAAAAGCTGTATGTCTTGTAGTAACCACTGCGCTTCATTGAACATGCAGCAGGCATAGCCATGTAATTCTTTTTGCTTAAAGCAAGCTCATTTGAAATCACTGTTATCTTAAAAACATAGACAAATACTGGAAACTTATATTTTGGATAGGGATGGTAGAGCGGGTAGAAAAGCCTCCAGTCTTTTCATGTGCAATGTTGTGAAGAGGTGGTTTGTAAAACCTTTCATTGGAAGCTTTTAAATATAACCAACAGACAATGAAATGACGTCAAAACAGGGAGATATGACCTCTGCTTTAAAAAATGGGGAAATCTTAATGCAGGTTATTATAAACAGGAGGAACGGGTGAGCTATTTCCATTCCCTTTCCAACATTTCACAACTAATTCCCTTCTATGAATTAATAAGTACCACTCACAATGTACTTTTCAGCTGGCCAGCTGAGCTGCGATACTTCAGCTTGGTCTTTACCTCCCATCAGCGTGGCAGGTAGAACATACCCTGGGGTAGTGGACATAGCCTGGTGGGAAGCATGTTCAACATCCGAGTCACCCGGTGACCTTACCAAACAGGATTTAGAGCCATCCAGATTATGAGGATAAAGGGGGAGATCAAGGATTTGTGCACATAGATGATCATGTCTGTAACACAGGCTTCTTGGATAAAGAGACTGTTACTGACGATCTTGGATGACCAAGACTTGAGGCTACTTGTGTGGCAGAAAGAATTGCCATGTTTTTTGACACAGGGCACCTTCACTAGAGGGATCATCTAATAGTAGGCTTGGTTGCCCATAACTCTAGAAGCATGTGGAGTGTATAAAATCTTTACTGTCCATTCAGCCTCACTGCTCTGTACAGAATAAATGCGTCCAAACAAGCTTAACACATGTAATCTCAACACGATCTTGAATTAATCTTCCCAATTCTTTTCTCACTGTAGATATTTAAATGAGCTAAAGGAAGATGACAGCTTTTGTAGACAAGCCCAGACCTCAGGAACTTTCTACCTCTTTCACAATCTCTCCCCTTTCCTGCAGAAAGCTGGGATGAAATATTTGGTACCACAGCTCAGTGCAGCAGGTAAGCAGATGTCCAGAAAGAAACACCTCCTGGATCACATGACTGAAATGATACAGAGTCATTTGCAATAGGCAACGCATTGGTTTGGGATTGAAAATCTATCAAGCTGTTCAGGAACATGCAGCTATAAAACAGCACGCTGTTTGGTAGCAACCAAAGACTATTTTAGAGTTAAAACCTTGGCATGTGGACACAAGCTCTTGCTTTTCACACACATACAGTATGAACGTGTAGTTAGTCTGTTTTGAGATGATCAGTTTTCAGCAGTTGGGACCATGTGTTTTGAAGAGAAAGGGCTGGCAGGAAAACAAGCAAGGTCTAACTGACAAAGGGTATTTGGCGTAATGCAGGAGAAGTTTTCTTTGAGGGAAAGGTATCGGTTGGTGTAGGAAAGAAGTGGAATGGACAGCTGCTCCCCAAGCATTACAACACTTGCATCTTTAGTTTCATGTGGTCAAAACTTCCAACAGCTAGGAGGAAAGCCAGACTTTGGTCTCCATCTGGATGGGACCACTTGTCTAGTCACCTCTTCCACATGAGCCTTGAGCCAAGATAGTGTGTGCCTTGAAGATCCAGCGAGAACATCAATGGTTGTATGAATTTGCTTTCATCACAGCTTTTTTCATCCCCTTTCCCCTGCTGTTTTAGAGATGAAAAGGATCCTGGAGAAATTTGAAGAGACTGGACAGTGGATAGAGAACTCGGTGCTGATCGGTTGTTCAGACGAGCATGTACCACACTTTGCACTGGATTTAGGTTGGGATGACTCCTCTTCCGTCTGTGTTAGCATCACATTTGATGTGCTGGGAGAAAGTTGCTGCCTAGGCAGCATCCTTGGTCCTTGGTGGGTGAGCATTTACTGTCAAAGAGGACTCAGTGTTGTGGTCAAAGGCAGAGAACCACACTGCTGTTCCTCTGTGTGTCAGTAAAGGTGGGCTGAGGGCAGGTCACTTTGCATTTGGGAATGTTACCACTGATGAGATGTCATTTCCACGGTAACTTCCAGAAATTGTATACCGGAACAATGAAGGGCGCGAACTTGGGATAATAACAGCAATTTAGGAGATTAAACATTTTTGTTGTTGTTTAAACAGGAGCCTTAGAGAAATCAGTCATTGAGTCTGAACTGAAGGGATCGTTTACTGACTTACGAAAGGCTCTTTTCGTAGTGGATGGGAAAGATTCTCCTTTGCTGGCTTCGGTATCGTACAGGATTTTCACTTTACAAAGTTGCAGTTTCTAACATCAACCCTTCTCCTTGTCTCCCGTTTTGTTTTACGATTTAATGCATATTGTGGAAGTGCTTACTGTACACTTGCACTGATTTAGGTACAAACACCTATAAATTACAGCAGTTTTCCCAAATTAGCAATCTCAAAAGCACCCTGCAACAGAAAGGGAAACAGACAAGAGGCTTAAAAATGACCACAATAATTACCCAGCTAGCATCACCCTGCTCTGTGTCCAGTGTGGAACATACTGATCTTACCTTTAGTCGCAGCAATCGCAGGTTGTCCTCAGCTTAACAACTATCAGGCACTATTTTTCCATAATTTTCGAGGCAAATTGAATGTCATGAATGAACTTCTAGGTCTTCTCTCAGAGTTGTTTCTCAAACTACTCACGTACAAGCTGTTACTTGGCCGTATGTTTTGAAGTCCTAAGACCGGTCCCATGTGTGAAAATCAGCTGTCCTGACCCATAAGTAGAAATAGCTCATGTTTCTTTTCCTGCCCTATAATGTTTGTGGTGCTTGGGCTATTTTTCAAGGAGATATTCTGGATTGGAGACTCCTTAGAGTAGTTCATTTCACATTACTACTTCCATTATATCCCAATAAAGAACAATGCTCTTCCACTTCCCCCAAACACGTTCAAATTTGGGTGCTAGAGCAAGAAGCATGCAACATCAACTGCAGAATCTGCCCGTTTTCAAAGCAGTGCCCGTATCTCATTTACCTTTCAGAGGCTTCCAGACATAATCAGAGTTTATCCACATGACTGGATGCTGGGGAGAAGACAGCAAAGTATCAGTCAGGAAGACTGCTCTGAATTTTCTCTTTGCTTGAGCTATAAATAAGATTTGTGTTTCTTCCTTGGTGTCTTGCAGGCCCAGTCCCTTCTCCAGTGGCACAATTCCCACCAGTACTGTAGCAAAACTGGGCAGCCCACTCAGAAAAATGTGGCCGGCAGCAAGCGTGTCTGCCTTGCCAGTGGAATAACTTACTATCCACAGGTGAGCGCTTGAGCAGCCGAGGTGAGCAGCACAGGGTCTCTGTGGCGACAAGCCAATGCTGCTGGGTGGCAAGAGGAGAACCTGTAAAGATGACAGGAGTGCTCGGCATGTAGCTGGGAACTTGAAGCGTTCATCCTAGGACTCCCTACCAGCCAGGAAAAGCAACGATTTACTCTTACTCAATTGGTCTGAGCTCCTTGCTTTTCCTTTTGATGCATTTCCTAGATGTCTCCGGTGGTTATCAGCCTGGTGTCTGATGGGAGCCGATGTCTCCTCGCACGACAGCCCTCTTTTCCGCAGGGGATGTTCACCGCTCTGTCAGGCTTCTGTGACCTGGGTAAGCCAGTCTCTGATCCAGCGTGGCAGCCTCGGACACACAGGGCCTGAGGGCAGAAGGATAGGACATAAAGTGAACCATTGTTCACAGATGGAAACAAAGGTGGTATCAGGGAAAAGCACACTGGATGTAAACAGATTAGTGTTGCCATTCAGACGGAATTCAAAACAGCTCTATCTGCCTGAAGACAGTGGGAATTATGGGTGTGTGTTAGATGCTGTACTCCCTGATGGTAAATACAAGTATAAGACTCCCAGGTTAAAACTTCCGATATTTTTTTAGTCCATTTCATGTCTAGTGCAGTCTGGCTTGGAAGAAAAACTACAGACCTCTTGTTACAGGAAGGAAAATGGCTTAAAAAGGGGAATGATGAAGAGAGTCAGCATTGTCAGTCCTGTCAGTCAGACCTTATTACTCTCTACAACCTCCTAAAAGGAGGCTGTGGAGAGGAGGGAGCTGGGCTCTTCTCCCAAGTGACAGGGGACAGGACAAGAGGGAATGGCCTGAAGCTGTGCCAGGGGAGGGTCAGGTTGGATATCAGAAAAAAATTCTTCACAGAAAGAGTCATTGGGCACTGGAACAGCTGCCCAGGCAGGTGGCCGAGTCGCCTTCCCTGGAGGTGTTTAAGGAACGGGTGGATGAAGTGCTGAGGGACATGGTTTAGGGAGTGTTAGGAATGGTTGGACTCGATGATCCAATGGGTCCTTTCCAACCTTGTGATTCTGTGATTGTTTTGTCCACCATCTGTATGCACACAAACCCCAAAATGGTTCTGATGTCTCTGTTTAAGGGAGACAAACATTGTTGATGGATTTGATTGAGCACCTTGCTGACAAGTTTCCAGGTCAGCACAGTCAAAGCTTCTGCATGTACCTGAGCAGTCGGGACTGGAACACCTCAGAAATGAGTGTGCCTGCATTTTCTTTGCCAAGGTTTGCTGCCCTGAGGCCAGGCTGTCCTTACCTAAGGTTGGTTGCTTCTAGGTGAAAATGTGGAGGAGACAGTCCGACGAGAAGTGGCTGAAGAGGTAGGCCTGGAGGTGAAGTCACTCCGGTACTCAGCTTCTCAGCACTGGCCCTTTCCCAGCAGCTGCTTAATGTTCGGTTGTCACGTGTTGGTGGGAGCACAGCAGGCTGAGGTGAGCACACTCTTGTTTCCCCCGAGGCATTCCACTGCCCGCCTTCTGTAGCAGTCTTTCAGTCCACAGACTTTAGTTTGGAGGGCACCAGAACCTCTCTAAATGCACTTTTCCGTCAGCTTTCTCTACAAGTGAAGAACAAACTTCAAAATAATCCTATCTTCCGTTGTGCCGTGCCAGATTTTGCACAATTCACTGTATATATAGAAGCCTGGAGCCCAACATCCCTGTGTTTTTCTCTCTGAACTTGGCAGCGGAGGTAGTTTCTAGTATTAATACCATATTTGCCGTAGAACGTGGAGATTCTGCCATGTAAATTACTGTGTTCAGTCACTGGTACATTGCCGGCCAGTGCCACGATGAAATAGGGCTACCTGATTTGTGGCTTCGCTAAGGAAACCAAGACAATGAAGCACTGATGGATAGCAATGGCCGTTACTGTGTTGGCATCAGTACTCGATTCAGGCATGGATAAAGCACTCTAGCGTAGATTTTTGTGGGTAGAAGAACAAGCCAGGTAGTGCTGCCCACATTTAAATTGGATTTAAGGAATTGCTACTCTCAATTCTTTCCAGATCAGTATGAACACCCGGGAACTAGAGGAAGCCCGTTGGTTTGGCCTGGAGGAAATCGTGGAGGGTCTCAAGAGAGACCACAGGTCTTCGAAACAAGACAATGGCAGTTTTTTACCTTGGTTCCCTCCCAAACAGGCCATTGCTCACCAGCTGATCTGCGAGTGGGTTAAGCAGCAAACTTCCCAGCTGGCTTAGGCAGGACTTCATCAAGTCTGCTATTCTACTGGAACTATGAAAGCTAGATAGAAAAGCTTCCAAAGTTACTGAAGGCAAAGTCTGTGTTACAGTGAGGACAGCACCAGGCTGATGGCATCATTACATTCATAGCCCTACAAAGCCAGTTCTTTACTGATCATACTCAGACACTTCCATATACAGTGGATCACCTCTGAGGTCCCATGACATGCAGTAAATATACAATAAAATTGTTAGTCCCAAAACATCAAACTTACCGTGACCCGACGCTGTTGTTGCCCAGCAAGCAACAGAACAGTGAGCCCCTTGAACTGATGTCCCATTTTATCCATCAACGTACAATTTTTCCCAGAAAAATGAGAGAAAGGATCAGTGACACCTTTCAGTCTTCACATTTGTATGGATCTGGGAATACTATCAAAAAAAAACCAGAAAACCACTGCCTGTATGCTCTCTCCTTCTGTTTCCATTCCCATTCAACTTTCCAGTTTCACATAAAACATCCTAATCTTTTCACAAACGTTAAGTGGGCTCCTTCTTCCTCGAGATACCTGAGCAACTAAAAATATCTCGAGGCACCATTTTCCCCACCAGTAACAGTTGCGTCGAAAGGAAGAGAAAACAGCGGGATCTGGTGGTAGAGAGGGGAAGAACAAGCCCTACACCTTAGAAGGAGTCAGATACTGCCAAGGGGAGAGGAGCTGCTGCGATAAAAGACTGCACTTCTGACAGAGAAAAATCCTGAAGGGCACAAAGCCTCTTATGCTGGGCCAAAAGTCTGTGGCTTGCATGGAGAGCTGGTTTTGTTTGCTGAGGAAACGGTGTCACTTCTCTTGAGGGAGAGCAATAGCCTGGGCAAGGAAAGCTTATGAAAGAGACAGGTGGAAGGATGTTTCACCTGCTCCCAATTCAGGCTGACATCTCTTCTGCCTGCTTAGTCAGAATTCAAATGCCAAGCTTGCAAAGCCATCAGTACAGATATTTGAAGGGGAAACAGGAATGTAGCACTGACTGCCACCATTAGGATTCATTGTAGATGAAAGACCTCTTGAGCAGTGGTAAAAATCTGGAATCATGACCTGAGCAATAAGTGAAAAAGGCTGTCTTGCACTGTTGAGGCATGCTTTGTTGCTTCAGAGTTTATTTTACTGTAAGAGGCTGGGAGGGGATTCTTTCAAGCCGTGTTGGCGTGTGGAAACACCTTTTCCACCTGCACTCTCTCAGTCAAAAAAAACCTGCGTGCCAGAGCATGTCTTTCATAATTGTGAACTTGATCTGTCTGTCATCCTGGTACAAGAGTACTCTGGTACAGCCGAGGGCGTTGCTGCCTTCCCTCCAGCCCAGCCAGACACACCACAGGAGCCCGCACACTCCTGTACTGAACTGCAACGCTCCTGCATCCAGTTTCCTTTGAAATATGTCTTGCTGCCCCTCTTCCACCGCATCATTTTAATTCCTCAGCATTTACCTCTTCCTCTCTCATCTCTGGAATATGCCATTCTCAGCCTCACTCCTTTATTCACCTTCTCTGCAATAGCAGGTATTGTGGAGTTAGATACCCACCAGCAAAATATTCCTTCTTCTCATCCTCTTTCCCACTCCTCCTGAATGCCATCCCAGCTCACCTGTAGCATTCATGTGCTCCAACCTTGTTTCCAGTGTACAATGTCCAGATCAATGTGCTAAGTGCTTTTTCCAATCCACACATTATCTGTTCTCCCAGAGGCAGAAAAAAGATGTAAGAAGTAAAAGCAGCAAAAGTGAGTGCCCAGGAGTGAAAGGAGGAATGGCTGTGTGACTTCTGCAGTATCATGAACTGTGTGTGGTTTGGGTTTGTACTTTTGCAGAGTGTGTCTTTGCACACACTTTGACCACAGCTGCAGTGTGATCAGATTCAACATCAGTAAAAATCCACCTGTGTTTGGGAAAAAAACTGGCTTGCTCTGCTTATCAAATCATGGGGTTTAACATCAATATACAGGCTATCACAGAGTCCCGACTGAAACAAAGCAAGTCCTGAGCGACACCAGCTCCTTCTGAACTGTCCCTTCTGCACAGCTGACGCAGACCTGGTCCATTGGGGTGGGTGTCCCCTTGGGGGGGCCCAACACAGAAGGCAGCCTCGTCACGGGAGGTGGGAGCGTTCCTATTGCCCCTTGCTGCGTGCTGGTGAGTTACACACTGCCCAGGCAGAAGCTACTAGATATCCACAGACTCCAGGACAACTCTGAAGAGCTGCACTGCGCCCGATACTCTGACTATGCAAGGCTTTTTCACATTTCATCAGTTACTGCCTGCTTGCTGAAAGAAGAAAGTTAGAGGAAAAGTAAAGCTATTTTCTCATTTGTTTACCTCCATCACTCACCTTTGGGAACAGCTTTAAATGTCTGCATGTTCCTTTTAATTGTCAAAAAAAACCTCTTTTCAGTCTACTCAAATACATTTCTGGTAGAGCAGGAGCAAAAGGCAATATTCTCATCACATCTTTGGAAGAACCTTTAATGGTAAACTGTTTCATAAAATTCTTAATCCATATCCTTTTGACTTAGGTATGAAACAGTAACGGTGGCCTCTGCTCCTGATGTTAAGAAAGCAGCTGTGATTATAGGCAATTATAGGCAATACTCAGCTGTGAACCAGATGAGAGACATTGGTCTCAGTTGCATTTGCCTCAGAAATCTGGCTGAGGCCTGAATAATACTCACTGCAGTCACGACAGATCGTGCTCCATAAAGGCAGGCGGCCTGGAAAAAGAAAGGCAATTCCTGACAGATACTTCTTCAACAACATACGTCAGGGCTTTCCCATGTAAAAGAGATCAGGCAGGTAAAAGGGGGGTAGCAACGTGTTCCTGTCAGAAACACAGGTGATAAATGAATCCCCTTGGGGACACTTGGCGTGTATAGATCACCGAGGCTCCACTGCTTTCAGAGACTGCAAGGCTTGGAACGTACAGGAACACCTAACCCTGAAAAGCTGTCAGCCTGGGGTGCTGCAGCCCAGGTGTTTACAGTCTGTGGGGTACTGGGGCAGCTATAAAGTAGCAATGTTTGTCTGATTAATGTGAAATAGGTTTTGGAGAGCAAGGCAGGCAGGTTCAGAGCAGTGTTCCACCTACCCACCAAAAGCACTGGGGCATACACGTTATGTTTGTCTCTAACATCCACCAGCAGGGGATCAAAGTCACCAAATCACGGGACACAACACGTCTATCTCTGACTGAGGGAGCTTAGAAAAACTTTACCTAGACATGGTGTGGCCTGAGAACATTTGTTTCACTTGCCGCAGGTTCTTCCCACCACTTTCGGCTGTTGTGCTGCTGCATAGTACGATCACATTTTCCTACCGAGAGGGGTTCTCATCCATTGTGAATGGCACAAAGCCTGACTTCAGCATTGCAGGTCAAGGAGGAAGCTCTTGTGTCAGGAAATTATTTCACCTTAAAATATGCTCTGGGACACAGTGGACACACGCTCAGTCTGATGCTTAAGTAGATGAGGAGGTAAGCACTCATCAGAATGCCCTGACAACGTGACTGTGTTAATGTCATTTTTCAGGTCATCGTTTTTCAAGTAACCATGAGCAGGTCAACTGGCAGCTGCAAGGGACAGGTTGTCAGAACAACTTCTAATTACAAAATGCAATTCCCATGCTTCGGTCTGAAGAACTGCTGAAAAGAATGCAGCAGCTCCAGCCTTCAGCTCCCACTTAAAACTTTCTCACTTTTCAACTTGGCAACAGATGGCAAGCAGCTGCGTCAGGGAAAGGGTACTGTCAGCTGTCATTCATGCAACAACACAAACACACAGGAACGATGGAGCACCACCAAACCTTCCCCTGTTAAAAACGGGACAGGTTGCCAAGCTGGAAGGCTTGCAACTTCCATTTTCTTTGGGAGCCTCAGTGGTATTTTGCAGACAACCAGGTGCACTCGCTCAGTGATGTCCAGAATCATCATTAGACGGAGAAACTGAAGTTGGCAGGTGTCACAAACATGGGAAGGATCCCAGAGGCAGGAGCACAAAGCCTCCCCAGCTCCCTCGCAGGGAGGGTGGTACGAACGCAGGAACAGAAAATTCTGATGGCATATCCTTCTGCACTGCTCCTTGCGTTCAACTGCATGTGGCATCTTTTTATACGGTGTTTTCTGCAAACCTGCACAGGTGAACAAAACACAGATACAGAGAAAAGCAGCAGAAGTTAGGAGGCAAGGCAAGGCACAGATTTTTCAGTAATATATACCCCATATAACCACTAAGGAAAGGCCCTATTCTGCCACTGAACTGGCAAAGTTGAAAAAGGAATACGGGTGTCTTATCAAAGAATCTGAAATGGAATATGTGTGGCGTGTGTCTTCAACTGGAGGTGACCAAATTCAATTGAGTGAAAAGGAGGCTGAGGGTTATTGGGGCCACGGAGTTTTCTTAACAACAGGCAATCGTCAGGCCCCGTGGTCCTTGACTCAACGTGCTGCTTACTGGGCTGGAGGGTTAAACCCTCTGGATAGCGGAGACCCTTTGGCAATAACAGGCACAGCTGACCAGTTGCTAGAAAGCAGACACAAAGCTGCTTGCCTACAAATGATACATGAAAGAAAATTGATTCCCAGGTGTGAATCACCAATGATGTTGCCTGTTAACTCTGAAATTATGACTCCCTTGGTAAGGGGACTCCCCGAGTCACTTTAAGCCACACGAATAAGTCTCTGGAGAACCATAGCATCAACGGATCCTGTGGAGAGATTGGAGAGTTTTATGAGCAGAGGTGATAATAGCAGAAATGCAGGCAGTACTGTTACAGACTCTTACACAAATTGCTCCAACTTTTCAACACCAGCCCTGCTAGGTAACAGACTTTACCCTAGACCTAAAGTGGGGGGGAGACAGCACAATGATTAATTGATTACTGTCTTGTGAAGCCTTTGGAAGAAAGATCAAGGGGCATCCGTCATGTAGGAGTTAAAAATGTACTCCCCCATCCCAGCAAAACTGCAGATGTTGCTGAAGAACAGTCGCAACCTAAATCTGTTTCGGTCCAACTTCATTGGTGGCGTTTAGGGCTTAAAAAGGGAATTCATAAGGATTTAATGGACTCAATTACATAATTTGAGCTCAGTTAGATAAAGTGAGCAGGCTGGTAACCCAGTGGCTTGTGCTAAAACCACATTCCTTTTCTTCTGTGAGAGAAAGTGCATCTGTCACGGCTTCAGCCCCCCCCTTTTGTTGACGGCACAGACAAGCCATCAAAGCAAACTTTTTCCCCGGATCAGGGAAACTAGAATCTCCATTTCCTAGTGGTGGGCGGGGAAACGGGGACTGGATTTATATTCGGCAGCTCACTAAAACAGCTGTGTTAATCACAGCTATTGTGGGTCCTAAACATGTACCAGGGACCTTTTTAATTGATACAGGTGCACAGATTTCTGCCCTGACTGAGGAGGATGCTAAGAGGTGTGGAGTTTCTCCCTTAAGGTGAAATCTATAAATCTATCTATGCTAAATGTTTTGGGATCAACAGACATCATGAATGTCGCTCTTGTGAAATTAACCCTGCTGGGGGAAGAGAGCTCGATTACTATTGTAACCCTATTGTCGTTCTCCTGATTCTTTCCCTAATCTGTATCATTCTGTCTGTAATATTGTATATTTTTAATTGGTGAATGATAAAGCGAATGAGACTTTTGTCATCCACATTCAATACACGCAAGCCCTTGAGTGTCATAGTCAATGCAGACATCCCAAAATTTATCAATATTGAGCGGGTCGCGTGGCAAAAAGTAATGTAAAAATCTTTCCACCCTTTTTTCCATTCCTTTTCTTTCTCTCTCCCTCTGAGTACTACCGCCATGTGGTCCCGAAGACAACTTATCCTGAAGACAAATGTTGAGCCGCCGGATGGTATAAGGGTTGGTCGAAGATCGATTTCTGTCTCAACATTTCTCATCAGGTGCTAAGCCTCAGAACTTGGCTGTATAAATCACAGATGCAGGCCTTACAAAAACGGCCAAAGCTGGTACGCAAAGAATGCTTTGTACCTGCCAAAGCTGATACAGAACAAATACTTTATACCTGTCTCCAAGTCTCCCTGCTACCTGTCCCTACCTCCTTATCTCCCTACTATTGTGAAAGAGCCATGAAGCAAGACAGGAAAATTAATGAGAGGATTTACCACAGACCCATACCCCAACAGAGCATGCAAAAAGACCAGTTCATCCAAAGTTCATCCAAAGTTCAAGGTGATGATGACTACTAGCCTTCTCATGTCCTTGAGCAATCCACTTTTTCCAAATGCTCTGTGTTCTGCTGCTCAAGGTGAGAGCCCCAGCTGCCCTTACCCTGATGTTTCTCAGCGGAATAAACAAAGTTAGACAATGAAATACATTTCCATCTTGAATCTGCCAGAATCTGCCAGGTGCTCTTGTGTTCCATTCCAAAGATGTAATGGCAAGAACGGGGGCAGCTGCTGCTGCTGCTTTCGTGGCATCCCAAGGGATTCCAGGGTGCTACAAAGGGCCTGCCCTGACTCCTGCTGCTGTAAAAATTAGGAAGAATTAGAATATTAGGAAGAATTTCTTCACCATGAGAATGGTGAGACACTGGAACAGGTTACCAAGGGAAGCTGTGGCTGCCCCATCCCTGGAGGTGTTCCAGGCCAGGTTGGATGGGTCTTGGGCAGCCTGAGCCAGTGGGAGGTGTCCCTGCCCATGGCAGAGGGGTTGGAACTAGATGATCTTTAAGGTCCCTTCCAACCCAAACTATTCTATGATTCTATGATTCTATGATTCTAAAAAACAAAATCCAGTTTCTCATAGTTCGATCAGCAGTGGGAGCTGCACAACCATTGATAAAATATGCTTTTCCACTGTTGGAACTGACACATGCCCTGGAGATAACACTTACTCCTATATCGCAGGACTAGGAAGGACAGGCAGATGGCAAACATCCTGTTGGGAGGTGACCTTTCATGGCAATGGAGGAGGCTGACATACACTTACACAGCAAGGATGCTGAGAAGGGTTTATTTGCAGGGAATTGATGTAAGCACAGGGAGCACAAACAGCAGTAGTGTCACTGACACCAGACTGCACTCGAGCACAGCCAGGTGTAAATACTGTTCCTCCGGAGCCACACGAGCTCCCCATCGATGGGGTAGGGGTTAGGTTCATGCTGGCAACATTGCTGTCCTGCAGGCTGCGGGCTTCTGAGTTGAACTGCACACCCTTCACTCACACAGAGAAGATCAAGGACCTCTTTCTGAGGCTCCTCACAGTTCCCTAAAGCTATTTGGTGGAAAGAGTGGTGATGGACAAACCGCCCAGGTGTTGACAAGAGTTTTAACAAGTTAAAGGTCTCCACTATCCCCTGAGATTTCCATCTCAGATGGAAGACAAAGGATCCTTTCTTTGTTTTCTTCCTTGAAACACACTGTCAACCACTACACCATTCCAGGCTGGGGCTACAGGGGTCAAGCCGCAAACAAGAAACCTACATTTCTGGGTAGGATCAGAAATTCTGGGATGAACAAGGCTGTAAGAAAGACAGATGCTCAAGTGAGCAAAGTGAATAAATTGTGTTGGAATGCTGTTCTAGTTAAACTCAGAATATAATGGAAACTTTGGTTGCAGTTTGTTCGAAGGGAGCTACGCTGCACTTGTCTTCCCTAATTAATCCCATTAGGCTTCACTCACTAAAAATACTCTCTTTCAAAATTAAAAGCAGAAATGCCTCATCTGTTACTTCAAAGCAGTGGAAGAGGCAGCGCAGTATTCGCTGAAGGAGCAGTTCCTGCGTGTTTCAAATTTTGCAGCAGGGCTATTCTGAGTATGGTTGAGTAACATACGACCATTCTAGAGCAAAGCATTCCCCTCGTCCAAGTTCTCCTGTCTGCAGTGAAAGCACTCCCAGGAGAATGAAATAATAAGCAACAGCTTTCTATGCTAGCATGAAAGAGAAATTCCTGGACTCATCAATTCTACAGACGGGCTCTGCAGATGAGAATCTGTCGCAAGACAGCGCACTGCACTAAAACTCTCGCCAAGCCATGGTTTGTTGTTTGCAGTGAAAAGGAGAGCAGGACTGAAGTGTAACTAGCAGCAGAGTTTCCTCCTGGCACCTAAGCAGGTGTTTGCCAGACTTCATTCTTGCAGAAAAAAAAGTTGTGTCGTTTTCCTATTTATGACATGAATGTGTTTAAAAAGTGCTGTGAGATGCGCAAGAGCAAAGCTGGATGTCGGCTGGACTGTGTCGGAGCCCGAGCTGGTAAACTTTGCAACTCTTTTGACTCAGCTGAGATATAACCAACACTGACAGAGGATCCAGCCCTTTACGTGTTGTCAAAAGGGGAAAGCAATTCCCACAGAATCAGCTTTTGTGTACATTTCCTGCCATTGCTTAGTTTTCCATTAGTCTAATTTGCAATATTATGAAGTACCACTCCAATGATGTTTGTTCTTACAGTTATATAATAATTTATGCCCTACCCCACCCCTGACTCCAATTCTGCTAAAGTATAAATGAACTCTAGAAACTCAACAAACAATTCTCTGGCTTTTAGGCATTAAGGAATTATATTATTATTATAAAGGTTTGTTAATCTGTTGATACAGCAGCATTGTGTCTCAATAGCAGAAACCAGTCCAGACTTGCTAACTCCAGTAACGTAAGTACTTACAGTTATGGCCATGCAGATTATCAGATCCTTGAAAATAGTAAGATTCAACACGCTGAAGGTATATTTACCACAGTAAATATATAGTATAATATATATATATTATATATAATAATAAATATATTATATATATTATATATTATATAATATATAATATATAATATTATATCTATTATATATTATAATATATATAATATATTATATATATTATATAATATATATATTACAAATATAGATATATTCAGTATAATAAATAGTATATAGTTTTGTACACTGTGCAGTCAATGTCCCACTCTTTCGAACCGCACACCTTCCGCTAAGGCTCCATAAAGAATTGAAGACTCGACTGCACCAATTATTTACTTTGCTAGAACAACTACAGCAACTACGGAGTTAACCACAAACTACTCATTTCCAGTCTTAATGGAAGTTAGGAGCAAAAAGAACAGACTGCATCACGTAGCTATTGTTACAGCTAATTCTACAGGGTTAGAAATAAAATGTCATGCCTGCATCCTTCAGCAAGTTTGAATACCAATAGCAGAACGAGTTTCTATGGCCAGTGAATTGTTACTCCACATGGTTTATAATACAATTAATGCTACAGATCACATTTGACAAGCCTTGTAACCTATCAATTTACATCTAATTCACCCCTTGTTTGAGAATTAAATAGTGCTACATGCCGGATTGCAGGCATTACATGTTTTTTTGTACCTTCACACATTGCTTCTTTTAATTACAAAAATGAAAACTCATATATTTTAAACAGGACTTTAGTAAAGCGTTATAGTACAATTTAAAAAGATGCAAACGAGCTCAGTATTTGTGATATTGAGTGCGTAGTGTCCCTGTTGTTGCTTTACCCTCCTTTCTTCTTGCGTAGGCATCAGTGGGTAGGACTAGCGTGCACCTCAGAGCAACCTGCTGAAGGCTCAGTTAACTGCTGGCGATGCTATGGTTTATAGCAGCACCTGACCGAGAGTGGAACAGCAAAGGATGCGCAGAGCTCGCTGAGGTCTGCCTCCGCAGGAATCAGTCACCACCCATTGTTCTTTAAAAAGCAGAGTTGTTTCAGTGTGTTTCTTTAAAAATCAGAGCTGCCGCACTTCTTAGCCTGGAGAAGAGGAGGCTGAGGGGAGACCTTATTACTCTCTACAACTGCCTGAAAGGAGGTTGTGGAGAGGAGGGAGCTGGGCTCTTCTCCCAAGTGACAGGGGACAGGACAAGGGGGAATGGCCTGAAGCTCCGCCAGGGGAGGTTCAGGTTGGATATCAGAAAAAAATTCTTCACAGAAAGAGTCATCGGGCACTGGAACAGCTGCCCAGGGAGGGGGTCGAGTCGCCTTCCCTGGAGGTGTTTAAGGAACGGGTGGATGAAGTGCTGAGGGACATGGTTTAGGGAGTGTTAGAAATGGTTGGACTCAATGATCCAATGGGTCCTTTCCAACCTGGTGATTCTGTGATTCTGTGATTCTTTTAAGGGATGTTTTACAGCAAGTATACTCCCTTTAAGGAATTATGGGTTTTTCTCTCCGTTCAAATGTCCTCTGTCAGCTTCTAGTGATGATTTTTTTAAAAAAAAATATTAAAGCTTATAAATGAAAACATTCCAAAATATTGTAATCGATTTTGTAAGACTGCTTAAAGTAAAACTGAAGTGAGCTTGAAACCCAGTCTTGAAAAAAACAATACTTGGCAGTTTTGAATATTTAGCGGAAAAAATAAAATAAAGCAGATAAAATGAAATAAAGCAGATAATAAAATAAAATAAAGCAGATAAAATTGGAACTTGTCCCATTTTTCCAATAATTGGGATCCAATATGAAGACTGTTCAGAAGAGTAGTTAAGTTTCTGTGGGAGCTCTGTTTTCCTGGAGTGGAAACTACATTAAAAATGGCAGGCTCAGTACTTTTTTTCTTTCTAGTCTGCCATAGCTCAGCAGCTCTCCAATTCCATCTACAATATCCTTCCAATAGCAAAATTCCTGTGCGCAGATTTTTGTACACAGTGTCTGCCCTTTAAATACCAAACACTAAGTGCTTAAATCACACTGAAGAAATGCAAAAAAATGTTCTGTAGGACTAGGGAAAATAAATAAAAAAAAAGATTTCTCATTTACAACACAGCTATACAATTTGTGAATCAATTTTCTCGTACCAGCCACTAATTTGTGCTTTTATACAGTTATTATTCCGCAGTTGCCATCAAAATGAGAAAGACATTGCTTCACCACCTGATCAATTGCATTGGAAAAATAATGGCACCGATCATTTAAAATGGACAGTAATTATTTATTCTTAGTATGACTTTGGACATTTAAATCACAACAAATATTTTCAGCTGATATTCCCTCTCCTCTCCCCCTCAATTTCCTTCTCCGCATACAACACTGAAGAGAAGTGTGGGAGCGACGCCAAGCGTGTGGAAGATTAATTGGGACTAAGATACACTATGCTGTATAAAAGCTGTGGGTTTTTAACCTGGAAATGTTATTCAGCTACTTTAACTAATCCCTTATGTGCTAGATAAATGTGTAATGCCAGATATATGCAATACCAAAACAGAACTGTATATTCCATGTGATGCTTTAATTTTTTTGGAAGCCTGTTAATTTATGCCAGTAGAAATTGCACTTCCAGAACAGTACAGTTGGGCTACAAGTTCTTTTTAAAATTATTTTTAAATTGCAAAATGCAGCAGCACGCAATAGAGGAAACATCCTTCTTCCCCTCTATAAAAATAAAATTGGCTGAAAAAAACCCAGACCCCAAACCTGAAGCACAATAAGAGCTTACATCAAGAATGGTTTGAAATATTACTTTGCTTTACACCAAGAGAAATTTTAGGATATAGCCTCTGCAAGTTGTCTCAGATATTCTGCTTGGTTCGGATAACAAGACTGTGGCCACTTGTTTTTATACATTTTCATGTATTTTGCATCATTTTCACACTTTTTCACTTTCACTCAAATTATAAGACTGGTTTTAATGCCTTGTATTAAAAGTCAAACTTTATAAAGTGCAACTTTTCTTGTCTTTCTTTCCTCCTCAAGGATCTATGAGATAAAACAACTGAACTTAGTAGTCCACTCGCTCAGGTTCTATGAGGAACGTAATGCATATACTTTTACTTTTAAAATTTCATGGTGGAAAACATTTATCTTTCACAACTGAATTAATTTTTCTGGGGTTATTATCTGACATTGGACTGTGAATTTGGCACTTCTGAAAAACCAGTTTGGGAAATTTCATGACTGTCAGTGTTCTCAAACACTCCAGAGGCTTTATGGGGTGGATTTTTAATTTTTTTTCCTCTACCAGCAAAGCATGGCATGACTACCTGGTTGCTAACTGAAGATGAAATAATTTTGAATTTAAGCCATTCATCTGAATGGGAGAGAAAGTGGATTAAGGTCATTGTGTAGTCACAGTTTTATCTTAGGTACTGCAGTGTGGAAAACAACTAGACTAAATGACCTCTAAAGGTCCCTTCTGACACGAACCATCCTATGATTCTATAAATCTATGCACCGTGGAACAGAATGTTTGGAATAGAGGTTCACCATTCAGTGCATTTGTTTAGGGATGCAGTTTATTGTTAAAGGTGTAATTTTCTGAAGGTCCACGATAAAAGCAGGACTATTCTCAGCAGGGAAATTGGGAGTTTGCAGACAGTTTAAGGAATGTGTTTGAATGCTTTATTTCAATCCACAGTATAAAGAAATCTAAAAACAATCCAAGTGATACCGGATTTCTATTTACATCCATTGCAGACACCTGTATATATATGTGACATTGCGAACTATTACCTACTACTGAATTGAACATATGGTGACAAAGGAAAAACGTACACTCAACCAAAGGTTGAAAAGTAAATTGAACATTTTGCTCAAATATGTTTAGGCAAAGACAGTACCAAATTTTCTGTACTGTATATGATACCTGTTTTTACTTTCTGCTCCTGCATTCTCGCAGCGTATTCTGTAACAGACTAATCCTTCTTTAGGATCACTGCCTGCTGGGTGACTTTACCTCTCATTCTGGCAAAACCCATAGGTTAGTTAGAACCCATTCAGGAGAACGGAGGCTTTTACAGCAGATGATGAAACCTCCTCGGGAGAGACGACAAACAGAAAAGACCAATGAGGGCACATAAGATGGGTCACCTCTTTGTCTTTGTTTTTAAGTAATCCAGTGTGACACTATGATTGCCACCAGGTAATGATTTCTCGGAAAAACGTCTATTAACTCCAAAACATGAGCTCAGAAGCAGACAAATGCAAAGCACATATTCAATTCAACAGAGACTCATTTCGGGGAGAAATATTATCCGAGCACATATTGTCTATATTATTATATATTATCCATACTTAAGCAGACTCCTAAACATATTGTGCATTTTACCGTAACAGCTCTGCAAGAGAATGCCCTTTCTACTGCATTTACTTCACAAAATTTGAGCCATCGGTCCCACCACAACAATTTTTGTGTAGGCGTTAAGACCATTGAAGCTAATTGTTGCAGCCTCGCTGTTGGGGGTAGCTGATCACGTTTGAGCTTGTCTCCTTTTCTTTCCTTGCTCTTTATGCTCCAACAATGATATTTGGTCCTTAAAATCCTCCTCACCACCGGGTTCGCTCTCGCTTTGCAGACACGTCCGTATGGATCGGTTCCTTAATCGGGTCACTGGATGGCGGCACCGCTCCACCAACCGAACTTTATTCCTACAGTTTGCAGTTCATGGTTATTTGCAAACAGACAGTTTGTGTGGCAGTGGCCGTTTGTTTTTCCGCCCCCAAGTCTGTCAATGCATCTAATACTAAGCACCACGTTGTTAAAACTGGACTTGCATTTAAATCTCCCTTGGAGGCACCCTCAAACAATTTTTCGCCTGCCTCTGTCCAAGTCCCAGTATCAAAACCACGTGGGGATTCTGGGGGCATATTATTGCCTCTTAACCAGGCTAATAACAATTCCAGTTTCTGTTCTTCATACAGAGTTCCTTTCCTTTTCCAAATATGCTTAAACATCTTTATTATTGCCTTTTCTTCTGTCGACATATTCGCCCCCATCTTACACTACTTAGTTTCTCAGCTGCTCACCTGAATCTTGTGGAACAGGTGATTGTGGGTCCCGGTGCTTCCATCCTTTTGTCTGCTCAGTCTGGCTGGTGAGAGGATCGTTCAGCTGAGACGTCTGCCCCGTGCGCTATCCTGAAAGCACTCAAAAGCTTAATCCTAAGCCTCATCCAAACCATAACCCTAGTCCTGAACCTTATGTTACTCAAAACCTAAATCCTAACTCTAACCTTTAACCTTAATCAATACCTAAAACCTAACCTTAACCCTGAACCTAATCTTAATCCTGAAACTAAACCCTAACTCTAATATTAAGCCTGAACCTAAACCTAATCCTGAAGCTGAATACTAACTCTAAGCCTAACCCTGAACCTAAATCCTAACCCTAACCCTGAATCTAACCTTACTCAAAACCTAAATCCTAACCCTGATTCTAACCTTACTCAAAACCTAAATCCTACCCCTAACCCTGATCCTAACCTTACTCAAAGTTAAAATCCAAACCCTAGCCCTGCGGCACATGCACTTCACTTAGGTACATGGTTTAGGGGTGTACTTGGCAGTGTTGGGTTTGTGGTTACGTTCAATGATCTTAAAGGTTTTTTCTAATCTAAATGATTCTATGATTCTGTGTTCCCTGGAGAATTACAGAATATTACTTTTGTTAGCAGATCAAAATCTAGATGAAGACTTACAATAGACAGTTAAGCCTAAACTGCTATGATTTACTGTGTTGCATTTACGTTGATATTTAAAACTGACTACATAAAATACGCCTGCTTCCTTTTAAAGGTTTTGATGGCAAAGCCTCTGCCTTTTATCGTGCTGTAATTGACGGGATTACTTTGTCTAAAGCCTTTTCCTCCTCTTAGACAAGCTCTGTTCTGGCTCCTGCCCTCTCTTACCTCATCCGACATATCACAGAATCACAGAATCACAGAATCACCAGGTTGGAAAGGACCCATTGGATCATCGAGTCCAACCATTCCTAACACTCCCTAAACCATGTCCCTCAGCACTTCATCCAGCCGTTCCTTAAACACCTCCAGGGAAGGCGACTCGACCCCCTCCCTGGGCAGCTGTTCCAGTGCCCAATGACTCTTTCTGTGAAGAATTTTTTTCTGATATCCAACCTGACCCTCCCCTGGCGGAGCTTCAGGCCATTCCCTCTTGTCCTGTCCCCTGTCACTTGGGAGAAGAGCCCAGCTCCCTCCTCTCCACAACCTCCTTTCAGGTAGTTGTAGAGAGTAATAAGGTCTCCCCTTATTACTCAGGTCATCCCCCTGCATGAAAATCCCAGTCTGGAAAAGAGATAAAGGACTGCACCGCCTTCCTCTCTTCAGCTTAGTGGAGTGACATTTCTGCCTGTGAACCAAAGGATTCAGTACACGAAAAAGTCCAGAATTGCAGTTGAGCAAGCCAATATTGTTGCGAAAGGTGCTTACATGTAGAGATCGTCCCAGAAAGTGTCAATACCAGCCTGAACTCTCATGATAGGAAAAAAAAAGTATAGAAAAAATCATTCCTTTTCTGGAGAAAATGACAGGCAATAAAAATACTCCCAATACACAATAGAAACCGACGGATAAAAAATGCATGCTAATAGCCTGTCAAGCAGCTTGTGTTACAGCAGGGAGAAACCGTCAAGAACAGGAGCTACCACCTCCAGTACTTTGGGAGAAATGGCAAAGAGAAACAGCAGAAATTTTAACTATCCTGCAGCCAGCATGAAGTTTGACGGATTTTGTCAACCACATCAAACACAGGGAAGGACTGAATGAGCAGAACTGGGCAGAGGGGTTGCAGCTTAATTTAGCTCCAAGAAGTGTCTGAGCCTTAAGATATTTAGGTAGGTTTACTTTTTTCCCTATAAACGTCCTGTGAACAGGTTATCCAGCAATAGTTCCTGCATTTAGCTTTCCTTGCAAGGCTGCGATCGTAACAGAAATTTCCATGTCAAAAGGAAACCCAAAAGCAGTTAAGTATGGAAACAGGGGAGAAGAACAGAAATTCATACTTTTTTTTCTTAAGTTCGAGAGTTCATTTTGATTTTTTTGGTAACAATTTTGACTGTTTTCAATTTATCACATCCCAAAGTTCATACAGTAGCAGCAACACTATAATTAAGAGGAAAGAAACCAAATCTAGATGGTTTTAAGGGGAAAACTTTTCAGCTACTGTGTTTTGGCAGCCTGGCCACAGTCACATTGTTAGCTGGGGAAGCAGGGCTGGGACTGGGGAGGGTGGAATTTTCCTTTCTCAACCCAGCTGGGAGGTAATCAGAGAGGAACCTTTGGGAGCAGTCAGGATCCTCCATGCAAAAACTCAGAGCTCTGAGCTCAGATCTCAAGGGAAAGACCCCTAGTAAAGAGATTCCAGGAGAACAGCAGAGCAATTTAAAAGTGGTACCTCTAATTAGCAAGCACATATTTCTCTGTAGGGCCGACAGACTGGAGGCTCTGCTAGCTCACGCAGATATGCTAGCTGTTCTTCTCTTGGGTACCTACTCCTCAAGTAAGCCTCAGCCTCCTGATCTTGGCTGTGCTTCAAAGCTCCTGCACTCAAAGGGTTTCGTTTCAGTGTGGGGCTGGGAAGGACTTCCTTGACTGTTCAGGGCTAAACTCACTGAGGAGAGAGAAGACGAACCTAAGTGAAGATTGGGAAGGACACAAGTTCACCTATAAGCAGTAAAAGGTGCCTTTTCAGCCTTTGATAGTGCTCGTGAGGCAGTCCTTCATTTCTGACTACCATTATTCCTTGCCATCTGCGTTTAATCTTCATCCCCTACCTACAAGGGATGACTAAGTCCTTCATATAATTCTCTCTCTGCGAGACACTGCAATTTCACTGTATTGCCAGTTTCTGTTGTGTTATCTCTCACTTTTGATGCATTCATATGGTCAACGCAACATGCAAACAAGGCAGCATTAACCTGCTCTCCTCTGTGCACAGTGGATGTGCGTAGGTGCAAATCACCACACTTTGTACCGAGCAGAGGAGGGACAGCATTGAACAGCAGAACTCATTGATTCTGCCTTATCTGCAGAACACAGATTATCATAAGAAGGGAAAATATATTGAAGTTGGCCCTTTCCAGTAAAATTGGCTGTTTGAAGGAGGTGTCTGTTTTACTTTTGTATTTCACTTTCCACTTGACCAGGAGAGACACTTGCAATCTGCAGAACAAAGGTGAACCCTTTGCAAGGTACTGCAGTAAGGATCCCCCTTTTTAAGCAAAAAAAATCACTCGTCTCTTCAGCCAACAGGTGAGAAGCAGGCCTCCAGCCCTCAGAAAGCTGCAGCGTGCAATTGTGTCCACCACACCCTAAGAGCCAAGGACAGTAGAGAACCACTGGAGGGAAGGATCAAGACCGCTGAATGATCCAATTTGATTGCTCTGTGAAGGACTGCTTTGCTGAGAGCAGGCTTTGAATCTATATGTAAATGGGAAGGAACCATTCAGCCAGGAGGAAAGTGACTATGCTTTATGGCAAGGGTCCTCAATGAGGATACCATTTTACCCCTTAAGAGAGAAAAAGAAGAGGCGGGGGTATTTTTTTTTGCTGCGTATGTTGACTCTGACCCTCAAACCCCTACTGCCCCGACCAATTGATAATATGACAAATCGACCGTTGACGGATTAAAATGGACTGAAGAGGGTGAAAAGAGATACCAAGAATTAAAAGATCAGTTGATAAGCGCCTCGTTTCGGTATGATTCAGGTCATCAATTCAGATCAAGGATCGCATTTTACATCAAAGGTTCTCAAAATTCTCATAGGGGCCTTAGGTATAAAATGGGAATATCACACCCCATGGCATTTCCCCTCACCACAAGAAGGATGTTGAGGCTCTGGAGCGTGTCCAGAGAAGAGCAACGAAGCTGGTGAGGGGCTGGAGAACAAGTCGTACAAGGAGCGGCTGAGAGAGCTGGGGTTGTTTAGCCTGGAGAAGAGGAGGCTGAGGGGAGACCTTATTGCTCTCTACAACTACCTGAGAGGAGGTTGTGGAGAGGAGGGAGTTGGGCTCTTCTCCCAAGTGACAGGGGACAGGACAAGGGGGAATGGCCTGAAGCTCCGCCAGGGGAGGGTCAGGTTGGATATCAGAAAAAAATTCTTCACAGAAAGAGTCATCGGGCACTGGAACAGCTGCCCAGGGAGGGGGTCGAGTCACCTTCCCTGGAGGTGTTTAAGGAACGGGTGGATGAAGTGCTGAGGGACATGGTTTAGGGAGTGTTAGGAATGGTTGGACTCGATGATCCAATGGGTCCTTTCCAACCTGGTGATTCTGTGATTCTGTGATCCCCAAAGTTCTGGTAGAGTTGAATGAGTGAATATAGAAACAAAAATGGCATGGATAAAATGTCTTCCATTAGCCCTATTAAATGTTAGGACAATGCCACATTCAGAGAGTGGCTTATCACCTTTTCAAATGTTATATGGGATGCCATATTCCCATGGTATGCCCATTGATCACCCACGGGTAAAGGATATGTCTATCCAATGTTATATAATTACTTTGCCCATTAACACAAAATGTCCCTTTGCGGTTTGCAATACATAAAATGCAACTTGGAGATTATGTAATGGTAAAAGTCAGGAAAGAAACCTCCCTCACTCCTTGGTGGGAGGGACCATTCTTTGTGCTTTTGACTACAGATGCAGTATGAACTGCTGAGAAGGGTTGGACCCATAAGTCATGAGTAAAAGGACCTATTCAACCGGACCTGGATAAAAATGAATGGACAGTGGTCTCCCCGCCCAGAAACCTGAAACTCCGAATTCAATGCTGAACTGATGCAAGAAGAAGCCCATGCACAGGGACAGTGGTATCGCGGTCAAAAGATTAATTGTGGGGAACTAGAGTGCGATTGTTATCCATTTATTTGCTTTATATGCAATTATTGCAAGGAAAAGTGAGTCTGTCATTGTAGATGTGGTTATACTCTCTGTGGGGTATGTCTGGAGTGCCAAAAATACCGAATAGAACTTCCGTATCACAGGACTTTTAGGAACTATAGAAATAGATTCCCAGGAGTGGTGCAAATTCTGAAAGGTCTACTGAGATCCGCTGCATGGAAGCTGCAAATACTTAATGCTACTGCTTCCTTGTTCTTTCTCCGCCTTGCTGTTTCACTGCCTCGTCCAAACACTATAAATATGTTCTCATTCACCATCCAGATGCAGATTTTTGCACAAAAAATTACCCTAGAAATGAATCAAACAAGGCTACCTAATTCTCCTTCAGTTAATATAAATCCACAACTGCAAAAGAAGAGTTTGAGTACCACCTTGCAAAGACTTTTTATGTGGCCTTGTATTATTGAGTCTGATTTTACTGGACAAATACAAGCTATGGTTTCCACCCCTTCCCCTTCTGTGTCTATCCCCCAAAGCAGTTGTATTGCTCAATTAATACCATTTCAAAGATTGTATTAGAGAAAGCTGGCCTTCAAGTCACACCTGAAAAAATTCAAACCTGTCCACCACGGAAATATCTTCGGTGGAAAATTTTGGATGCCACAATTGAACCTCAGCAAATCAAATTGCAAACAGTAGTTAAAACTTAAAATGATTTGCAAAAGTTCCTAGGAACAATCAATTGGGTCAGACCTTATTTGGGTATTATTAATACAGAACGAAGTCCATTGTTTGATCTTCTTAAAGGAGTCGTGGCTTTAGCAGCACTTCATACCCTTACGAGTGAAGCACAACAAGCTCTGGGCAAAGCCCATAGGTGACTTGATGGTCACCCAATATATTTGTTTGGTTTTGTCACTCTTTATCAGGCATTCAGTCTAATAGTACAGTGGATACCTACATTTTCGGATCCTCTTGTGACATCAGAATTGATCTTTTTGCCATATTAAACTAAGGAAACCATGTCTACTCAAATTCAAATGATTGCAGATGTCATCACTAAAGGCAGGAAAAGAATAGTACAAGTAACTCGAAATGAGCCATCTAACATTTTTGGCCCTATTGCAATAGAATATTTAGATGTTTAGCTAACAGTTTTCCATTACAGGTTGCCCTTGAAGGATTTTCAGGAGAAGTTAAAGTTCATTTTCCCTCACATAAGCTTTTACAACTTTGTAGAGACTTAATCGTTGTTTCTTTTCCTTTGTGTCCTCCTGTTCCTGTTTCAGGGACTACAGTGTTCACAGACGGGTCAGGAAAACCAGGAAAGGCTGTGCTCACATGGCATGATGGCATGGAATGGCAGAATCGAATTTTTCATTCTGTAGGTTCACCACAAATCATCGAGTTATTTGCTGTTGTTCAAGTTTTTACATTGTGGAACGACAGCCCTGTTATTTTGGTAGATTCACAATACATTACTAATGTAGAGCAAAGACTGGAGAAATTATGGCTGAAACATATAACTCATGAACATCTTTTCTTGCTTTTTAAACAATTATGGTGTTTACTCATTTATAGAAAACATCCCTTTTACGTGCTTCGTATTATTAGAATCCACACTAATCTTCCAGGATGTTTGACAGAAGGCGATGCCCATGCAGATCAGCTTGCCTTACCCGTACAGGCTGTTCCAATTCCTAATACTATGCAACAAGCTCGTTTATCTCAGGATTTCTTTCACCAAAATGCCACAACACTGAGCAAACAATTTGGCCTTTCCCAGACAGATGCTAAAGAAATTCTACATTTTTTGTTCTGACTGTCAACAATTTGCTCCTGTACCTCAAAGCGGTGTTAACCCCAGAGGGCTTTAGGCATTGTAACTTTGGCAAACAGATGTTACACATATTCCCGCTTTTGGTCAACAAAAATATGTTCATGTTTCTGTGGACACCTTTTCAGGTGCCATATAGGCCATCCCTCACTCAAGAGAAAAGAGTCGTGATGTTATTAAACATTGGCTCTCAGTCTTTGCAGCTCTGGGGAATAGCACATAAAATTAAAACAGATAACGGCCCTGGTTATGTAGTCCACAAGACACAACATTTCCTCCAGCGATGGGGAATCATTCACATCACAGGCATCCCCCACCTATCGCAAGGACAGCCTATTATAGAACATGCTCATTGCACTTTAAAAGAGATGTCTGAAAACCAAAAAGGATGAATGGTAGGAGAATCCCCACAGAATAGGTTAAATAAGACCTTATATGTCCTTAACTTTTTTCTCTTATAGATGCAAACACTTCTGTAATTTTTTCAAATTTTTTCACATTTTACTTCTTTACAGTCAAAAGAATTGACCTTAATGCTGCACAAAGCCAAGGTCTTTGTGAAATCACCACCGTCAGGTTGATGGGAAGGACCCTGTCAGTTGATAACATGGGGCCGAGGATACGCTTGTGTTCCCACAGGTCAAAGACCCAAGCAGTGTGTCCGTCCATATTTAAACAGAGATGGTACTCATGATGAAAATGACATCAGTGATGCTAACATGAAGAACAATAATGCTGGGCGCTAAGTAAAGGTTTGATTCCTCCCTTCCATAGTAACAACATTTAGGTGTCTTTAGCGAAGACTTTGAATCAGGCAAATTTCTCTGTGTCAATGGCTCAGCCAGAACAGCCGTTTCATACTTGTCTAGTAGCACTTCCTCTTGATGACATGGTTGGAATCATTAAGGGTTGGAATCCCACAATTTGATGGAGACAACATGACAGAGAAATGTTTGCAAACCATAGGGCACAACACGTATCAGCTACCAGAATCAAAGCAGAGCCACAAGAACTAGAGGTTTGAGAAAAACAGCTTCCTGTATGAATTTCAATTGTAGTTCATACACGGGCTATTGGAGTCAGTATAATTGTCAATCATTTAATAACATTGATGCAGAGAATGATGCTTATAAAAATGCAAGTTTATGGTGTAATAAGACCTTACCAACATTTCCTGGGAATGTGAAGTCTAGGCAACTCCCACCAGGAGTGTTTTTTATATGTGGTGATCAGGCTTGGACAGGTTTACCATCAAGCACTATTTGAGGTCCGTATGCTCTAGCGTGATTAGCTATGCTTACGCCTAATACATCCACGATATTTAATCATTCTGTTTTAAGCCACCAGGGAGAAAGGCAATCTTTACTTGCATTTGCCAGTAACTGCAATGACAACATACAGCTAATAACAAAGCTAAGGCAATAATATCTTTATTCTTTTCTGTTAACAAATCGCCAGCTGTCCCCACACTTGGTGACTTGTGAATCGACTGTGCTTAGGAAAGCCAGTCTGCAAAATTGGAAACACCAAAGCCTATCTGCTATAGAGAAGGCATTAGCACCGAATACTGCTGCTTGTTAATGTCTTCTCTGGTAGAGCTTTCCCTGCAAACTGCAATGAGCCTTCCAACCTTAACCATTCCTTGATTCTATATATGATCAGAAGAAGAATGCATTTGTCACATTCTATAGACAGGAAATAAAAATATATGGTTACAACAAAGTCACAAAAGTTGGTGGTTAGGTCTAAATATTTAACACAATTGTTCAAAATGTTTTGCCCTTCCCTTCTCCAGTCAAACAGTAGAGATTACGACTGAAGAAAATAGCTGATTTACAAGTCTGCAGTAAACCCAAGATAATTCTTCACAGAGCTGTAAACTCAATGCTTTCCTGGGTACGGAAATGGTTTGAGAGGGGTAGAATTTTCTGAGAAGGAGCAAGAATTCTAATAGAGGATTTAACAAACACTAAGACCAACTTCATATTTCTTAGCTATGTCAAGAATTCTTGCATACTGTCATCCTGCAGCTGTGTGTGTCCTTCTTCACAGATTCGTCTTCTTACTGTTAATAGAATCCTAACGGCAACAGAAACTAGGTCTTGCTGTTCATCCAGAATCTGACACAAGCGATCTTGATTACAAGTTCTTTCATCTCTTTTCTTACTTTTGTTTTTTTTCTCAGCACCTGAGTCTCCCATGAAACCAAGAAGAAAGCTTTCTCAACAGATACATTCAGACCTTTCAGAGACAAATCCCCAGAATGCTTAATTTTGGTATCTTAACACTAGCATTACCACTGCTACCTCAGTTATCCATTAGACTGCATATAATTCCTCAGATTACTGGCTTGCTTCCCCAAGCTCTCCAGCACTCTCTTTTGTCCCTTCTTCATCCTAAGCAGAGAAATATCCTGCTCTGGAGTGTGTCCAGAGGAGAGCAACAAAGCTGGTGAGGGGGCTGGAGAACAAGTCTTACGAGGAGCGGCTGAGAGAGCTGGGGTTGTTTAGCCTGGAAAAGAGGAGGCTGAGGGGAGACCTTATTGCTCTCTACAACTACCTGAAAGGAGGTTGTGGAGAGGAGGGAGCTGGGCTCTTCTCCCAAGTGACAGAGGACAGGACAAGAGGGAATGGCCTGAAGCTCCGTCAAGGGAGGTTCAGGTTGGATATCAGAAAAAAATTCTTCACAGTAAGAGTCATTGGGCACTGGAACAGCTGCCCAGGGAGGGGGTCGAGTCGCCTTCCCTGGAGGTGTTTAAGGAACGGGTGGATGAAGTACTGAGGGACATGGTTTAGGGAGTGTTAGGAATGGTTGGACTCGATGATCCAATGGGTCCTTTCCAACCTGGTGATTCTGTGATTCTGTGAAATTACAGTATACGTCTTCAAATCATAGAATGGTTTGGCTTGGAATGGACCTTAAAGATTACCCAGCTCCAACCCCTTGCCATAAGCAGGGACACCTTCCACCAGAACAGGGTAATCAAAGCCTCATCCAGCCTGGCCTCGAACAGCTCCAGGGATGGGGCTTCCATGAATGCTATGAACAACTTGTTCCAGTGCTTCACCACCCTCACAGTAAAATATTTCTTCCTCATATCTATTCTAAATCTACCTTCTTTCAGCTTAAAAACATTCCCCCTCATCCTGTCACCTCACTCCCTGATAAAGAGCCCCTCTCCAGCTTTCTTGTAGGACCCCTTTCAGTACTGGAAGGCTGCTGTAAGGTCTCCCTGCAGCCTTCTCTTCTCCAGGCTCAACAACCCCACGTCTCTCAGCCTGTCCTCATATCGGAGGTGCTCCAGACCTCAGATCATTTTTGTGCCCCCCTCTGGACTCACTCTAATGGATTTGTGTCCTTCCTGTGTTGAGAACTCCAGAACAGAATGCAGTACTGAGCTGAGTTCTCACAATAGCAGAGCAGAGGGGCAGCATCACCTCCCTCACCCTGCTGGCCACACATCTTTTAATGCATCCCAGGACACAGTTGGCTTTCTGGGCTGCAGGCACACATTGCTGGCTCATGTTGAGCTTATGTGGAAAAAAATCTAAGGCTTATTTATCCCATCTGGTAAATCTGTGTTAGTCTGTGAGGTCTGGAACAATTTTGTGTTGGGAAGGTCATGGCTGGAATTTCAGGAATCGGCCCTTGTTGAGGAGGAAAGTGATTTCTTATGCCAAATTGCCTTTTCTGGTTGTTGCACATTCATCCTTTTTTGAGATTCATGCAAGCAATTTGGGGGAGTAAAACTATCTTACTTTTAAAATGCATCTTCTTATACTGGAAGAACAGGTTTCTGGAAGGGGGAGGGAGGAATATTGAAGGAAACATCAATCTCATTCCCTGCTCAAAACCTTCAGCTTTGAGTTGTACCTGCTGAGCTCTGCGCACAGCTACTGAGTACGCTTTCAGGTGCTTTCTGTAACCCTTGCGTGGAAACAGTCACCTCTGAACGGCATGGATGGCTTTTGACACTGTATTAATGGGCAAGACTCAGTCTCTGCCCAGATGCATAAAGAGGCAGTGTCATTTCAAAGGCAGATCACTTGTGCAAGGCATGATAAATGACTTTGTGAGTCATTGGTACAGTAGTGTATCCAGAACTCCAGTCTGACTTCAGGTTCCTGCTGTACATTTTACAGCAGCTTGCACTTAAACCCCAAACTTGTGTGGGATTTGCTGCTCAAGCTGGATCCCTATAAGTCAATGAGGCCTGATGGGATTCATCAAAGGGTACTTGAAGAGCTGGCTGATGTCATAGCAAGACCTCTCCATGATTTTTCAATGCCCTTGGGAATCTGCAGAGGTACCAATTGACCAGAAGCTGGCAAATGTTGTCCCAGTCTTCAAGAAAGGCAGCAGGGATCACCCCAGTAACTCCAGGCCTGTCAATCTTCAGTGCTGGTAAGATTATGGAGAAGATTATTGTGGGAGCTACTGAAAAAACCCTGAAAGACAACACAGTCATTGATCCCAACCAGTATGGGTTTATATGGTCCTGCCCGACAGACTTACTTTCCTTCTATGACAAGATTACCCACCCAGTAGACTAAGGAAAACCAGTTGACGTAATCTTTCTGCATTTCAGCAAGGAGAGCTGGACAATCATCAGTCACATGAAGCTTAACAAAGGCAAGTGCTGGATGTTACACCTGGGATATGGCAACCCTGGATGGACAGACAGACTGGGGAGCAAGAGGCTGGAGGGAAGCCCCACGGAAAGGGGTCTGGGGGTTCTGGTTAACGACAAGTTGAACATGAGCCAACAGTGCCTTGGCAGCCAAGAGGGCCAACCGTGCCCTGGGGTGCATCAAGCACAGCATTGCCAGTCGGTGGAGGGAGGCGATTGTCCCACACTACTCTGCTGTGGAGCAGCCCCACACCTATGGTGCCGAGTATAAAAAGGATGTCGAACTACTGGAGAGCGTCTAAAGTAGGGCCACAGAGTTGGTGAAAGGTCTAGAGGGGAACTTGTATGAGGAGCAGCTGAAGTCACTTGGTCTGTTCATCCTGGAGAAGAGGAGATTGAGGTGGGACCTCACAGCAGTTTACTGCTTCTTCACAAGGGAAGGAGGAGGAGCAGGTCCTGATCTCTTCTCTCTGTGATTCAGTAAACTCTGAGCCTGGCTCCAGGAGGTCCTACCTTAGCAATATCCTGTTCCATTCTCTGGAGAGCAACCTCCTTCCTTTTTATTGTTTTGGACAGTGGTTGTGTGTAGGGAATGGGAATGGCAGAGAAGTGATAAAGTGTATGTAAGCCCTAGCACGGTGTTTTTTTCACTGTCTTGCTGTTTTAAATAGTAGCTAGCGATACTTGCAGAGCTCCTTGCTGTTATACAAGGTTGTTCTATTACATCGAGAGAGATCTTCAGCTTCTTGCTGGGTGTTCAGAAAGAGTCACAAAAGGATTTTGCTTTAGCAGTTTTTCCTGTTGGCTGGTCTCCTCCTGATAATATCTCCTCCAGCTGTGTACAAAGAGTGCTTGAGCTAAGGGCTTTAATATTTTGCATGGTCAAGGTTTTGTTTTAAAGGGTTTATATTTGGAAGGAACTGAGGCGTGGCCACATAGCATTGAACTCTCCTATCCTGTTTATCACCTCCAAACCCAGCTTTCTCTTAAAATGAGTTTTCAAGATGCAGCGCTGTGCTTAACTACAAGATAAGATTCAACAGTCAGCTTTCTGCTTTTGGAAAAGTATTTGTTGACAAAGGAGTCCGAAACTGTAAATTGCTTGGGGATAAACTACTTGGGCTAATTCACACCCAGATTAATGTCAGATAGTAGTGGAGTTCCTTTACATGTGTTTTCTTAAATCCGCTGAAATGTGACTGCCATAGCCACCATGGAAAGACTAATTAAGTCAAAGAAGGGGTGATATACACCTTAGCTGGAAACACTTTTCAAAAAGCCAAATGCACGAATCTTCTTGTCTCGTGTATCTTGTCCTGTCTACAGTTTTTCTTGTGCTCTTGTCAGGACACTGCACAGAGCTTTTTTAAAGAGGGAAAAATTAATGGCAGGCGTTGAATTGGAGTGATGGGCAGAAGACAAGGAGTACAGAAGACTACGTGTTCCCTGTTGCTGTAAATGTATCTTTTAAATCATTATAAAACTCCCCTGCCTATCACTTTGACCAATCAAAAGAAATGGAGCGAGCCTTTCTGTTCCGAGTGTCATCCAGCATACGGAAACAGCACTTCTGTTTGTAAGCGTTGAAATTTTATTGTATGTTTTCAACAACTAAAATTTTAATGACTGAATACACATCTTGTGGATAAAAAATTTATAAAGTAAAATACTGTGGCATCTGTCCCAGCCAATACCACAGCGGTTCCTTTTCCAGATGAAGGCTGTCTTGTTCCTTGAAGAGTATTTACTTAAGCATAGAAAATACCTTCATGTTTCCTAATAGTTGGCTTGGAAAGTAGCAATAAAACTCCAGTACAAGCCCTATAATTATTGTGGTAGTAAACTGCAATATGATGCCCACACATCTCCTGGTATTTCATTCCTGTAAGCTTTTGTTATGAAACACTTTATAATGCACATCAACACATGCTAGATCAGAGGTTTCCAAACAGGCTTTTGCTGTGGCAGCAAATGTGGCTACAGGAAGTGCACAGTGGAAAGAGTCCTGATGACAGCACTCGTAGTTACCTGAAATTGTGCTGGCCTTGCACAATGTTTCCGGTGACTTCATTTGAGAGATGCTGTGCCAAGCCTGGTCCAGTTTGAGGGTCATTAGGGCAGTAGTTTTCACCCCATCTTTTGTCCTGTGAACAAGGGAAAAGAAATGAGCATGGGACCAACGGAGTTGCCTAAAATCAGACTGCAGGTCAGTAACAACAAGGAAATAGAATACACGATAGTGGGAAGACTGCAGTGAATCAGCTCTCTTGCTAGCTCGTCTGCAAGATACATGATGAGTGTGAAGGAGCAGATGAGATTGCTACAAAAGCATTAACTGCCCCACTATCCAAGCCAGACAGCTGAAAAGGAATGAGGCAATGCTTGGCTGGCTAACATTCTGCAGAAGTACATAGAATCATAGAATGGTTTGAGTTGGAAGGGACCTTAAAGATCATCTAATTCCAACCCCCTGCCATGGACAGGGACACCTCACACCAGACCAGGCTGCCCAAGGCCCCATCCAGCCTGGCCTGGAACACTCCCAAGGATGTGGGCAGCCACAACTTCCCTCGACAACCTGTTCCAGGCTGTTCCAGTGCCTCATCCCCTCATTGTGAAGAAATTCCTTGTTATGTCTAGTCTAAATGCCTCCTTATGTCGAGTCTATTTCTTCCTTCTAATGCTGGAGAGGCAAGCTCCCAGCATACCTATTCGAAAGAAAGGCAGCTATTGTTCCTGAAGGCTTTGTTTGGGGCTGTATCAGTGTTAGCAAAATAGAAAGCCACGTTTCTCTTTTGAAACAGCCCAGACAGGGCTCCAGGTATTTTTACCACCAAGGTATCTACCAGTCTTCACCTGGCAAATTAATTGGATTAGTAGGCTTAATAGTAGGCATATGTAACTGACCTGACCTGGAGAGATTTAAAAGATGGGTAGATGATGTGCTCGGGGTTCTGGTTTAGTATTGGACAGGGACAATTGGACTCAATGATCTCAAAGGTCTTTTCCAACGAAGCGATTCTATGGTTCTATCAGTGTTGCAACACAGGAGAGGTTGCTAATGGTTTGAACTCTTCCCATCGCTGAGCAGACTGAAAATCATCTTTGTTGGGCAAAGCTATTCTATGCAGCCTCCAGGGACACACTGCAAGAGGAAGAAATTTGGCCTCTGGAATTCCCATAAAAAAGACTTGGCTGGCACCTCTTCATCAATGCTAGCAGTCTCATGCTGGCAGTGATTTACAGCCTTGAAATCCCCCAATGATTTTTAAGCTGTGATTGGATATATTCATGGGCAAATATTTATAAACTGTTCATGCCGTCTATGCTATGACTTTTGTTACTAAAGAAGTTGCTTATGTGTGGATAGTTTCCTAGAGGATCTATAAATCACAGAATCACTGAATCACAAGGTTGGAAAGGACCCACTGGATCATCGAGTCCAACCATTCCTAACACTCCCTAAACCATGTTCCTCAGCACTTCATCCACCCGTTCCTTAAACACCTCCAGGGAAGGCGACTCGACCCCCTCCCTGGGCAGCTGTTCCAGTGCCCGATGACTCTTACTGTGAAGAATTTTTTTCTGATATCCAACCTGAACCTCCCCTGGTGGAGCTTCAGGCCATTCCCTATTGTCCTGTTCCCTGTCACTTGGGAGAAGAGCCCAGCTCCCTCCTCTCCACAACCTCCTTTCAGGCAGTTGTAGAGAGCAATAAGGTCTCCCCTCAGCCTCCTCTTCTCCAGGCTAAACAACCCCAGCTCTCTCAGCCGCTCCTCGTAAGACTTGTTCTCCAGCCCCTCACCAGCTTCGTTGCTCTTCTCTGGATACGCTCCAGAGCCTCAACATCCTTCTTGTGGTGAGGGGTCCAGAACTGAACACAGTACTCGAGGTGTGGTCTCACCAGTGCTGAGTACAGAGGGATAGAGCTGACTTACACTCTCAAAGGATTCGGTTCTTTTTGTCTGGAAGACACTGGGCTGTGATGTTTCTGTCAGAGAGCAGGTCTCCCACTGTGACCGCTGGAGCACTAGAAGCTACGCAGTCACTTAACGGGGCCTTGAGTATCTGCAAGAATCATTCGCTAAGAGGAAAACCCTGAGTTTTCCAGACCAGTACTGTCCATTTGGATGCACTCTGACCTTCACTGTGCAGCCTCCACTCCACAACTGCTGCAGCATCAGCATCACATCAGCAAGCACTGACTTAGGAGATAAGTTTCTTTCCTCTGTTGGTTAAGAAACGGTTTCCTAGAACTCATTCAAGTACTGCTGCTCCCATTCAGGTTGTGAAATTCCCAGAAACTTGTAATAAATGCAAGTTTGTGAAGTACATATTTTTACCTCCAATTGGAGAATAGGTTTTCTTGCTAGGTGCTGTACTAACTGCAGATCTGCACAAAGCAAACAGATTGGTGCTTGATCTGCTCTTCATGGCAATTTATTTTAAAGGGTGTTCCCGCTTATTGTGAGAATCTGTTTGTGAGATATGAGAGTTGAAAACAATTACTCTTTCATCTGTAACATTCAGTCTTTAGGTGGTGTTTGGAACACAAGGGCACGTGCATAACACCTCCCTTCCCCTGAAACAAGACTTTGTTTTAGGTATTTATCTTTCCCACTCCTATTGTATTGGAGAGACCTACAGTCTTGATGTAGCAATTAACTGAGTGAAAACAAGGTGTGGATGTAGGAGTCTGGGGCTGTGGTAATAGGTTACCATATGACTTTGCCCTTGATATATAACTTTAACTTTAAAGGTGAATAGATGGCAACAGAGCTGGAGCTTTCTAGCTTTTTCTCAGCACTTGCCATAAATCAAGAGATGGTTCTGTGAGACATACACTCTGCTTTGTGATCAAACGGCATTTGTGGGGAACCTTCAATATTCTCCTTATGCTACAGCTTTGTGTGATGTGACCTGAAGGCTGTGACAAGGAGAGCCTGCACTCTGGAATCACTAGCCAGGGCTCTTGATCATAGAATCATAGAATCACCAGGTTGGAAAGGACCCACTGGATCATCGAGTCCAACCATTCCCAACACTCCCTTAAACCATGTCCCTAAGCACTTCATCCACCCATTCCTTAAACACCTCCAGGGAAGGCGACTGATGTTGCCTTCAGTAAAAATAGTAACAGAAATTATTTCCTGAAATACATTTCAATAACTGCATTGAAACAAAAGAATCTGTGAACAGAATACTGTATGAGATCAAGTTCTATCCATAGAGAGGTGAGGGGAAGAAAAAAACTGTTTGACCAAGGAGGAATAAATCTCAACCAGTGCTATGCAGAGGCAGAAGCTGAGTCAGGGAAGATCCTTTTCCGTTGCCGTTCAAAAGGCAGTGGCAGATCAGCTTCATTTCCCCATTCCATGTGTAAAGACCGACTTCCTTACCTCTATTTGTTGTGTCTCAAGCACCGTCTGAGTGTAGGGCTGCATGCACATGAGGAGGATTTTCTGTGACTCCTGGTCAACAATGAAGGGAGGGGGGTATCAAAGCAGGCACCGCTCCGCTGCCCCACCTGCCAATAGAGCATGGACTTCCCTATGACCAGTGCCTGCCAAGAAGGCACAGCAGCGCGCGCTCCCTGGCCTGAAGAAGAACTACTGGACCACATGTTCCTGAAGAACTGCTGCTGGAGGATTTGCTGCTGGACAGACCACATTTTCCTGAAGAACTGCTGTGCTGCATTGGAGTGGTGATAATTTTTTTCCCTCTGCTACTTCTTTCTCTTTCTTTCTTTGACTTATTTTACTGTATCTTCTTTCTCCTCGATGCTGTGGTGTATCGGATTGAATCCAAGTTGTGTTGTGGTTTGTTTAGCAACCTTGGCTATGTTCGGAGTATCAGATTGTGATCTGAACAGATTGGGATCTGGTTTTGCAACTCTGAGAAGCTGCAGCTCAGAGTGCACCCAAGTACCTGTTTTGTGATTCTGGCTGAGTCGAAAATAAACACTGCATTTGAATTTATCCTGGGAGGTTCTGTTTTGCGAAATCAAACCCTATAACCCTAAATGAGTTATAAAGCAGCTATGTTTATTTCCAGCGCTGGGGTGCAAGGGGGTTCTCCTCCCAGCTTGCACACCCTATAGCTTAACAAGCAGCTACTTATAGTGTAAAGACACGCAGAGGTATAAGCACCTGCTACATATTCATACCCTTTCCCCGCTTTGTATTATAATTAGTTCTGGAAAGTTTGCTCCAGTCTTGCGCCTGCATCGTGCCTCCTGATGTCATTTGCCAGGGTCTTAGGGATGAAGTAGGAAGTCTTCCTTGGGATGAATATATTTCTTTTTGAACTTTGCGCAGACTCAGTCTCCTCTGGCTGTTTTCAAACTCCCAAACCAAATGCAGCAGCTTTCTGCATTCCAATGCCCACTTATCAGTAAACTGCTGCTAGCTGGCTCCTTCGTTATCAACTTCCGAAGTCTTCAAAGCAAACAACGCCAAGCTCTAACGAACACTCCCAACCACCCTTTGTCTGCTTTCGCTCATCAATTCGTCAGTCTCTGATTTGCTATGCATATATCAAAGGAACCCTTTTTAACTTCCCTCTTCTACTGTGCAAACTGGGGGGTCCTAACGTTTTGCGGAATCAAACTCTATAACCCGAAATGAGTTATAAAGCAGGTACGTGTTGTATTTTGCTAGCGGGTGCGAGGGATGCAAACTCTGCCCAGCACGCACACCTATAACTTAGCAAGCAGCTACTTATAGTGTAAAGATATGCATAATTATAAGTGCCTATTACATATTCATGACCTATAATTAGTCCTGGAAGGATCTCCTCAGTCTTGTGCCTGCGCAGTGCCTCCTGGTGGTGGTGGGCTGGGGTCTCAGGGATGAAGTCAGCAGTTTCCCTCAGGATGAACGTTTTTAACCCCAAACTGTGCGCAGGCTCTCCGGATTCTTGGCATTCCTCCGAATCACAAAGTAGGATTAAACCAGTTTTTGTTCGAGACTGCTGATATTTACATTCCTATCTTCTCCTTATCAGTAGAACTCTATATACTAGCTTTCCTTATTAGCTTTCAAGGCCTTCACTAACGAGCGCTGTGAACTTAGCCCTTCCCCCATACGGTGGAATAATTTAGTTTATTTTACAATAAACTAAGCCTCTTCTAAGTTTCTTAAAATTCTACATTTTATATGTTTACCTATCACTAATACTACTGGTGTCAGGAGTGGGCTGTGTTAGCTGTGCTGAATCCATCCTTCGTTTTTTTTTACAGCTATTTAGTTAAATAGTCAGGAAGACCAAAATATTGTTGCCCTGTAGCTAAGAAATTCCACTTCTTCAGAGAAACTAAACATATAAATCAGAGAAATTGCTGAAGATGGCTCCATTGATGTCAGAGTTGGAAAAAAGAAGGCCAACATTTGAATGAATCCTCACCCTTGATATATTTAAATTGAAATCCATATAACTTAAAAACTGTTTCCAAAAATGCTGCGTACTGTTGACACCCAGCAGTTGTGAGGAAAAAATTACAGGTGCAAGAAGATTCAAACTGGACACCTCCAGTCAGCAACCACTTAAAAGAATTTTTCCGCTATTTGCTGCTATCCTCTCTAGACTTTTTGGTTTGCCTTACATAGTATAGCTCTTTTCTTAACTTCCAGGCTACTGCATTCCTAATGTCATGTAAAAAATGCTACAAAGCAGGTTTGTACCTCACCACATTTAAACTGACATTTATGTCACTAACATACTTGATTTGTGCATTTATTTATATTGTCTGCTTTAAATAAACATTTCCCATTGTAATACTTATAGAAACCTGTGTTACAAAAGACCTCACTCACCAACACTGATTTACCCTTTAAATTCAAAAGAGTTACAAAGTATCTTCATCCATAATTATTTTGTTAGTGGACAACTCTATTTTATTTAAATTTCTTTTGGATGATAACTGTAGTGTATAAATATGGTTATACGCAATTTTGTATAGAAATACTCATTTTAGGAAATAAAGCAGCAATAGTTTCAAAATTAATCATAATTTTCTGATTTACTGATGAGCATTAACAGAATAGGAGAGAGCTAAAATATGAATTATTAGTATAGTCTTATCTGTTGCTAGAAACATTAAATAGGACATACGTGATATTGTCATCATACTGCATAACACCTCCCTCTAAATCTAGTTCTGCTAATAACAGCCTCAACTTTCCATGGCCTACAGTTGTTGGATAAACCCATATTCCACAGCTATGTCCTGATCTTTTTATGAAGTAACCGAAAAGGTTTGCCAAGACTCTTCATGTTGGTTTAGACGGAGGGCTTTGGCTTCTTCTCCTCTGTCAGTATACACCAAGAAAGTGACATTTGACATTTTTCGGTTCCAGTAAGAAAACTTGGTCTTAAATGATTCTGGGATTTTGCAGTCTACAATTGGAAAAACTATTAGCCACATCCAAACCTGCCTGGCAAAAGCTCAAAATAGCTGAAGGAGGAGAAATAGCCATCATTTAGGTTTACTCCATTGGTACCTGGAGCTTATTGGAAATTTTAGCCTTATTCCAGCTTGTGTATGAACATTGCACAGCATTTGTGAAGGGCCTGGCATCAGGTTCCCCTGCTTCCCCCTAAATATGTGAGAGCAGCCTGTGGTTTGGAACCCTCTTAGGGACTTTCTGCTTCCTCCCACTCGCAACAGACCAACACAACGATCTGTAACTCTTCTCCTGCTTTAAAAGTGCTGAAGTTGAGTTTCATCATTAAGTAACACCACCAGATACCTGCTAGTGGAAAAGTCCTTCTCAATAAGTCACTAATTGTTTGGAACTCTTTATCTTCTTTGGTTGAGTTTGTTGTTTGTGTTAGGGTTTTTTTTTTGGTTTTGTTTATGTTTTTTTTTTCTTAAAGGTGTACAGTGGACCTATTTCAAGCACTGTGAGCTTGTTTGACATTTTTCTTTGAATATCAACACCCCACTCAAGCTCTAAACAGTCACTTTCTGAAGTCAAGAAAGATAGCCAGAAGAAAAATCTTTGTCTTGCAAAGAAAAAGCTGGTTTTGTAGATTTGCTTAATACTGAGACAAGTCAATGAGCCAGTGACTGGCTCCTAAAACTGTAATGCTTGGATATTTGTTCTCAATACATGGCAGTAGGAAGGTGTGAAATTTCTCTTTGCCTTCCTAGAAATCAAAGGATATTTTTTTTTCCTCCTCTTTCTCCAGTGATATACAGAGACATTGAGGTTTGCTAGATCTCCAATAACATTTGAATTGCCTTTCCAAGTACTCCCTCCTCTTCATGACTCCCAGATAGAAATGAAATGCATAGTCTCTGTTGGGACCTAAATAGCCTGGAATCCAGGCTTGCAAGTTTGTCCTAAAATGATGCTTATTTGGAACATTAGATTTACATTCCTCAGAAGATAGGTCTCCTTTTTCAGAGAACAGTTCTTGGAAAGAACAAATTTGATACACAAGTAAAGTAAGTAGTCTGAACACATCCATGTCTTACCCAACACTGCATTATTCTCTACAGTTATTTTACTAGTAAGTTAACTGACATATTCAGAGGGTTGTGTCAGGAGGTCAGAGAAGGTAAATCTACTGTGAATGATAGAGTATTTCTATCAAAGACTTAGGAAGCAGACATCACCAGAAGCTCGTCTGGTTTTTACCAACTGTATCTGTTGATTTAGGAAGAGATATTACCTTTGCCTACAAAACTTGCCTCAAAGGATTTCATTAGTAACATAACTGCTGGTGAGGATTCAGTATGAACTACCCAAACATGGCATTAGTGAAAGTTACTATCAATTTGAGCAGGGATATGAAGTATTAAATTTGGTTGTATCAGATTGATTTCCCGTTCACCTTGTTAACAATATACTAATATACTTCGCCTTTCACCAAACTTCCAGTGAATGTTCTTACTATTTTTAGAATGTGGGTGTTTATTATTTCTCCAAGTGGAAAAAACCCAGCAAGCTTGTCAAGGCAGTATAAGCTAGACACTTAGAGCCAACTCAAAAACCATGTTTCATTACAAAAAAATACTAGCTTTGGTACTTAGAGCAAAGCCAAAGGAGCCATTTCTTATCCATTGCTAAGACTTCATCCACTATTTAATGCAATATTTGATTTCCTGTGCCTCTACTTTATTCCACCAATACTTATCTCCTTATTTGTCTGTGGTTTTGCATTTCCATTCAGACACCTTCTCTTGTAAATGGGAGGGACTCCTCTGCCAAACTTTAGCTACCCCCTAACTGTCTTCCAGAAACCTCTTGAAGGCCTGTTTTTGCTGTGCTGCCTACAAATCACAGTCACCTGGCAGACCTGAAGCTGGAGGCCACCTATGACCATGGTGACAGCTAATTCATGTGAGCGCACCCATCTACATTGTCATTCATGTTACATTCTTTCACACATTTTTCCCTGAGTCACTCACTTTCTTGTCTTGTGAACATGGAGTGCAAACATTCTTGGGTGGGAACAGCTTCAAATAATGACTATAAGGTGCAAAATAGATGTAGAGCTCTGGAAAAATATTTTGAGAAATAGTTGTTTGTTTGGAGTATGTATTTGTCAAACCAAGATGGCATCAAATATAATTACAGAGGAGGACATATCTACCAGAATCACTGATCCAAAGAGAGACTGGAAAAACTCTGGTGACCTGAATTACTCTCATACTTCAAAGATGGTCAAGCCTCCATCTAAATCGGGGTAACCTCGAAGCTTTTCTGAATTTCCTTGTCTTTCGCAGCTCTCAGGGTGCACCAGAACCTTGATGTTTTTGCCACATATCCTTTTTCATTTTGTGAAATTCCCAGCACTGGTGGCTGAAAATGGGGCATGGTCTGACAGAGATTTTTCTGGTAGATCTGCCCCATGTAGGACTCCTCTGTCCCAGAGACTTCTCAAAGGACACATTAGGAAAGCTTCATGGCTGTCATGTGTCTCTGGAAAGGGGCCAAACATTTACCCTTTTATAAAACTATACTAGTGCAAGATAGGAAAATACATAAATGGGAAGCACTTAAATTTGTGTAAAGAAAACTTGTTATATAAACCAGAAAATCTATTGTTTGGGAGAACCTGTGTCTAGTAAGCATAAAATTAACTTAGTGGTAGTTCAAATGTTTTAGAGGAACAAGCTGTATTCAACAACAGGGGCCCAATCTTGTCATAACTGTAGCAACAATTATACTGATGTAGTTAGGACAGAATTTCCAAGCTGTTAAGTGAGGGGTATTTCTTTTTCATAGCCACAGATGACGCACAACCTCTACATTGCCCCTACCCTGCCTTTTTATATTTTTACAGGTCACAGCAGCAATCTGAGATGACTTCAGAGAAAGCTGGCTTATCTATGCACAGAGCTGTACTGCAGAATCAGACTAGCCTTTTTGGTTTATTTTTCAAAGCTCTTCCGCATGGTTTCTGTCTTCTTCTCAACATGATTTAGTGCAAATCTCTGGAGATGCCTTGTGCATTATATGAAACTGATGTTCTTGTTGTCGAAGAAGATTCAAGCAAAGAGCTTCTGTTTGTGGAGCTGTTTTATGTTACATGCATTAATAATGCCAAACTTCTGAAGGAAAATCTCCTGGAACTGCCTTTGCAGAGCAATTCATTCACTCTTCCTGCAGTCTCAATTTTACTCTGTTCTTGCTTTCCCTGATGAATTGTTTCTAGTTTCAGACCTGGCTGATTAATAGCTTCGTGTCAGTGCTCTAATTTGAGCCTGGTTTGCTAGCAAGGTGAGTCAGTGGGAGGCGTTGCTCTTCAGCACTTTTCAAACCAGGATGCTTACTGACTTCTCAGTAGGGGTTTAGGAGCCTGATTTAGGCTCCTGTGTTTATAAACAAGAGTCACGATATCCGAATGTATTAACTGATGTGTTCTTTGAATAATTAAAGGTAGTATTTTTAAAGAAGACACTTAGCCAATTTTTAATGGTATTTGAGTGTTCAGCGCCCTGATCTCCTTTGAAAATCCTGCCTTGTCTCTTTTGCTCAGCATAACTGTGGACCACAACGTATTTCTTCCATGCATCAGCTTTGCTGAATATGTTTGGATCTTTGTGCTTGCTCAAAACTGCCATGCTAACATCATCGGCGCATGGCGAATACCTTAGAATGTGTGGACAGTCAAGACGCATACATTACAGTAACTGATTGCAGTACATGAGTATACTGAATGTGTTTGGAACCGCAAAGGGTGAACAAGGAGGTTAACAATGAGTCTCCGTGTCAAGCGTTTCTCAAAAAGGTCCTGCCAACCTTTAACGCTAACGAATCTCTCTTGTTGCATAAATTGAATCAATGTACATGGCAGGTCCTGAAACTTAGCAAGCTTTTGCAGGCGGGGTCTGAATACAAGGAATTTGTATAACTGTATGAAGAATCGATCACATAAATCCCTGTGCTGTCACGGTAATTTATTACATGTGCAAACCTCAGAACATCAAAATGGAACTGTAGCGGTTCTGGCTAACAGCTGGACCTGGAATGAATTAGTGTGGTATTATAATTCACTGAAGGACTCCGTTCATGGCGCAGGACCAGAGAGCAGTGTATGACTGTTTTATCCCCCTGGCACTGACCCGAGAGTATATAAACAAGCATGTAGTACATACTTCTGTCCTATTCATTGTCCTACGCATTGAGATATGGCATCATACTCAGATTAAACTAATAACTGCAATCCAGGTGGTATTTGGTTGAGACCTATCTGGTAGTACTAATTCATGCTTTAACAGGATAATTATTTCAAAATAACGCATATGAAGTTTTGAAATTACCCCTCCAGAGCTCTGCACAATCGACAACTCAGTAAGTAAATACAAACATTTTCACGTTTTTCAGCTTCTGGCAGTTCTTTTTGCCCTGTCACCCAGGGCTTCCAAATTTTTTTTCTGTCACTCGGACCACTCCCTCATCAAATTAGACTAAACCTGCACTGTGCCCCAGAAGCCAAAATGCATCTGTTCTGCTGATAACTATGGAGACTGGTGGGTGTGAGCCTGGGCAGTGTCTTTTCTAAGAAAACCCTGACCCAAGTTTGCATCTGGGCATTGCCCTCCTGAGCAACTTGTGTCAGTAGGAGAGTAATGTCTCACAGAGAGGGAGGTAGTAGTCAAATACTAGATCCAAGGCAGATCTTGCCAAACTAACCTGATCGCCTTCTATGACAAAATGATTAGAATACTGGATGGAGGAAAGGCTGTGGATAGAGTCTTCTTGGACTTCAGTAAAGCCTTTGACACAGTTTCTCAGAGCATTCTGCTTTAGAAACTGTCAGCCTCTGGCCTGGATGGGCGCACACTCTCCTGGGCTGAAAACTGGTTGGATGGCCGAGCCCAGAGAGTGGTGGTCAATGGAGTTAACTCCAGCTGGAGGCCAGTCACAAGTGGGGTTCCTCAGGGCTCGGTACTGGGTCCAGCCCTGTTCAATGTCTTTATCAATGACCTGGATGAAGGCATTGAGTGCACCCTCAGCAAGTTTGCAGATGACACTAAGCTGGGAGGAAGTGTGGATCTGCTGGAGGGTAGGGAGGCTCTGCAAAGGGATCTGAACAGGCTGGACCGCTGGGCTGAGACCAATGGCATGAGGTTCAACAAGGCCAAATGCCGGGTCCTGCACTTGGGGCACAACAACCCCATGCAGCGCTACAGACTAGGAGAAGTCTGGCTAGAAAGCTGCCTGGAGGAGAAGGACCTGGGGGTGTTGGTTGACAGCCGACTGACTTCAGTGTGCCCAGGTGGCCAAGAAGGCCAATGGCATCTTGGCTTGGATCAGAAACGGCGTGACCAGCAGGTCCAGGGAGGTTATTCTCCCTCTGTACACGGCACTGGTGAGACCGCACCTTGAGTACTGTGTTCAGTTCTGGACCCCTCACCACAAGAAGGATGTTGAGGCTCTGGAGTGTGTCCAGAGAAGAGCAACGAAGCTGGTGAGGGGCTGGAGAACAAGTCTTACGAGGAGCGGCTGAGAGAGCTGGGGTTGTTTAGCCTGGAGAAGAGGAGGCTGAGGGGAGACCTTATTGCTCTCTACAACTACCTAAAAGGAGGTTGTGGAGAGGAGGGAGCTGGGCTCTTCTCCCAAGTGACTGAGGACAGGACAAGGGGGAATGGCCTCAAACTCTGCCAGGGGAGGTTCAGGCTGGATATCAGAAAAAAATTTTTCGTGGAAAGGGTCATTGGGCACTGGAACAGCTGCCCAGGGAGGTGGTTGAGTCACCTTCCCTGGAGGTGTTTAAGGAACGGGTGGATGAAGTGCTTAGGAACATGGTTTAAGGGAGTGTTGGGAATGGTTGGACTCGATGATCCAGTGGGTCCTTTCCAACCTGGTGATTCTATGATTCTATGATTTTATGATTCTAAATCAATGAAAATATGATCCCCACGCAGGACTGATCTCCATTAGTTACAATTTCAGAGTGGTCTTTCATCACTCATCAGAGTGATTCCAGCCTGTCTGGCTGAGAGGCAACGAATAACGTCTGACTGGAAAAGGAATGGCTCTTACCTCAAAAACTGGTAAATGAAATAGCTTTGACTACCACAACTGTTTGAGTATGTTGAAGGGGCCAAGGATCTAAAACATACAGCTAATTGCAAATGTTAGTTTAAAAAAAAAATAGAAAGCAGGTATTTCTTCTGAGATTTCCTTTGACTGTTTTTTTTCTGTCATCTTCGCAACATGAATTGACATGACCAAATCAAAGCCTCCCTCTCAACTATGCATTAGGAAAGCTAGATGAAATACACTCAAACTCTGCCACTAGCAGAGACACTGAAGTAGCGTAAGCTCTGATGTATTGAGAAGCTTTTCTGTAAGATATTTTATGATCTATGGAGATTTTCAAGGAAAAAAGTGGAAATCAAAGTTGTGTGAAAGTTTGCTTGTTTGCTTGTTTCAGGTTAGGTGTAGTTTCGCTTCTTAAGAAGACAGCCTGCTTCAGAAAGGTTTATGATTCCATCTCTCTTGAGATCCATCTGTGCATTGGACAAGATGAGTGACCCAATGGTCTCTTGTGCCCCCATCCCAGAGAAGATTCTAGAACGAACAGGAAATTACCCAGTGTTCTGTACTTGGTCTGATCAGACATAAGAAAGAAGAGATATTTCAAGAACGTTTCCTTCTGTTTTGAGGGTGCCAAGAGACTGCTCAGCAGTGTCTAATGGCTCCCAGAGTAAGAGCCATAGGACTGATTGCTGCTTTCCAGTTCCTGCTTTTTCCTGCAATCTCAGACAGCAGCTGGGTGGTGCAGCAGTGCCACAGGGCTGGGCTGCACTGCATTGTTAGTGTCGCTTGCATGGCAAGCAAGCTCTGCAGATGAGAAAACTCATCTTTTCCCCCATTCATACACTGAGATAAACGTAACACTTGCCAATTAATGGAAAAGGGGTATGATAGGAGCTAAAAAGAATATGGTCAAGACACCTTAAGACTGCTGATTCTCAGCCTCTAGGCCTATGCTAATATAGTTTTTTGTTCTAAATTTTCCTTGTAAGGCTGCTGGCATCTGGAGCAACTTCAGAGCCCTGTAGTCTAATCCTGGAGAAAGGGCTGGTTCTCATGTACTAACACAAAAGCAAGCCTGAGTCCTACTTATCTTGTTAGCTGTGACATTTGTATCACAGTACATATTGTTGTGCACAGCTCCACGTTCTTGCACACATATCTCGAATACAATTTGTAGATATTTGTATGTGAAAGATTCACTCTGCAAAGTAACATCACAGAACTCTATAGGTTAATATAAAGGATACTGTTCTTCTTACTCCTCTTATTTATTAACTGCTGTTTGAAGAACTTTTGCAACCATAGAAACATAGAATAGAATCATAGAATAGAATCATAGAATAGAATCATAGAATAGAATCATAGAATAGAATCATAGAATAGTTAAGGTTGGAAGGGACCTTAAAGATCATCCAGTTCCAACCCCCCTGCCATGGGCGGGGACATCCCACTGGCTCAGGCTGCCCAAGGACCATCCAACCTGGCCTTGAACACCTCCAGGGATGGGGCAGCCACAGCTTCCCTGGGCAAACTGTTCCAGTGTCTCACCACTCTCATGGTGAAGAAATTCTTCCTAATGTCCAGTCTAAGTCTGCCCCTCTCCAGTTTGTACCCATTCCCCCTTGTCCTCTCACCACAAGCCTTTATGAATAGCTCCTCTCCAGCTTTCCTGTAGACCCTCAGAATCGTCTGCTAGCCCTGCTGCCAGTTTGAGAACTACCAGAAAGCTCACACTTTTATTATGACCTTTCCAGATATGATATTCTTCATTTTTATTGTGTTATAAATCCTGGTCATGGCATGCTTGTCTATTTTGTTTTCTCTTGCTTCTACGAGTAGGCACTATCTCTTCATTCACTCTTACAGTTAGCTGTGAAAGCATTATCAATTTGAGGGATACTTTGTTCTCCTCCAGTCTGTTACCCCTTTCATAGCTCCCCCCCATGAATCGGGAAGTTCATCTCCTTCTCAGCCTCCATTAATCATTGCCATGTGTGCCTCATTTTACAGCTGACACTCTGGGCCACTTGTGGCTGTTGAGCAAATCCGGCAGACGCATGAGTTGCTGGTTGTACTTCACGGAGTGAACAGACCACACACAGACACAGCCTCCAAAGGCTGAAAAGTCAAAGGTACCTGTTAATTTAATAAGGAGCAGCTTTTTACAGTCAGAGAGAGCGGGGAGGAACACTGACTTTTGGTTTTGCACAGAAACTGATTACACGGTGATTTATTTTAAAGGGAGATCAGGTCAGATCTCTGTTGATAATATATTCCCAAGAATCTATTTTAATATCTAGCCAGCCTCAGGTTAACCTCATGAGTTTAACTGGAGTTTCTCAAGACAGGGATTTGGTCTATTGTTCTTTAAATAAAATATGCTTCACATAGGTGATATAAATCTATTCGCGCATTGCAGGATGTGTATAAATAACGTGTTTGAGCTCTTCAGTTGTTTCCAACATCCAAGTTGCTTAATGGTATGATTCTTCTAGGTTTATAATATGTCTAGCTGCTGCAGCAAAGATGGAACAACAACAACAAAACACAAAGAAATGTGCTGAAGTAGCAATAAAGGAAATAATTTTTCACATGGCATGTAATTAAGGAGTAGAATTTTCTATTGATCAGTGTCATAGAGGGCAAGATTCAAAGTGACACTGGATTTTTAATTAATTACTCTGCCTAAGGACAATACAGAAAAACACCCAGAACTTTTGAAAAGTTCCCGGTTTCATGATGAAGCCTGAAGTTTGTGACAGTTCATAGGATGTCAACTAGTAAAGACAATAAAAGCTGAAGTTTCTGCTAGACCATGGTGTCAGTGATGGTTTGCCTAAAACCTGAGTCCTGGTGTTTTCCCAGTACTACCTACCTATCCTGTTAACACATCCCAGTTACTTTTTATTGTTTCTATGCTTATATTCCTCTCTAAGTGTTCTTAAAAGTTAAAGCAATGAATTGCAGTGGATTAAGTTTGTGTAAATATACTAGAATTAACATGTTGTGTAGCATGTCACTAATGCAATTTTGCTATATAATGATAAGTTGACTTTTCTTTCTCTTTCCTAATAGTAGTAACCCAGATTGGCATATAAGTAATAAGACATTGTCGTGTTTCAGGAATATACACAGTTTTACAAACATTTTAAAATGACAGGAAAAGTAATTTACAGGAGTGTGCAGCACAAAATGAATAAGGAAACAATAAAGTCTTTCCCAATCTTCAGTGCATGCTTCGCATGCCCCATTGGAGCCCCAAAGGAAGTGCAATTCAGTGTTGCCACATACTTTTCAATGGGCCTTTTTCATTGTGCTCTCAATCAATCCATATTCTGGAGGTAAAGGAGACTAGGGTGCCAGTATCCTGTGCATAAAACTACTGGAGCCCGGCTCAGCACACAGCTTGTGTAACATTTAGGGCCAGAGGCTTTACTAGCTTGCAGCTAGTTTGGGAAACCTGTTGACTCCTCCCGCTTTCTTGCTTCTAGGCTGAGCCTTGAGACTTCTGGCAACACAAACAGCTCACAGCATAATTATTAAGTATGTTGCTAGCATCAGGTTTCAACACGTTCACAAATATTGCTCCAACAAAAATGCTTGCATCAGTGGCAGGAGTTGTACTTTGAGATAGAAAGTTGCTCTTCCGAGCAGCCATCAGATCACCATTCCCTTTACCAAGGCAATCCTTTTGCATCAAGTTTTCCTCTACAAACCTTTGAAGGTTTATCTCATAAAACCTAATGTAGCAGAGTTTTTGTTGATAACAGTCGTTTTAAAACATCTTCCTCTAGACCGTTGCCTTCCAGTCTAGTAATTTCTGTTTATGTGAAAAGTGCATTCAAATGAAGTTACTATCTAAAATTGTCTCCAAACCAGATACAATATGTCCTCTTTCTGATTCTGCTGCAGTAGTCTCTATGCACTGTTGTCCTCCTGCCAAAGACTAGATTTGCCTGGTCATTGAAGGCATAAAATTACCCAAGTAATGAAGGGATGTGTGTCTCTATTTTTTGACACTAAAAAGCTAGTGATAGCCTTTCTCTACTACATGGAGTTAATTTTTCATGGCCATTAAGCACCTTTTACAGACTCAAGCTGTAATGAAATAACAGAGAAAGGGATTAAATTTTCCAAGACCACATTCATTACAATCTGTTTATCATAACAACTAACATTCAGGCAGGTTAAATGCACACTGGAAGGCAAAGCAATTTCTTTAATATGTGTAGCTTCAAGCATCACCAGAAGATGATATTCACAAAGTATAACAATTTTCACATAATGTATCGTGTCATGGGAACAAGAATATACGTGTGTACATACGAACATGGGTTTTCAAACAAGAATGTATCTTGCGAGCTTATATTTGTCCATACCTTGGACTGTGACAGTCTCTGACTATCAAAATTGCTAGTGAATTTGTCCTTACATAACTCACGGCAAAGTTCTTGTCGAAGCAAAAAACAGAATACACTCCTTGTACTCTGTGTGATAAAACGGCATATGGCTGTGTTCTTAAAATGGGTGTCACAGCTAGGAAAGCAGGGGTGGTCCTGATGCCACGTCCAAATACATTTATTAAGTCAAGCTATATGAGGGATGGTTTTAATGCTTCTTGCATTTGCATATACTCCCTTTGCTTATATGCAGAGGACAAAAATCTGTCCCCAAGTTTATGGGTTATAATGGCAATCAGATTAACTTGGCACACGAAATTCATCAGTGTGGTCCAGCACCTAAATGAGTACCCTCAGGCACTGACCAGCAGTCCCCAATGTCCTTATCCTCTTTTCTTTTCAGAAGTGTATGTGCTGAAGGACACTCAGTCTCTTTCCCTTTGTCCATCAAACCAGGGTCAGGCAAGCAAGGTGCCAGCTAAATAAGGAAACTGCATACTTGTTGGGAATGGTCACTATTTAATCCAATAGTGTTTCATATTCATAATCTTTAGGAGGAAGCTCTGAATCTCCCTCCTCCAGCTCCACCATATAAGCTGCTTAAAACATTTACTGATTTATTTATCATAGACATGTTTTCTATAGATAAATATTCTCAGACAAGGGCTGTTTTACAGATAGATATTTCCCAAAATAGTGTGTAATATCAAAGCAAAATACTGGTTTATCAACTAAAGGAAGTGCTGGGTTTGCAAAGTAAAACTGTGATTATTTTAATGTCTTGGAGATAATGAAGGGAGTTTTTCAGGGTATGAAATGACAGATTTCTACTCTGGAATATAAAAAATGTCCTCGTTTGCTTTAAGAGAAATGATTAAACCTTGCAGTCAGTGTCCTGTGATGGAGTGTTTGGTGCACAGGACCTCAGACTTGGAATTAAACTAGCAGAATTTCTGTCCCAGATCCATGGCTTGTTGTTAGACTGTGTGCCAGTCATTTAATTTTTTGAGTCTCAGAAATAATGAGCTTCGCTTTCCATCTGAAATTGCTTTGAAAACTACAGAGGAAAGCTGACTCCCAGCTTGGTCATTAAGGGTATCCCAACTTATACAGCAGAAATATTTCTATATGCTTAGAAGGTATATGTCATAAAGGTGAGGCTCTTTGATCCTTTGTGTCCGCAATATAAAGCACTGACACTCCCAGAGTGGAGCAGTTTATTCAGTTAAAAAATAATGGTGTAAGTCCAGTGATTCAGGGTATGTCTTTCAGTAATTCTCTACGATTTGTATGCTTATTTCAAACAAATGCTAGCACAATGGCTTGATATTATCCAAACTTTTCAGAGCACTATCCTAACACTCTCTCTCCTTTCCCAGTGTGGATGAGGCAAGAATGGGGGGAAGAGCCCTCTCATTTCCGTCATGAGTGGAAGAGAAGGTATCCTGAGCTGCAGACTATTTCTTCTCCTTTAAGGAAGGAATAATATCAAGTGCACATCTTTTTTTTCTACAGGGTTTCCAGAAGACAACGACGTCTTGCTCCTTCCCGTATAAGCGGGGAGCCTGCAGCATTTACCACAGCCAAGGCAGAAAACTGATTCACAATGCCTGAGCTGTTCAAGTTCACCTCATCGCCGAACCTTTCCACAGTGTAGTTTCTATGTTTCCCTTGTTTTCCTGTGCGAAGGTGGTATAAACCACCCTAATCCTAGTGTAATAATTTGTAATGATTCTGACGCAAAAACAAGGCAACACAATCCACAAAACAAGTGGATACATGATGAAACTGGGACTAAGAAAGCCCAAATCCCCTTTTCTCCTCTTTTGCTGCCACTGGTTTGTGGGGTGATCATGATTATATTGCCATTCTCTGTCTCAGTTTCTCCATTTGTAATATGGAATCAATTTGTTCACTTTGCATTTGTTCACCATGGGTATGAATGGTGGTCTGCGATGTAAATAAGGTGGATTCTGGCTCTTAATTTTTTTTCTGTATTTTTGGGCCTTGTCCTTGACAGCTTTGTACTTCATGCCATCATTTCCACTCTGCACTTCTCATACAAGACTAAACGAGAGAGGAATCCTTTCTTGATGGCAGCCCACATGCATTAGCAAAGATACAATGTCAACAGAAAAAGCAGGACAGTGAAGATCCAGGCCATTCATCATGACAGCCGAAACAAAGGTGTCTCACTTTAGCCATACTATTTACTCAAACAGAAAAAAACCCAATAGAGATGGGAAAAGATCTGAAAGAGCTGTCACAGAACAAGTGCACCAGGCCAGTTATTTGAAGGATTAAGGACCCCAAGCCGTATGTACTAACACAATAGCTGGGGCCATCCTGTTCGCTTGGTTCGTGGATTAGAGAGATGTTTCATATTATTCTGGTTTTCTTTTCAACTCTGGTTGAATAAACATAGCCTGTGTGCTTGCAAATCCCTTGTTAGCAATGCAAAAAGTCAATACCATTTCCCTTTCACTACACTCTATGATTTTGCCTTTGGAAAATGTTGCAGTTGCTCTGTCTGGATGCCTTTACATCATCAGCATGATTTTGTGTCTCGTTTAAATAGAGTGATGGTGACTAATGAAAGCCCAGAAGAGGGGCCTGGAGTCAGTATACCTGCCTCTGCATTTGATTTAAACCAGTAACTTTTTGATGAAAGATCTTCTCCTCTCAGAAAGGGCTGAGGTCACTTTGTAATGAAACGATTGGCCCTGCTACATACTTGTCTTCATGCTCTCATGTTCGTGTGCCATCTTAAACTGTTATGCCACCAGCTTGGCTGCTAGTAACGTAACAAACAGTCAATATCATTCCTTTTTTAAATACAGCAGGGGCAAAAACAGGAAGACAGGCTTCCAGCTTTTAAGTGGAGCAGAAAGGCAAAGCATTTCAGGAGAAAAACATCTGCTATTTGCAAAATGCTTAGCAGATGGGCATCTGTAAAGTCACCTGCCAACAGCTGTAAGGTGCAAAGCCCTGTCCTATTACAGAGGAAATGCTGGCTTCTCGCTAATAGTCTGAGTATGGTTGTATGGGTTTTTTTTTATCTGCATGAGCAAAATGGTGCAGGCTTGGTTTTTGAGCATATTTTGAAAGATATCAGTTCTTGCTTAGGTGAATGTTCAGCAAAGCTCAACAGGTTTTGAAAACTGGATCATGTATGTATGTTTGACCTGGTCTGACTTGCAGTTGCTTGCTGCTGTGGGTGGGACTACTTTGGTGCCCATGTGAACGTTAAGCTTGCATCATAGTCACAGATCAGACTGCTCTGTTGCAAGCAGAAAAGATCTTCATTTGTGCACTCCCTCTGATCATGTCAACTAATTTGTAGTGCTGCACAGAATCCATAAGCAATTATCCTTCTAAGAATAGTAGGAGTGGTACTTTAACAGTGAGGATAAAAAATATGGTCCAGATCTTCTTGCTCTGAGATGCACTAGTGTGGTAGAAGAGTACAGCCAACTTTGCTTTGTGCTGCTGGTGGCATCTGCCTGATCCATGACCCTATCCTGCTAAGCACCTCTCTGCCTTCCCCCTATAAGAACCTGGAACGGAATAGCTATTCTAGATTGGAGAATTCACATTCCTGGCTCCAGGGATGAACTGGCAAGTCCCCAGTCTATTTAAATTAAAGGTATTTAGCTGGTCCTTAGAAGCACTGTTTCAAGAGCAGAGTCAGGGAAACAATCCTTGCTGACTCTGAACTGTTCAGAAGACTTAAAGGCATTGTAGCCTTGAAGATTAAGTGTCTGTCCACCTACACTGATCCTGGGTTCTGCCTCTTTTGCATGAAGGTGTGTATACACACTTGCACACATTTTGCAGTTCAGTAAGTCCCTAAATTGAAACTGAGTGTTTCAGCTATTTGGTCAACCCCAGGCTTCACTTTGAGTTATTCTCATGGACTGCTATTCTTATGATGCAAGAAATCTGTTCTTTTTTGGAGGGGTGGAAATACCAGTGAATAAGATAATAGAACAGTTTGGGTTGGGAAAGAACATGAAGGTCATCTAGTCCAACCCCCCTGCAGTAAACAAAGACAACTTTGACTAGACCAGGTTGCTCTGAGCTCCATCCAACCTGACCTTGAAGGAATGCCAAGGATGGGGCATCTACCACCTCTCTGGGCAACCTGTCCCAGTGTTTCAACATCCTCAGCAAAAAAAAATATTCTTCCTAACATCCAGTCTAAACTTCTCTTTTGGTTTAAAACTATTACCTCCTGTCCTACTGCTACAGGCCCTGCTAGAAAGTTTTTACCCATCTTTCTTATAAGCCCCCATTAAGTATTGAAAGGCCATAATAAGGTGCCTTTGGAGTCTTCTCCAAGCTGAACAACACCAACTTTCTCAGCCTCTCTTCACAGGGGAGGTGTTCCAGGCCTTTGGTTGTTTTTGTAGTCCTCCTCTGGACCTGCTCCAACAGGTCCACATCTTTCATGTCCTGAGGGCTCTAAGAGCTGGGCACAGTACTTCAGGCGTGGTCTCACCAGAGCAGAGTAAAGGGGCAGAATCACCTCCATTGACCAGCTGGCCATGCTTTTTTTCATAATATCATAGAATCTTTAGGTTGGAAAAGACCTTTGAGATCATCAGGCCCAGCCATAGCTGTCCACTACTAAATTATATCCCCAAGCACTTAATTTACCCATCTTTTAAATACTTTCAGGGATGGTGACTCAACCACCTCTCTGGGCAGCCTGTTCCAGTGCTTCTCCTTTAAGGAAGGAATAATAACAAATCTTGGAAAGTGAGATCACAGGAAAGGCAGCCAATCTGAGGAGAATATTTTTACAGCTACATTACATAGTTCTATTGATTGCTTAGCATTTTCCTCATTTTTTGCTTTTGAAATCTTGGCTTAAGTTTCCATCTCAATAAAGGTATTTTGCTACTGGTAGAGATTGATGGGAAAGGTCTCCATACTAATGAGGCTTGTTGTTTCTTAGGTCAGATCTGATCCTTCTTTAGGATGGGATGTCCCTATGAATTCTGATTAAAGGTGAGAACATATCCATGAAAGAAAAAACATGTTTAGCATTGCTCAAACCAAAACCTGGAATGCTCTTGGATACTGTACTCTTCTGATGTTGTTACTATTTGCACATAAATATCCTAGTCTGTTGTCAGAACTGTTCCTCAACAAGTTGAAGTAACCATTATAATGCATTTATGGAAATTATTTCAGGTAAATAAATTATTACGATTTTTTACGGAAAACCTTATTCTAAGCATTATCTATGTCTTCTCAGTGAGTACAACATTACCAGTTAAAATGATGAGCTGTGTCGAACTAACAAAAATGGTTTTATGTTCGCTGTATGTACATGTGTATATGTGAATGGATATATTAATTGTTATGAATGACTTTACATAGCCTGCCAAAGAAGAATCAGTTGCTGAAATGGTTTAATGATTAATTAGGCCAGACAGAAACATATGTTCAAACACCCTGTCACAACTGAACAGCAAGACACTCCCTTTGAGAAAGCATGGATTACTTTCGCACATATGCTCTGCAATAGACTCAGACAAATAAAAAACTTTCTTGACTTTCTGTGTTAGGGACAGGGAACCTATGTGTGGACAGTGGTATATGTGGTAGCTCCCACTTGAATTGAATTGAATTGATAACCCTTTTGGTAGAGAAATTTTTCGTAACGTTCAATCTGAACCTCCCCTGGTGCAACTTGACACCATTCCCTGTCGTCCTATCACCTATACTTGGGAGAAGAGACCACCTTGCTACAACCTCCTTTCAGGCAGTTGTAGACAGTGATAAGGTCTCCCCTCAGCCTCCTCTTCTCCAGGCTAAACAACCCCCGTTCCCTCAGCTGCTCCTCGTAAGACTTGTTCTCCAACCCCTTCATGAGCTTTGTCTCTTTTCTCTGGACATGCTCCAGACCTCAATGTCTTTCTTGTAGTGAGGGACCCAAAACTGAACACAAGATTCAAGATGTGGCCTTATCAATGCCAAGTACGGGATCAGAATCACATCCCTGGTCCTGCTGGCCACACTGTTTCTGACACAGGCCAAGATGCCATTGGCCTTCTTAGCTACCCAGGCACATCGCTGGCTCATGTTCAGTCGGCTGCTGACCAACACCCCCAGGTCTTTCTCTGCCAGGCAGCTTTCCAGCCACTCTTCACCAAGCCTGGAGCGCTGCATGGGGTTGTTGTGTCCCTAGGGCAGGACTCTGCACTTGACCTTGTTAAACCCATTGGTCTCAGTCCATCAACCCAGCCTGTCTAGATCCCTCTGTAGAGACTCCTGACTCTCAAGCAGATCTGTATTTCCTCCCAGCTTAATGTTATCCACAAACTCCTAAGGATGAACTCCATAACTTCATCCAGGTCATTGATAAAGATATTGAACAGGACTGGACTCAGCACTGAGTCCTGGGGATAGCACTTGTCACTGGCCTCCACCTGAATTTAAATCCATTTGCCACAATTCCTTGGGCTTGGCCAACCAGCCAGTTTTTAACCTAGCAGAGGGTGCTCCTGTCCAGACCAATGCTAGCCAGCTTCTCAAGCAAAATACTGTGAGAAAGAGTGTCAAAGACTTTATTGAAGTCCAAGTACACCATATCCACAGCCACTGCCACACCCTTTAAGCAGGTCATCTTGTCATAGAAGGAGATCAGGTTAATTTGGCAGGACCTGCCTTTCATAAACCTATGTTGGTTGGGCCTGATGTAACCCAGGATACAGTTGGCCTTCTGGGCTGCAAGTGCACATTGCCTACTCATGTCCAGCTCCTCATCCACCAGGATCCCGAGGTCCTTCTCTGCAGGGCTGCTCTCAAACTCTTCAACCTCCAGCCTATATCGACACTGAAGATTGTTCCAACCCAGGCGGAGGACCTTGCACTTCACCTTGTTGAACCTCAGGAGGCTTTTACAAGCCCACTTCTCCAGCTTGTCAAGGTTCCTGTGGAGAGTATCCCATCCTTCAAGGGTGTCAACCTCACCACAGAGCTTGGTGTCATCTGCAAACTTGCTGAGGGTGCATCCCATCACCTACATCACTGATGAAGATATTAAACAATTCCAGACCCAAAAAGAAAAGAGACATCACTTGTCACTGACCTCCACTGGACATTGAGCTGTTGACCACTACCACCTGGGTACAGCATTCCAACCAACTCCTTATCCACTGAACAGTCCACCCATCATAATCCATATCTTAGACGTTGTGCGGGACCATGTCAAAGGCCTTAGAGAAGCTGAGATAATGACACCTGTGGGTCTCCCCTTGTCTACTGATGCGGTCGCTCCTTCATAAAAGGCCACTAGGTTGGTGAGGCAGGACATGCCCTGGGTGAAACTGTGCTGGCTGTCTTGAATCACCTCCCTGTCCTCCATGTGCCTTAGCCTAGCTTCCAGGAGGATCTGTTCTGTGATCTTCCCAGGCACAGCAGTAGGGCTAACAGGTCAACAGTTTCCACAATCATCTTTTCTACCCTTTTTAAAAATGGGTTCAATGTTACTCCTTTTCCAGTCATCAGGGACTTCACCTGATTGCTGTGACTTTTTAAATATCATGGAGACTGTCTTGGTGAGTACATCAGCCAATATCCTCAAAACTCTCAGATGCATCTCATCAGGTCCCATGCATTTATGTACATTCAGGTTCCTTGGGTGGTCACCAACCTGATCGATCTTCTCTTACAGTGGGAAGGACTTTGCATCTTGCAGCCCATTGCCTTAAGAGGTGTAGGAAGAAAACGTTGCTAGTGAAGGCTGAGGCAAAAAAAAGTTGCTGAGTACTTCAGACTTCTCCTCATCTGTTGTTGCCAGCTTGGCAGTCTTGCTCACCGAGGCAGATGCACTCTCCTTGACATTTTTCTTTTTTTTACTTTTTTTCCCCCTTGTTTTCTCAGCCTGGGTAATACGAGGTTTTGTGCCTAAATGGGTTCAATGGTTTTGGCAGGGTGTCACAAATTTTATCAGCTTTCTCTGACTCAGATGAGAGAGAAATGGACATTTATTTTCTCCCTGAGATGGATTTCAGATTTGATATTTCCTGGCTGTCCATTCTGCTCTGAGATTGCAGTCACGCCCCCCTCTCCTGGGGACTGCAAGAAGCTGAGGGTTTCTTTGTGCTTGGGGTAATTGCCACAAACTTCCAGTCCTCATCTGGAAGGCAGCAAGCCTGCCATATGTGTTCATCTCTGAAATGAAGGAGGTTCCTCCAGTTAGTCTTGAGGGGTTAGTGTGCTTTTAGATGAAGAAAAGTTTGTTGCCAAACTTCCTATGCATCCTCTGGCAGTTGGAGCAAAAATACGTTTGATCTTTACTCAAACTAATTGACAGATGGAGATCTAATTATTTCTTTTGACAATTGGTTTGAATTATTTGGGTAGTATCCAAGTAAAAACAAATAAATTAGATTCCTATGGCTGTCACTATATTAAAGGCAGTAAGGACTTTGAAGGTTAAAAAACAACAACAAACCAATGAGTTATAAACTCTGAAGACAAAAAAAAAAAACCCATGCGATTTCATGACAGCCTGAGAAGTATGAAATTCTCTGTATCTTCACCGTGTTTCCTCCTTACACAATGGTGGCACAGTCAGGTCTATGTGGGTTGGTAAATTTATGTGCTTGGTGCACGCGCTCTTCAGCATGGACTGGCTTCCCCCCACTTTTGCAGAGCATCTAAGCTGGTCCAGGAGCAGAGCCATAAGGATTAATGAATCCCAAATGGTAAAACCAGTTGCATGGAATGCAGGGTCAATGAGACACGGATTGTCAGAGATTTCCCCTCTCCTCTGTTTGATCTTCTTTTACAAGTCTTACGAGGAGCGGCTGAGAGAGCTGGGGTTGTTTAGCCTGGAGAAGAGGAGGCTGAGGGGAGACCTTATTGCTCTCTACAACTACCTGAAAGGAGGTTGTGGAGAGGAGGGAGCTGGGCTCTTCTCCCAAGTGACAGGGGACAGGACAAGATGGAATGGCCTGAAGCTCCACCAGGGGAGGTTCAGGTTGGATATCAGAAAAAAATTCTTCACAGTAAGAGTCATCGGGCACTGGAACAGCTGCCCAGGGAGGTGGTCGAGTCGCCTTCCCTGGAGGTGTTTAAGGAACGGGTGGATGAAGTGCTGAGGGACATGGTTTAGGGAGTGTTAGGAATGGTTGGACTCGATGATCCAATGGGTCCTTTCCAACCTTGTGATTCTGTGATTCAGGTAGACCATTCAGTGATTTGCCATAGTCATTTCTTCTCCCTTTGTCCACCTCTTCCTTTGTATTTTGCTGTGAGGTGTACTACATATCATCGATACAACAACAACTGTGCTGACAATTCCTTCATGTACCACTAGCTAAACCTTGTGCCTCTGCTCTCTGACACCATTCCCACCTTTCAATCCTCAGCAAATTACCATAGAATCATAGAATGGTTTGAGTTGGAAGGGACCTTAAAGATCATCCAGTTCCAACCCCTCTGCCATGGGCAGGGACACCTCCCACTGGCTCAGGCTGTCCAAGGCCCATCCAACCTGGCCTGGAACACCTCCAGGGATGGGGCAGCCACAGCTTCCCTGGGCAACCTGGGACAGGGCCTCACCACCCTCATGGGGAAGAATTTCCTCCTAATGTCCAGTCTAAATCTGCCCCTCTCCAATCTAAAGCCACTCCTCCTCATCCTATCACTCCACTGCCCCGTAACCTCCCCGCCCCGGCGGCGGCAGCGACTCGCCCCTCCCTGGGGGTGACTGTGCTTTTATCTCCCCCCGTTCCCCCTCGCTTTCTGCCACGCCGGGGGGGGGGGCGGGGCTGCCTCCGCGCCGGCGCCGCGCGGGGGGGGCGGTGCCCGTCGGCGGCCGTCGCTGCCGGGGAGCGGCGCCTGAAGGGCGCGGGCGGCGGGAGAGCGCGTTCCGGCTCCGGGGCCGCCGCTGCCTCGCGGAGCCGAGCCGAGCCCTCTTCACCCGGCGGAGCTGCGGCAGCCGCTCAGTCCCCGCGCTCGGCTCCATTTTATTCTTGAGGTAACTTACACCCGTAAGGGTTGGATGTTCTTGCAGGGGCCCTTGTGCTGCGAGATCTCAGCGCCTCTCCCTCTGTTTTTTTGCCAGTATCTGGAAATGGGATCGGTGTTACGCCACGGTTGTTGCAAGCCTTCTTTGAAGCCTTGTAATATTCAGGTGAAATAATAGATCGCGGATGGAAAGAAATAGGTTTGGGAATGACTTTCTCGGTGCCTGTGAATAGAAGCGTTATTTTTCTGTCTGAGGAGAGGGGGAGCACAATGCAACATCGCTTTTAAAATGAGAGGGAACGCGCACGGGCGTTTTCCGTGTGCCTTCAGACTCGACGAACGGAGTGGATCCAACTCGGGGAGCCGTTGTCCGGGGAGAGCCGATGCGCGCGGTGCCGTTGCTCCTTCGATAATGCCATTACCGAGTCCGCGGTCGGGGATGCGCCCTGCCCGGAGCGTGCCGAGAGCGCTGTACTCGGGGTAAAACACAACCTGGGAATGGCAGGGTATGAAATAGTGGTGCCTTTACGTGGAGAAGGGGCTGCTGGTTGGTCTCACCGTGTCGTGTTCGAGGATTTGTGTTTTGCGTGCGGAGCTGTCGATACCTTCTGCGCTCTGTTCATTTAGGAGTGAAAAATAATTGGCAGCAGCCTTAGGTATCACCAGTGCCTGATGAACCGTAGGTGGTTTGAGTGCCTGAGAATTCGGAGTAGTTTTAATTAAATCCTGTCACAGAAAGGGCTTCATTTAGGTCTCCGGTTTTTATTTACCTATCAGATTGTGCAGCTCTGGTGTGGCTACCTCTCTCCTAAGGTGTCTTGGAGAAGAATGGGAAAAAATCACCGGTGTGATTACCATAGACACAATTATCTTTTATTTATTTATTTGGCTTTTAGGGTAATTAAGAAAAGCCATGACTGCCCTGCTGTGCAGATCTTTCAGCAAAAGTATAAGTGCTCCTGCAGTTCCTCATGTTTGATTTTTATCCAGGAAGTGCCCTGTGCTGCTGTCAGGTTGCTACGCCTCCGCGTATGGGTATTCATCAGAACCCCAAAGTCAAGGGGAGCAGAGTGGAGCCCAGGTGATTGTTAGTGGGATTGTTCTAAGCTGAATATGCTCTCCGTTCTGCCCAAAGATCAGTGTTTGCTTACTTGTACTTGCTGCTGCTGCTTTATTGTGCCTCTTACTGCTGCTGTTCTGGAGTAGTAGTTGATACCTTAGTATTTGTATTTTATGGATTATGCTACGGAAACATTGTTCTCTCTTGTACTTGTTGCTACTGTGTCATAAAAATAAACAGTATCTGTCCCAGACAGCTTCTCTACCTGGAAGGGAAGGGAAGGAGAGATTCAGTTTGCTGGAGGTTACTGGCAGAATCAGTATCTCTTGACTTCTACAGGCTGGTTCTGCTGCACATGGAATCATAGACAAAATGTATCACATTAGTGCCCCTAACGACTCCCATTTCTTCTATGCTCCCCTTCTCTTTTTCAGTAGGTATACCTATTAACTTTAAGTAGGAGTAGCTATTTTTAACAATTGTCCTGTTCTATAAAGCCCATATTGATTGATAATACCATAAAAAGATAAAAGTAGTGATATTTTGGCAGTCAAAACACCGCAAGTGTGCATTTTTTTTAATAAATCAGATTAATCAGATTTTTTTTTTTATAAACGTTAACAGGAGCACACATATTCACACAAGCTTGTGCCTAAGCTGTCTACCTGAAGAAAGAAACAATGCCTAATAAATTTCACCTGCCCAAATGGCTAAGGTAAAAGTCAGGAAGGTAAACATTGTGTGCTCCCCTTGAATATTGTTTGCAGCTTCTTTTTTCTTCAATGCATGTGAGTCAGAGAATATAAATGTAATGATTTCTCCAAAGGAGGGTCATGTGATAAACAGGTCTCCTCTTGTGTTTTCTGTTTGTAGGGGAGGGTATTTGGAGAGAAGGGGAAAAAGGAGAACTCAGGAAAACTTTGAAGCACTCTGCAAATGTTGAATTATAAGTTTACTGTTTCTGCAGGGGTTGAATCTGGGGGAAAAGCAGGAATATTAAACCTTCATTCAAATGACATGTCTGATTTCTAAGAATGTGTATGTGTACTTGGTTGCACATGTGTGTGCAGAGTGTCAGGTAACTATTAAGAGAGGGCAGCAGATGGTCATCACAGAATTTATTTGTTCTGATGTGTTACTGTATACAATGTGCTAATTTATTGATGAAACTACTACAGAATGCTTTGTCTCAATGACGTCCGGCAGCAGGGAGCTGTGCTAGTTAACTGTCTGTTCTTCTGTGTTTCTTTGGTGTGTTTTCAGTTTTCTGGTACTTCACTAAATGCCTCTTTGGTTGGCTATAGAGGAGGGCAGATGGAGATACCAAAAGCAGTGCTGTTGATGTTTTTGTTTGTTTTGAGTGAAGACCATAGTGTATATCTCCTAACATGGAGCAATAATCATTCTGTTTTCTCTCTTTGTTGAGTTCTGTGCAATAAGGCAGAGAGGTTCTCTTGGTCTGATCTTGAAGTCTTCAATCCCTTCCGTAATCCTTTTAACTCCTGTGGAGCTATATATGTGGATAAGCATCACAGAATCAGGTTGTACAGTGCGTGTTGTTTGTGGTGCAGGTGTTAAGACATGGTCAGCACTTTCATTGCTTAGCATAGTTTATATCAGAGCAGTGGCTGCCTATAGGTTATGGAAACTGCAGATTTAGAAAGGGACAAGAAGTTTTCAGTAGAAAAGTTTGTTTTTTATTTATTCAGCACTGGGAAATGCACTGGCAGCAAGGTGAATGTTCAGTATTCTTTGAAAGTTCTTTTTAATTCAGGGCCTTGGAGTTCTCAGTCATGGGTAGGTTGTTTTATTCTTTATTCTTGCTGTGTAAAAGAACATGCTGGATGTTTTACTTGTTGCTCAGGATTTCTAAAGTAGGACCCTTCATAAAAACTTAGGTTTTCAACAATCCTGGGTACCCAGCTGCTTCCCTTTACTTTTTTCTTTTCCTTGGATGATTGGCACTTGCCTGTGTATCTGAAAATGGATTTCTAAACCTGACCTTTGACTTTAGTATGATTTCAGTCTCTGTTTCTGTGCAGGCTATGCTGTGACCCTTTAACATGCCACAGTGGATGGGTTTGGATCAGTTAGAGGAGAGGGTTTGCGAAGTGATGATGTCGTGTCTTCACACTCAGCTAAGACAGTGCTTATCGGAGCGTGACAGGAAAGGAAAGCGTGCCACTGGACATGTCTTTCAAAGAAGGTGTCATACTTTCAAAGAAGGATGGCATGCATGCTTGGGTTCTTCAGCACTCCACAGTTCTTTTTGCATGAAAATTGATCCATGCCAAACTGCAGGTCGGATAGTAGTGGTCAGCCACTCTGTAGCAACTCAGCTAACTAGAAAAAATTATACCTCCTTCTCCTTGCTGTGTGTGTTTGCTGAGTGTTGCTAAAACAGACACTACATGCCATCCCAGAGAGAAATGTTATTTAAAATCTAGAATGTATGCCTTCTTATGGTCTTATGAAAGTATCATGAACCATGATTATGTAATTTTGGATCCCTGTATCATAAGTTCTGTTCGTTGGAATGTGTTTAGAAAAACAAATAGTATTAGATAAGAATCATTAGGTAGAAAAACTGGTTTGTAATATGCTTCACAGATCAGACACTTCATATCTGGATTTGGGTGTGAATGCCTGTGTATCAGTCAGTATTTTATACTCTTTTAATTTATTTTTACACCTATCTAATGTGTACGATGTAAACCTGGATGTTTGGGTTTCCTTACCCATTCACAGTGATTAATTTCTGGATGGATTTTTAGGCATTTGTTCCACATCCTGTTTGAAGTCTCTCTAGCAGCAGAATTATAGTGTAGCACTAAATCAGTTTCTTATCTACAGATGCCAGCATAGGCAGGCAACTCTGTCATCGCTTTACAGCTGAAGGAACTGAAATGTGGAGAGGTAAAGTGATTTCTAGAAGAAATCATCTTTCATATCCATAGCCAATCTTATAACAGTTTATTGATGTTTGCCCTCTTCAGAAACAATAAAAACTTTGAAGTGAATGGCCTTATCTTAGAAAGCAATCTGTTGCTGATTCTTTGTTAATAGGACTTCTGAAATAATTTTACTTCCTCTTATCCTGGGAACCAAGAGAAAATTATTCAGTACTGTAACAGCTGGGGGTTTTCAATGTCTCCATCAAAATCGGGAAACAGGAAACAGCAGCATGCATGAAAACGTAGTTTGGCTACAGGTTTGATTTATTGCTATTCTGGTCTTTCAAAGAATTAATTATTTAAATAATATGAATGAAATAAACCCCAAGACCAGAAGGCTAGTCTAGTTTTGGATAAACACTGCAGCACTCATTTCACATTAGAAGGAGAAGTTAGGTAGGGGGGGAAAAAACCAGGAAAATTAATGTGATCTTTTGTTGTCTACATTGTGCCTCGGAGAATGACCCAGGTCCTTGAGGCTGAGTAACATACTGAGACCTGGAGTCTCGCATCATGTTGTCCTTAGCGAAGAGTCTAAATTGAGTGTGAGTTCAGGCTGCCTAAAAATGCTACAAGTCTCTGCATCAGATAATGTGAGACTGTGGGATATTTCCAAATAATTCCTACCTGAAATCTTTACTGCAAGGGTAGGTGGTGTGGGTGGAGACTGTACCGTGTAGGGTCTTCTCACAGTGCTGGTTGTGCCTCAGCTTTTTTCTGGGAATACCAGCAGGGTCACTGAATGCCCATCCTGAGGCTCACTCCAGGAAGCAAGTGGATTCACTGCTCTAGATAACTCGGGATACAACCTCTGTCTGCAGGAGCCTTAGAGAAGATCTTTGTGTTAGTTACAATGGAGTCCCCTCCATTATTACTGTTAATCAGATAGTGTGGCAGATGCTGCACGTAGCATTCTGTACATCGTCTTGGAGTTACCAGTCAAGTCCTGTGTCACAAAGAAAATTCCCATGAGTTACTGCTTAGCATCCTGTGCCAATGTGTCTCAAGAAGAAATCTCAGAAACCTGTTGGGCAGAAGTCTGCAAAATTGGGAAAGAATGTATCACATACACAAACATGTTGGTTGACAGTTGAAAGCTATATATGCCCCAGAGTTACATCTTCAGTAAAAAATATTAGGTATCACTGTTTCTCGTGATGCAGTGTGATGTTCTCTGATAACACATTTTAATAAACATTTAGTTTTGTGTCTTCTCTTGGAAGGTCTGGCTGTGCTGTCAGTGCAGCTAGATTGAAAGCTCTTAGGCTGATTAATTATTAATAGAACCCACTGAATATTTTACACCTTTACATTTTTTATCTTTTTATCTTATCTATAGATACTTTTCTTCTTCTAAGAGTTTACAACATCAGAGGAAAAATGAATCACAGTCTAAGAACTTCAATGGCTTCCAATAAAAGATTAAAAAAGAACAAAGGCTGTGTAAATATTTGTTTCCTCACTGTATCTTTGCTTCACTTTCTACTGCCTTTCACTACAGTACTTCACAGAATCTGTTTTGAGTAAGTAACCACTTTTTTTTTCTTTTTGAGATTTGTTGTACATTGGTACATCCAGCAAATCTGTGCTCCCCTTCTGCAATATGTTGTATGAATGTAGAATAAATGCAAATCCACGTTGCAGATGTTTGCTTTTCAGAATCATAGAATGGTTTGAGTTGGAAGGGACCTTAAATGTCATCCAGTTCCAGTCCCCCTGCCATGGGCAGGGACACGTCCCACTAGCTCAGGCTGCTCAAGGCCTCATCCAACATAGCCTTGAACACTTCCATGAACAAGGCAGCCACGACTTCCCTGGGCAACCTGTTCCAGTGCCTCACCACCCTCATAGTGAAGAAATTTCTCCTTACGTCTAGTCTTAAATCTTCCCCTTTCCAGTTTAAATCCGTTCTCCCTAGTCCTATCACTACATGCCTTTTGAAAAAGTGCCTCCCCAGCTTTGTTGTAGTCCCACTTCAGGTACTGGAAAGTTGTCTCCTCGGAGCCTCTTCCAGGCTGAACAACCCCAACTCTCTCAGCCTGTCCTTGTACGGGAGGTACTCCAGCCCTCTGATTATCTTTGTAGCCTCCTCTGGACACATTCCAACAGCTCCATATCCTTATATCAAAGATTCCAGAACTGGACGCAATACTCCATGTGGGGCCTCACAAGAACAGAATAGAGAGGCAGAATAGAAGGTGAGATGTGCCAAGCAAGTGTAGCATGGTGCTGCAAGACCTAGGTTGACAAGCATTCATGAAGAATACATGGTTTGTGTCTTACTTTCCATACGATTCTGCATCAGTGGTGGGCTGACCCTGACTGGTGCCCACCAAAGCCACTGTTATCACTCTCCTTCCTCAGCTGGACCGGGGAGAGGAAAAATAAGAAAAGGCTTGTGGGTCGAGATGTGGACAGGGTGATCACTCAGAAATTACCATCATGGGCAAAACAGACTCAGCTTGGGGAAATTAAATTAATTTATGACCAATCAAATCAGAGTAGGGTAATAAATAAAACAGAATCTTAAAAAACGCTTTCCCCCACACCACTTCCTTCTTCCTGGGCTTTATTCACAGTTTTCTCTACTTCCTCCCTGCCAGCAGCACAGTGGAATGGGGAATGGGGGTTGCAGTCTCTTAATCACATGTTCTCTCTGCTGCTCCTTCCCCCTCAGTGGCAGTGCTTCTCACGCTCTTCCCCTGCTCCAGTGCAGGTCCCTTCCATGGAGTGCAGTCCTTCAGAAAGAGACTATCAGTCTCTCATGGGGTCATGAGTCCTGCTCCAGTATGAGTTCCTCTCTCCATGGTTCCACAGGTCCTGCCAGGAGCCTGCGCCTTTGGGCGTCTGCTTGTTTGATGTGGGGTCCTCCACAGGCTGCACGTGCAGATCTGCTCCATTGTTAAGCTCCAGGGGCTGCAGCGAGACAAGCCTGTTTCTCACCATGGTCTTCACTACAGGCTGCAGGGGCATCTCTGCTCCGGTGCCCAGAGCACCTCCTTGTCTCCCTTCTTCACTGACCTTGGTGTCAGTAGAGTTTTTTCCCTCGCATAGTCTCGCTCCTCTCTCTGAGTGCAATTTCTGTTGTGCAGAGCCCCCCCTTTCTCCTTGCCCACCCACACTTCTTAAATGCACAGAGTTCACAGAGGTGCTGCCACTATCACTGATGGGCCCAGCCTTGGCCAACAGCATGTCTTTCTTGGAGTGAGTGGCATTGGCTCTGTCAGATATAGGGGAAGCTTCTAGCAGCTTTTCACAGAAGCTACCCCATTAGACACCCCCCCTACACACACAGAGTACCAAAACCTTGCCATGCTTATAGAGCACCATCTCTTAGCATCTCTCTTGAGTTAGGAGTTTTTACAGCCAACTATACAAATGTGCAAAGAATCATACAATCAGAGCCCTTAAACCTGAAAATCGCATTTCCTCAGACTCTGAAGTCACTTGAATTTGAATTTAGCATCTTGAGCATGTCAACAGAACAATTGTACGGTCTTTGTCTACTATTCTAACATCTGGAAGTTTCAAAGACTTGTACAAATTGTGCTGTGGTTCTCCTAAAAGTGGTGCTTAGTTACATATATGGCATTGCTATAATACAGGTGATGTATTACTGTTCTCAACCTTTCTTGCAGCAGGTTCTACTTTATTGCTTGGATTCAAACAGCACTGGTTCCATCTAGGATCAAAGTTCTCATAACAATAGGCCTTGTGCAAATATGTCAGAGACAGCATTGACCCAGCAGTCTGTTGAATTAAGTAAGTGAGAAGACTGGGAGTGGGAGGACTAGGAAGAGAACTGAGCGGCAGTGGGGCATGGTGGTGTTGACACGGTCTCTTGCATGAGGAATGAGATGGGGCCTTTTGTACTGCCACTTTTTCCTTTCCTTGGCTTTGTAGCTCGGCTTTTTTTCTGTTATCTGACGTTGCTGGACAGTTTGAGTATTTGTTAGTGATTCCTGTCCTGTCTGCAATAGTTACAAGACAAAGCTAGCAGTAGGGAACCCACAGACTTTCTTACCTCACTTTCATAGCAGTCCACCTAATTTTGTGAGACTTCCCCTGTGAAGACTTTACTAAATAATACACTGCCCATTCAGTCATGAGATATATTATCCATTAAAAAAATGTCTGAAAGTACTTAAAAAGGAAGGACACGTAATGACATCACAGAGAGATGGCTATCGTAGTGACTGTAACACAAAAGAGTCTTTGGGGGCTTTGTTTCCTTTTTCTAAGTATAAACAATTTTTAAGAATACAAGCACAGCCTTGTGATTAAAATATTGATATTGTTTCTAGAACAGTGTTCCAGAGACCATCATGACAGAATAGATCTTCTGTCTGGGTATACTTACTAACTTACGGTTTTAAGAAAAATGTTTTTAAAATATAAGTTATCACTTCAGTTTGCTAGATGGTCTCTGGGTATCTGTGCCCCATTTCTATAACAAATGGATACGAGTGGGCAAGTAACTGACTGTCAGTCTTTGTGGTTATGATACTGAATGAGTGATTATTACATTTAAATCATGTTGCTCATGATTTATTTCTAATTAACTGGGAAATATGATGCACATATAGAAGATGACAACTGCCATCTAAAGATAAAAATGCTAGTCTGCATCTTGGTGCTAAAACCAAACAGTAAGAACTCTTAAGAAAAAGGGTGTATCAAGCAAGTAAATTAGCTGGAGATCCTTCGGTGGCGGAATGGAAAAACAGAAGGGAATTCTGTTGTTTAGCTCTGAAAGGTGGAAAGTGGGTAGACTTATCAGTCAGACATTCCATATAAATCATTTTGTTCAGTGCAGGAAATGAATGAGGCAGAGGGGTTTTCTTTTTTTTTTAATTAAATATCTTTTTCTCTCTTTTTTTTTTTTTTTTGGTCAGACATTGTTCTGCTGCCTTCTTAGGTGAAGTACTGTGTGATTATTTGTCTTTAAAAAAAACCCCAGTAAAATCTAACTTACAGAGCCTGATATTCATAAAGGCCCTGTAAAAGCCCTGTGAAATCCTGTGACTAATTCATGATATGCCCTTGTTCTGTTATAAAAGCTTATAAGCCCTTGACCAGTATGGATGTTTCTACATAGACGGTTTCTTTTCTTTTACAAAATCACTGAAATTTTATGATAAATGATTTCACACCTATCTGTCACAGGTTTTATACCTCTACTAGTGTTTTGTAGTGCTGTAGCAGTATTAGGCCACCAGGTCTCCCAGCTTTGCAATAAAGTGTAGGAATTTTGGGCTGGTTACAGTCTTTAATTAAGACCCATGTGTTAGTGGATAGTGGCTTGCTTCTCAGCAGTTGAATCCATCCAAGTTATACACTCATGTAAGTCAATTCAGTGAAGTTTTTTCAAGTGAAATCTAGCTGTTGAATTGAAAAAAAAAATTATAACAACTCATGACCTTCAAAAATATGCTGCTTCTCTTGTGCATCATCTTGTACACCTTGTGATGAGAACTCAGTCACCTGGCAAGAGAAGTCCTTTGTAAGTACTAAGTCCCAAGTACAAGAAGACTCCAGAGCCTCTGTTTGCCTCATAACAATGACTGACAAGAAATCCTGGCTGCTTGATGTCACAGATCTCCTTATCTTAGGTGATTCCTTGATGCCTCTGGTTTACAGTTAGCTTTTCAGTCAAAGAATCCTATGGAAAAAAAAAAAAAATGTTTTACTTGGCATCTTGCCAGACTGTGGTCTGTCCTTGTATTAACTCAGAATTAATGAATTACATCTGTTTCTAATGTCTTAGTAAACTCAGGCCAAGTCTGAGAAGGCAAATAATTTTGTATTTGGGAAGGCTCCCCCTGAAATGAGGACCGATTTGCATGAATAAGGAGCCTTGGGATCACAGGCTTTCATTATTAATGCTCTATTAGAAGCAAGTCATTGTTATGTTACCTCCCCTTGTCATCATGCAGGTGTAGGTGGGACAATAAAAATTCATCTACAAGCTGCTGACTGCGTGCAGGGGATGCAGGGGAAAGCATTCACCAGCAAGCTTAAATGAGACTGTCTCCGCACTTGTCCTTGCCTTCCTGTGACATCATGCCCACATTCTAGTTGACATACTTTGGAGTAGGGCTTCATGAGGCACCTGTCATGTCTCTTGGTGTGGTGTCTAATGGGATGTTTCTATTTCCAGCTCTGTTACTGATGGGTAAATTACACAACATACTTTTATGCTTCTACTCTCCCATCTGCTATGTGGCTGGAAGATTTTTGCTGGCCAGTCAGGGTTGCCTTCTGCTGTACAGTAAGAACTAATATTCAAATTTACACAAAAATATAAATTATGCAGGAAGCAATGTTGATGACTCAGTGCAAGGCGGTCTTGCTCAATGCATGCTGGTTGTCATGCCATTCGTGGCAAGAAGTTAGTGGACTCAAGAGAGGAAAATGTGAGCAAGAGGTCTGACCATCTCTGCCTGGCATTTCACAAGTGTATAGAGACGCTCTTGATGATATCCGCCACAGTTTGGATGTGCCATAGAGGCACTGTTCCAAGCATGTGTTGTAAATCTACCCCAGCAGTGTCAGTGTTCCGTGTAGCGAGTACAGAACTTTTCACTGCATGTGGTTTGTGGAAGTGACTGAGTCATTGTGAGAGAAAGTACAATATAAGAGACGCTATCTTAGTGGAGAAAGAAAGAAAGAAAATCAGTGCTGGAGTTGACTTAATCATCTTCACCACCATAAGCTTCCACTGTAAATACTGGAGCTTTCTAAATTTTCTTTTGTTTAATGAGTGTTCTGTGAGTCTGCTAGTCACAAGATTTTCAGAAGCAGTGTATGTTATCATAGAATCATAACCATAGAATGCCCTGAGTTGGAAGGGAGCCAGAAGGACAATCAGGTCCAACTCCTGTAAATCATCTTTCAATTCTGTTTTGCTATCCCCTCCATGAGATGTTGAGATAAACACTTTTATAGCCACTGAGTAGTTGTGGACCATATGTTCCAATAAAAGCTATAATTTACCTTAGAGGTCTTCTGTTTCCAGTAAATTATTCTGGATATCTGCTACATGCCTTAATACCTACTCAAAGAGCTGCATTGCAGCATCAGCTGAGTACAGTGCTGCTGCCTGATGCTGAGATCTGAACCCAAAAGCATAGCTGAAGTATTTGGAGCCTAACCTGAGGCCAGATCTGAGTGAGAAAAATTTCTTCATCAGTTTTATGTGACAGAGGCATTCACTGTACATATCATGTAAATTTAGCAAGTTCCATAGACCAGGGATCCCTATGGTTCCTATTAGATGAGCCACTGTTTCCTTAATTTTGGATCAGGTGATGCTGAGTCCCCTCAGTATGCAGACAGCATTCACATCCTTGGGTGTGAACTACATGCTTGAGCCCTTCTAAAGTACTCATGTAACTTTACTCCATTTTTATTAGCATTATTAAGGGTGACCAGCCTGAGACTTAAATGGTATTTGGGTCTATCAGTTTGCATCTGGCTTTTTTTTAAGGGCCAACTCAGAATAAAGCAGTGGTATGGATGTGGCAGAATTAACTATTTTTTTGCTGTGGCAGCTGCTGTCTGAGCTTGTTATCACAGATGGGGGCTTATGTTGAGAGATTTGCTGTACACAGATTTCACTGCAACTATTAAAATAAGGTGGGCAGTGTCCCTGCTGGGAGTTTAGCTCTCATGCTTGGGAGCCCTGGTATGGACCAGGAGATGCTTTTGTGCTCTTTGGTGTCCCAACCACAATCAGAAGACAGTTTTAAGAACCAGGCCATAGACAAGGAGTAGGAGAATGATAAAATCTGTGGGTTGCTTCTTATTTTGTTCTATCTTTCTCTGGTTATTCCAAATGATGAGTTATCCCAACTCCATTTACTATAGAAGGAATTTACGTGACTAGTCTTCAGTTAACTTTTGGATGCCCAAATTAGGAAAGCTGGAACCAGAAGAGCAAAGGAGCAGTAGGAAACAGAGAACAAATACAGTTGGCTGAAGGAAAAAGAGAGTCTGATGGATTTTTACGCAGCATCTGATTTCCTTCCTTAATCTAAAAGAACTTTCCTGTGTTTTAAAATGGTTTTTTAGTCTAAAGAACTTTAGTTTGTTATGCAAATCTTATAACTTCCCTTCCTGCAACTTTAATATTTCCTAAGAAACTGTAATTTTATATCTAAAAATTATGCAGAGCTGTTAACAGGCTGCTTGATATTTGTCCTCAAGCAGAGGGGTTTTAATTTCTATACCCCCCCCATATTTAGTGGACGAACTAAATTAATAAAATATTTTGATCTCCTAGGGTATTTTGCAAGCTATCATTAAGTAATCTATAGACAATAAAAAGTACACTTGTGATCTGTTTTGGGTTTGTTTTTTTTCCCGTTCTATATAAAAAGGCCCAAAGGATTCCTCTGTTTTTTGCCTCTGGTTTCCTTCCATATGAGAAAAGCAAGTCTTGTTTCCTCCTCCCCGCTCCTTTTTCCTTTTTTAATTTTTTTTTTTATTTTACTCCTTCCATAACATATGCATAATTGATGAACTGGTAGAATTATCTCAAGGATATTAGGAAAATGAAGGCTGATGAACTGTCTGGGAAAGAGGTGTTTTATTTAGATGGCTTACAAGTTTAAAACAAATAAACAAAACCCCCAAGCTTTTAAACACCTGAATAAATATTTGTGAGAAAAGTTGCTGTTTTCCAGAGGGGAACAGCTTGAAGAGCTTTATGTCTATTTAAGACCTCTAAGAAAATCACAGAATAGGACAAGTTATACTTTAAATTGAAAGAATGAGTAGCAGAAAAGTCCAGAACACCTGTCCTTATTTTAGAAAATGTTCAGGCCTTTCAGAATTAATAAAGAAGGCACAAAACTGGAAAGGTCATCTTTTATGTATTTTGCCATGGAAGTCAGTATTAAATCAATCAGACTGTTAAGCAAGATATTGTATTTATAGTAGGAAGTATTGACTACATGTGTTGAACAAGTCTTTTTGTATGAAATTAGCCAGGCTGCCACTCTTTGCTGAAAGTGAAAAATTTGAGTTGCAGTTTTTTTTCCTCACTAGTGATACAGAGATCTATTTGCATTTCTGTGCCACTGAATATGGAGTAGTTCAGAAAACACTCGTTTTTTACAGCTGTTGATGATTAGTAATTACTCTGCTTTCAAGTAATCATTGCATTTCTTTGTGCAAGAGTGGTTTGGTTTTTATTTTATCAGGTCCTAATCATGCCACTGGGCTTTCTTTATAAAAACTGACTTTGATAACGGGTCAGGTATTTTTATGAGTGTGTGACTGGGGCTGAGGGAGATACACAGGGCTGAGCTGGGAGGAGGGGCCGGGAAGACTGCTAGGCAGAAGCTGTCTGGCAATACAGACCAGGGTTGTTCTCCATTCCTAGGAAACAAGATAAGTCATAAAGTCACACCCTGTCCTTCAGTTCCAGACAGAAAACAAACTCTGGACTCCTGCTTCTCTCTTACTTAACTCTATGTATCTTGTTAATACTCTCCATGTCTGTCTTCTGGGAAATGTCTTTCAGTAGCTTGAACGTAGTTAGCCTAGTTGATCAATTTGATTCCCCAAGAAGCTTCGAAGAGGTATTAATAATTAGATACTTTTTTTTCCCCCTTAAACTAATTCATGTATCTGAAGGTGTTTCCCATTAGAAGTTGTTTGGGATTATTAAGTAGTCTGCTAATGCTTAGTGATGGGCTGATTTTGTTCTCGATTTGTATGTTTACATGCTCGGTGCTCTGCAGGATAAAAGGTAACTGTTTTAACTGTGTATTGTACGTCCTCTTTTGCCTTTGGAGTGGCCATTGGAGAGTACTGGAAAGAAAGCATTATCTCCTTGCGTACGGATTTGTGCTTTTGGAGAAAGAGCATGAGCTTACTGTCCTCGCTGAATAACTACAAATGACACAAGTACTGTCTCAGCAGTGAAGCCACGGGTAACTCGCGTGTTGTTTCTGTAGCTGAGAAAGTTGCACAGCCTTATTACAGTAAGGTGCTTTGATAAATGGTTGAGGTGTGCTGTGGAGTTTTCAGCTTTGAGACACTGCACTAGGACACCATGAGTAGAGAATTGTGTCTGGGTCATGGAGAAGGGAGTTGTGTGTAGGGAACAGGCAGTATGGAGAGCTGTGTACAGCTTTACAGTACTTTCCATTAGTTAATTTGGTCCTTCTGTTTTTATGTAAATCCATACAGTTCTTTCTGGCAGTTTTGTTAGACTTTGTTTTCAGGCATTCAGAAAACCTTGTAAAGTAGAACTGGAAGATGAAACCATTATTTACAGCCTGTCATTATGCTGTGTGCTGCTGATCAGAATTTTTCTCTTGTTTCTCCCCTGCGCTCCCAGATAAAATGAGGTTTGCTGTACATAGTGTACCAGGAAATTGTAAGGGTATGATGACTAATCCCGTGGTGCTCTGAACATTACACAGTTCTTGAAAAGGTTTTTATCTCTAAATACAGATTCTGCCTTTCTGATCTAAGCTGAAGAATGCAAGCAGGTGTTTTAATTAAAGCATCAGTCATGTGCTCCAAGAGCTTTTTGTAATTATTGTTACAAGTTTATTGGAAAAGTTTTGTGAGAAATTCTGCCACCAGTTAAGTTGCTTGAATAGTAGAAAGGGCAAAACTTGCACTGTTTTCAAATGAGTAGGGCCAAAATGCTACCCACTTTGCTCGGACCTGCTGCTGTTTGATGAAATAAAAAATAGGTAATGAAAATGTTTGTAGTGAAAGATAAATTTGTAGGAATTGTTGTACTTGATACTTTTCCTTCTTAACGAGAAACAATATAAAGAGTTCAGTACAGCACAGACTAAATCTCAGTTTTGTTGCACTGCACTGGTGCACTAGGCTGCTCTGCTCTATGTTTGCCTTTAAACTGTTTATAATACCTAAAATGTCATTCCAGAGGGGAGTTTGGCTTAGACTGCAGAGAAAGCCATTTTTTTTCCATGTATGGACCTGGTCTCACAAAGCTATTTCAGTGAGTAGCTCGAAAATATTTTTCAGTGAGGCATAACTTCAGTGGTGTTTATGTGCATTGGCCAGTTTAATGAGGGAGCTATGCTGTTCTGCACTTCTGCTCTGCATCGTTTCATGGAAAAGACATGAATTTTCAGGTGCAGGCTAGGGTTGTGTTGTTTTAAAGACTTTGTTTAAAACTACGTCTTGAAATCACTGTGTTCTCAGTTTAGCTACTGAGGAATGAAAGTCTTCTGTGCCTTGAAGAGGATCTGTTAAAAAAATGACGTCCTCTTTTGGTGCTAATCGACATTGTCTTTAACAGAACCAAGCCATTTTAAACCCTTGCAGTTACAGCTTTCACATCTCAGCCTTCAGAAACTCATTTATCTCTTGTTAGAACACAGTGATAGGTGAGTGAAGAAGATCTGCTGCTTCACCAGCGGAATCAAAAGGCTTTGTTTAAGTTTTTATCTTTGAACTATGTCATGGCAGTTCTGCAGAAATCCAGTATAAGGATATTGGATTCCCAGGTTGCCCAGGGAAGTTGTGGCTGCCCCATCCCTGGAGGTGTTCAAGGCCAGGTTGGATGGGGCCTTGGGCAGCCTGATTTGGTGGGATGTCCCTGTCCATGGCAGGGGTGTTGGAACTAGATGGTCTTTAAGGTCCCTTCCAACCCAAACTATTCTGTGATTCTGTGACATGAACCATGGTGCTTCGGGAATGGTTGCTGGGTATTTGCTTGCAGGATAGCTGTCCTTAGGGTGGATCGCCAAAGGGTGATTAGGAAAGTATATTTGTTTGAGAGTATTTTTAAGTTGGCATTGTGCCATGCTGAAGAAATAATTTTGAGTCTTTTTACGTTTGAGACATTATTTGTTGCTTGTTCAGAATACTCCCTGGTAATAATTGGTATGATGTAATCATTTAACTTAGAGGAAATGTTACAAAAGTGGTGTGTGAGTATATATATACACCTATATATATGAGTATATGTATAATACTAGACGTACTTAGATATAGTAGTGTTTTATGCCACTGAATACTCCTTTGAAAGTGCAGAAGCAGTATCTTCGACTGTTGTAGGTAGCATACAGTCACTCTTAAATGGCTACTCAGTTTCCTTAATACATATGCTAGAGAGTAATTTATTCCTCTTCCAGGGAATCAAGCTCTGAAATCAGAGGGCAAATTGCACCTCTGACAAGGTATGCAGCCTTGAGAATATCAACTTCTGTCATCCATTGTTATAATCTTTAAGGGACCTCGAGACAGGTTTTTAAAGATATTTATTTACTTAAAAGCCATTAGACTCTAAATGGGATTTCAGAATTCCCTAAGTAAGTTAGACTAATAATTCACACTGTAGATCTGATTAGGAGGCTTCACGTATCTCTAGGTGCCTAAATAAAAAGAAATTTCTTGAAAACATTTTAAACTTAGCCTTTAAGCTTTCTTTCTCCTATCAGAGAAATTAGAAAACATTTTAAAACTTCCAAAGTTGCAGAACTGTCCCCTGTAAATCCTGAATAGGTCTTAAAAAATTCAGATGTGCAGCAGCCTGATCTTTACATATTTGGAGTTAATATGATCGTTATTGATTTTGTATATCTCAGATAATTGTAGCTAAGTTCTTAACAGTTGATTTGGAATGTGCTTGCACAAAAGGGAAGTTTTTTCCAGGCATGTGGCTGAATTCAACTAAACTGTAAGTTGATTCAGGCCATCTGTCCTTGACTTTGGTGTTATACCCACTTATATTAGAGTAGTAACTCATACTAATTATGTGGGTTGAGAATCTTATGACCTAGCAGTGATACCACTTTGTACTGTATTCAAATTCCAGTGTTAGGTATGCAATGTGGACATTATGTTTACTGCCATCCATTGATGGTGTTAAGGAGTCAAACTTTCCTTGGATTTCAGGTAGTCTAAAGTGCTTATTAGAGTCTTGGAATAAAATATCATAGTAGTCACAGCACCAAAGTTGGACATATGTAGTGAGCAGTCTGAATAATGCTTCGAGGCTTCTGAACAAGCTTGAGACTGATCTATTTCACATTTGTATGTGACCATTCAACAAGGATGTTGAAGGTGTGCAGTGAATTCCAAGGGGAATATTTGAGTGATCTGTCTAGGTCTTACATCTTCTAGCATAACACTTTGGCCATGAATTTTCATTCTCTATTAAGGTTTCTTCGAAGATGAATGGAAAACTATTCCTCAGAAATGCTGTTGAGAGATAATTTTCTTTATTTACTTTTAAATGTCAAATACTGGGTTTTCTGCTCTCACCCTTGGAAATTATTTCATTATCAAATATACCTGGAATTTGCTGGATACTGAAACACACTGTTATTAAAAGGGCTAAAGGTAGGGAAGTCAGTGAAACCGTTACTAACATACAGCAATGCCATGCTAGCGTAGCTCTTGGCAAGGAAGGGTGTCTCTATATACCCGAGGGCTGGACTACATTGTAGAGTTTTGTGGTTTTGCTGCTTCCTCTGAGCTGATGAACAAAGTCTTTTAATCTGAAGCAGCAGAGATTCATACTTGAAGTTACAGTGCTCCAGCTTTGGTTTCGGTATGGATGATGTTCCTAGCAAATACTTGTATTGGGACAAAAAGAGGGTGATTGGTAGCAAAATACCATAAAGTTGTTGTTTGGGCACAGTGGTGTTGAAAGAAGCATAGCATAACATAAAATTTAAGCCCCATATTCCAAAGAACTGTTTTGCCTCAAAAGTTAACTTTGAAAAGTCGAGAGAGATTCCCTTGTTTCTCTGACTGGGAATTTCACAGGTGCAGAAAGACGTAAGATTCTTAAAAACAGTTGAGTTCCCAAGTACCTTGGGCCTCTTTGAATATCCCGAGTAGAGAAAGTCAATAACATTCCCCTGAGAATGCACCACATGGAGAGAACAAACCACCTGGTTTTAAGCAGTGGGTTTTGATAAGCTGTAGATACAGTTGGAAAATACTGTTGAATTCATAGTTACGATAGCATATTGCTGTCATTTGAAAGTGCTGGAACTGTAGTAAGTTGTTGAATGGAAGTGCATTAAAATACCCTTTAAAGTTTTATACTGCAGGTTCTTGAACACGTCTACCTCCTTTTTTTGCTACAATAGGCATTTTTGGTTTGTGCTGGCTTGCATACCAAGTACAGTTAGTTATTAAATATTTAATTGTCATTAATGCAGAGACTCTAGTTGCATAGGGAAACATAGTACAAGAAAAGCCTCAGATCCATCTTCATACTAGAGATAGAAATCTGAATATTTATTCTAAGTCCACTTTTGGCAAGTTTGCCTGTTTATTCTAGTATAAGCTGTCTTCAAAGTAGCTTGATGTGGAAGACCGATGTTTACTGGGTTTTTATTGTGACTGTTATGGGGCAAAGTGGTGCTACATTATTGGGCATGCTAAATGGGGAAGCATATAATGAAAAGGGTTGTGAAGTCTAATTCCTAGGATGTTAGTCTTTGAGGCAGTACATGTGATGTAATTGCATAGTGGGTTTAGGTACTATGATAACAGAAATAATGCATAACTCATTCCAGATTTCGTTACTGTCTAGAGACACGTGGAAGTAGAAGAGGAATGAAGTGTTAAAGACTTCGAAATAAACATGAGCAGAAATTGTGTGGTATCTGGAGCAAGTACAGGAAGATGAAGGGTAAACAAACTCAATCCATTAGACATGTGGATGTACATGTTTAATGACTAAATCCTCAAATGGATGTGTTCTTCAAGGTGGTCTTTCTCTTCTGTACGCAACGAAAGGTTGTGCTGTGGCCTAACTGGTCTGGTTCACTGCTAAACAAACATCAGGTTGCCTGTGGGCAGGGTTCTTGAATGAGTCCAAAGTCCTTGCAAACAAGATATTCAATGCTCAGACAAAGTAAGTATTTTGGTAAATGATATTGCAGCTTGAGAACAGAGTAACTCCTGTGTGTATCTGCTGGGTGAAGTGATCTGTACAGTCGAACAATCTGTCCATTTGATAGCATGCTTTCAAGTGTTCTAAATATTATGTTTATTTGTTTGGCAGGCATTATGCTTTCCTGTTGAGATCTCAAATGATTCATTGGCAGCAACAATTCATCTCTAATAATCTACCTTGAATAGGGGTGTCAGGTTTTTTCATTGAATATAAAAAAAAATGATTTGTTGAGGAGTCAGAATGAAAAGCCACTTAGATTTAAAACACTTAACGCAAAATTGCTCTTCACAGAAGTTCCTTTGCAATGTCTTTCTCTTCTCAGTGCTTTTTGTATCAGTATTCTCAAAGAGGTGAACTTGCTAACAAGAGACAGGGACTTGTGAGATAAGAGTCTAGAGCCTGATCAGATACCTCAGTGTGAGCTGTGGGAAATGTGCCTATCATGGAAAAAACAGCTTAAAAAAAAAAACCAAACCACCAACGAAACACCCCCCTCCCTGTTGTTATGAAGATCTGTGGATATTATTCTTGTGTAGTGCCAAGAACAAGATCCAGAGTCAGGAAGTGTTATTTAACTTTTATTTGTTATCTTGGAGTTTAAAGTCCACGATCTCATCTCTGTAGAGACAGTCAGATGAAAACAGGCTAATTTTCTCAGTAGCTTGCAGACTTCTCTGAGACCCGTTTTCCCCAGGTCATTTAATTTAACTGCCCTTTTGCTACTAAAAGCAAAATGATAAACTGTCTTTTACTGCAGCCTGGATGTCTACAAAGGGTGCTAAAGATGAAAGGATGTTGTATTTCCTTTTTCCATGTATCTACATGTGATAGATGTAGTACCTCATAGTTAAGAATAAAAATTGAAGCCATGTTTTAACTACTGTGCTGAGCAAAGATGAAGTCCTGTTTGTATCACCGCCCTGTCTGTTGGGTGTCTTGTGCAGCCTAGATCTGTGTCATTTATAAGGATATTACATGGCATGGTGAAAGATTATAAGGTCAAATTCAGATTTTCTGGTAGAGCTGTTCCTGCAAGTGACCTCCAAGTTCTTGGATCTGATTCCATGGATCTGGAAAGGCAGGCAAGTTTTATGCTAAGTGTTCTGTCATTTTGTCTCCTTATAAAGAGCAGTACCTAGATGTGTTTCAGGTTGCCATCATTAATTTGACTGTCAGCCAAAGTTAACATAGCCAGAATTTCTTCTCTGTGGAGTGTCAGAAACTGATGAACTACAGTCAGAGCATCAGTATATTGGCACCTTTTTGCCCTCAACACACTATCATGCTGCATCTCAGCAGTCTGTGGTAAGGTTCCTTCCATTGTGCACTGGGTTGAATATGTCTGTAAGGGATTCTTTCTACAAATTAGGTGTAAATAAGCTAAATAAGTACTAATAAAGACACTGGCCTGGCATTTAGAGTAAATCTACGTGATGCTGTGTGTGAAGAAGTTCCTGTGAAAATACAAGTTTCTCAGTCTTTTATGTAGGTGTAGTTTGATCAAGCTGGTTTGTACTTTAGTTGGTTATCTTTCACGCATCGTTCTTACAGTTTCTCTGGAACCACTCATTCAAGTTTTTATCAGTAATTGTCAATGAGTAGTGTGTTATGACTTTCCGGCAATGAACAACTTTTATTATGTAGTCTAAGAGGTTTTAGTATGTAGGCCACTCAATTGCAATTGAACAGGAAACAATATTTTATTATTTGTATTACAGTACTGCTGGTAGAATACGTTTAGGACCACATCCTTCGTTTCTCAGGCTCTAAACAAAAGTAAATTTAGTTATTGTCCCAGAAAGCTTACAGTTCAGTCTGACAGTGTAGTGCAAACACATTTTATCTCTGATCAAATAAAAGTATCTTATTTATCTGTCTGGAGGAACAATTGTACAATGAAGCGTAAGCTTGAGAAGTCAAAAGCAATTTTCACTTAGGCTAAAACAATACTGTGTAATTCTTCCTTATGATATTATTGAGTGGTTTCTCACACTCTTAAATTGTAGTAGTGGCTGCTACAGAACCTCAGTTTATCTGGTTTTGGCTCAGACCTCTTCCAATTCATTTTTCTTTCCTTTATTTGACATTTGCATCCTCAATCTATCTACTGTCAACCATCAACAACAAAGTTGTTCTTAGTAAAGCGTTGTATCAGTTCAGCAGTACTAACTCGGCAGTGGAAGCTAGATGTATTATAGATCTGAAAAGAAAAAAAAAAAGCAAGAAACCCAGCCCCAAGCCCCCTCATACAGTAATTTAATTTGGAAGTCTTTCCTCGTCTTGTCATTATGGTTCAATTAGCAATATATTTTGAGCATACGTTTTATAGTGTTTGTAGGGCCACAGAACAGAGAAAATTGAGTTGAAATACAGAAGTATTAGAATTGGTTTTGCAAATCATATTTCAGTTCCTCATTATTGGAAGGACATTTAATTCCAGTCATGCACTAGATCTGTTTGAGTTATACATACCATGAAATATACATAAGTAAAGCAAATTACTTCAGCTCTGAGAACTTTTTGAGCAAGTGTAACATTCCGGATACTTGCTGCAACAGTATACACTGAAACAAATATTGTCAGGAGATATACAGAGGTGATATTTTTTATATATTAAATTCATACAGCATACCACATTGACTTCAGGAGGTTTCTTGGAAAATCACCAGACTTCTGCGATGATTTAAATAAAGAGGAAAAATATTTTGTCAGTATGGCAGAATTGTAATGTCCTAAGGGGTTAGGAATAGCATATAAATGCTGTTTAGTGTTGTGTTTTGTTGTACTGTTACAGTAGCTTCTTCATCTTTCTTAAAATTTGTTTATATCCATCTAGTAAAACATTAAACATGTTTCCGTAGGGAATATGTTGTTGTTCTAACATCGAAGAAACTTGTCTGGATTTTTTTGTGCAGTTTTATTTTTTTCAGTGGCACGGCTGAGTCAGTTGTGGTTTACATCCTGTGAAAGGGCTGGAGCCTTTTTATTTGAAATATTGAGCAGTAAATGCATCTTTTATTCAGATCAATCCAAAGCAAAACACAGGGCAGTTATAGCTCTGATGGACTCTTGCCAAGCAAGACATAAAATAGCCGCTTAAAAAACCAAAACCCCCCAAGTTACACAAATGTTACCCCAGTTTGGGTAAATCCCAAATATCATTCATCAGAATGAACATTCTCGGCCAGTGCATGAAAGCAAGAAATATTCTGATCGTCAGAGATCGTCATGTTAAACTTATAGATACTGTCTGAAACTTAGATAATCCTGATGCATGTTAAAGCACGTCATAGTTTGATTCCAATGACTACAAGGTGTTGGAAGAATTCCAGTGTAATATTTTTAGTAAGTCACAAATTCTCTGATTGAAAAGTGCCTTAGAGATAGCTGAAGTTTGATAAAATGCAGACAGGGTCCTAAATGCCAACGACATTTCCTGTCTGGGTGCCTATCTAGTTCCTTGGTTGTTGGTCTGCTGGGATACCTTGTCTAAGGGTCACGTGCTGAGTGACCTGCCTCTGGGCTGCAGGTTCCAGACTTGTGGGATCCACAGCTTGTCCTGGAGAAGTGCTCTGTACCCTTTTACAAAGGATGGACAAAGATTTGATATTCCTTCATTCTGAGAAGGGTGAAAAAGTCATTCAGGATGGAAAATTTCCTCACGCTTGGCTCTTTTCTTTTTGTGCACTCTTCTAGAGCATGTGTCGTATTGGCAAGTAGATGGACAACTTCAGCTGTTTTGTTGATTTAGATTGAAGTCACTGTTACTTTTCAGAATTATTATATTGCTGCACATGGTATAAGATTATTGCTAGCCTTAAATTTTAGATGGGGGTGGTGCTAGGAGATTAAATGACTTGTCAAAGTTATTTGGAAAGCTTCCTTCCAAGAAAGTTGAACTCGGCTCTTCAACCTTCATCCTGCTTTCCTTTGTGAAACAAAACCAGTTTGCAGGTATCTGGCACTGCAACCTTCTGTTTTGCTGCCAGTGATCTCTTTGTATTTGATGGTCTCTTTGGTTGTAATGGAATTGATCACACTGCAAAAAGGAACTGCCTCCTTTACACTTGAAGGCTGTCTCCAGATGTCTGTGGGGGTGTAATGATATGGGTTTGGGTGATAGCATGAACTGTCACTAAATTAGAAGCTCTGTTCCTGTGTTCTTTAACTATAAAAATAGGGATCTTGTTATATGGTTTGGTTCAGGCACAAAGTGCTCAAGAGGAGCAAGTGGGTACAGTTGGGGAAGACTTATTTTCATAGCTTTTAAACTAAAAAAAAATTGTAAACTTAAATCACCCTTTTCTTTATTGTTGTATTTCCTTGTTTAGATTTAATATAGCGTGGCAAAACCAGAAAACGTTCATAGACGTTGCTGGCCTTATCTACAGTGGCATATCCCTTCACCCAGCTGCAGTAGGGCTCAAAGTGACACCAGTGACTGGTGCCTAGTGTCCTCTCACTGTCAGCATACCTGAATTATTTGGTAGGCCCAGCTGGTGGCCATGGACCACTAGGGTTAAAAAGTATGCAGGCATAGCTGGTCGGGGTCAAATCCTTGCATGCTTTAGTTTGTGAAAATCTCCAGTGGCCTCCAGTATGTGGTATAAAGGATATAGAAATTAAAAGGTATCTTTCAATATCATAGACTAATTAGGGGTGTCCTAACACCCTGAGGGAATATGTAGCAATACCCAGTAGTGACAGAAGATTGAAGCCAGGCAGGAGTTACTAGGCTGCAGGGGAGAAAATCTACTTGTTTCTGCTCCTCTGTCCTTTACCTCCTTCTTCTGTCTTAATGAAATGTGGCCTGGATGAAAAACATTCTCCATTCTTTGGAGCCTGTGCACTTAGCCCCTAAAGAAGCATTTTCTTTTTCACTGTGAAAGTATGATTACGTGGCAGCCTTGCATTTTTAAAATGTGGAGATTATTTTTTTTCCCTCCTTTTGTCGTTCATTTTTGTTTTATTTCTCACTTGCATTGCTGAGGCTGGTACTATTTTGCCTGCATCTCTAGAGTGAAAACAGGCTTTGTATTCATGAGCTTCTAATCGGAAGTGATGACAAGCCCTTGAATGGAGCACTGTTGCCCTTGTCCTCATGAAATATGTTACCCTTTCTGCTATCATTGGACATAGAACTGTAATAAAGGTCAGTTTCTGCCACTGGATATGTGTAGAAGTTGATCCCTGTTATCTTTGTGCAGGAACACCTCATAGTGACATCCATGGCTGTTCTGAACATGATTTCCTCCATTTCATGGAAATAAGATGATGCTTGTGCATTATGAAGAGTGTAACAAGTTTCCTGGGGAGAGATCATGAAGTTCGGTGTATAACAGTATTTATGTAATTAAATCCTTGGGATTTTAATGTAAAATACTACTACTCCACAACCATCATTTTAATTTTCTGGCAGCCTCAGACCATTCAGTGTAATGTCATCAAAGTGTCATTCCAAGGAAGATGTAATAAGAAGCTTACTTTCTTATATGTGTTGCCTCTGACTTCCCACTACACCCCCTCCCATGTGGAGTTACACCAGGCACTAAGCACTCCAAAGGGACTAACTTCTTGAGCTTTCAGTCTGCTCTTCAGCCTAGGCTGCTGGCTTTTTCTAAGCTGTCTGCGGTTATGGCTACACTGTTATTTATACCTAAGCTAGCAAAGGATATGGTGTTCTATGTTTGACAGTTACGGTAATGACTGAAGGGTATATGTACCTGCGTCTCGCTCTTTCATCTTCAGAAGTGTAATCTACAGGAACTAGCAAAATCATCTTCATTCTGCAGCTTGTCTCTGATGTGGGACCCTCAGCCCTGTCTGGAGACCTGACCACAGTGTGTCTTCCTTCTGTTCTTATGACAGTGGAGTTTATGTATGGGGAAGCTAACTCAAACTGCGATGGTCTGCTTGATAGTGCAGAACAGACAATTTGCAGTTCTCTTTTAGGGGAGCCCTGGCTTTTGGCTTCATTACAGGAGAGAGCAAGGGAAGATGAGGGGAAGAGCTAGTTGTTGGTGAATCAGGTAGGGTTGTCAGGGCTCTCTGGAAGTGGGCTGATAGAGCCAGAGCAGCCAGATTAGGAGAGTTGCTGTCAGGTAGAATGTGAATTGTGGAGGTTTGTTTCAGTGGAGACTGGTATAAAGTCCAAAGCAGACTTGTCCAGGGAATCATCACAGGTCTTATGCCTTGGATGGAGCAATTACCTTATCTCATACGTTTTTCAAATGCTTTTTGCAGTTCAGTCCAGGGTGTTTTCTCTTCAGACCAAATTTTCAGGAGTCATGATGGTGGCAATGGACAGCCTAGATCCTTTTGTTCCCAAGAGAATTCCTGTGAGAGTTTCTCAAGTGAATAATTTACTGTCTCTTGCCCTATTCCTTTTCCAACACAGCAGAACTAGTCTAGTGACCTCAAAGCAAATGCACTCCAGAGTCTCTGGATGGAGGGAACGGTATTTTTGGCCGTGTAGTTTTTGAGCATTATTCTCCCTTTAATTTCTAACATTTTTGTGCATGCTTCTAGCAGAAATCATGACCTTAGAAGCATCTGCTGGCAACTAGTCCCTCCAGACACACTGGAGAGAGAAATTTTGCTCTTCATGCCATGGTATCTCCTCTGAAGTTGAAGCAGTGTCCTTTGTGTACATAAATGGAAAGCATGTCACATTCTGGCTAATTATGGGCCATTTTCTGTATTGTCTTAATCAGACCATGGAAATTCTTTTATTTATTAAACTGTCTCATAGTCTGTGGCTACCGTTGTGTGTCAGAAGGTTTAAGAACAAATTTTACTGTGTTGCTTCACTTCTGAAACTTTCAAAAATTCTTCTATAGTGAAAAATATTTGGCTTATTTCCTTGCATTATTGTAGTCTTTTCTTCTTGAATTTCTTGCTTGTACAAATATAAACTTTCTCAGCTGACTAACACAGTGCTGTGACTATAAGGACTCTGCATTATCCTTGCATTAAATTAATAAGATTTGTTGAAATGAGAAATAGTTGATTCTACACTGAGCTGGATGAAGAAAGGTGTTAATTCTTGACATCAGAGCATTTCTGTTGTGCAGGGTGAAGAGTCAATTCTGCAAATTTAACATCTGGATTATAAGACTGTAACATACTTGTGTGCTACGTTTGTATTGAAGATTGTCTTACCTGAAACAATTTAAGGAATTAGACTAGTTAGGACACCTCAGGTATTAATGACATTGTATCTCACTGTTAATTATGCTACTGTAAGTTTAGAGTAATACTATTTAGAGGGAAGGTGTTGGAATCAGTGTAATGAAGATCAGGAGCTTGTATAGGACCTATAGCTAAGAGAAGCTTAGATATTTGAGGGTTTGAAATTCTGGTGTTGTCAAGTAAAAGCTGAAAGAGGATAAGCAAAATTATATGTTAATATTGGTATTGTGGTATTACAGTATACAGTGGTGTAATCCTATTGACTAAAGAAGATGTTCTCACTGTACTTCTTGAAGATCTTGTCTTTTGAGCCTATATATACTTCAATTAATGCTATTAATATCATAATAGTTACCTTAATTACTTTTAAAAATGTTTTCATCATTTTCCAGATGGCACCCTGGATATGACGGGAACTTGCCCAGTCACATTTTACTTTCATGGGCTGATAACAATCTGTTTATAAAAAGTTTGAAATCCTCTCTTCCTATATTCATGTTCTGCTTTGGCCTTGTTTATTCACAACTGAATGCCTGTGATTATTTTAGTCATCATGTGCTCAGTATTTGATGCTTTGCATAGCAGAACTGGAATAAACTGGCTGTGCTATAAGATGCTCAGTGCATACTTAAGCCACTGACTATTTAGCTGTCTCACTTCCTTTGCAGCATTTTAAAGATTAATCATGGATGGTGGTGTAAGCCAAGAAAATAGTGGTTGAAGTAGATCGGAAATTGAAGTTTCTTTCTTGATAATGTTTTGCTTGGAGACAATATTTTGGTAACTTCATGCAGAATTCACAACAATCACAGTGACTTGTTTGTGTACCTAAAATTCAGATGAGCACCGATAGACCAGTTCTCAGATATTCAAGGTTGAGTGTGCTGACATCATTTCTCCAGCTTTGATGAGACGGCAGTAAGCAGTCAAGTGCTTAATATTGGTGGCAGAAATGGATTTGTTACCCTTGAAGTTTGGAAGGGTGACCATTTGTTTGATAAACCCCAGTCAGAGGCCAGTGTGTCACTATAGTACAGATTTCCAAGCACATAAAGTGATGACCCCCTTCATGTTGGAGAGATTGCTTTGAGGTCTGCATGTGAGAAAGAGCTCCTGTTTTTTTTTCAATTTAGCAGCATCAGGGAGGGAGGGAAGTCTTTAAAATATCTTGGAAAATGTTTTGTTTTCAAGGACTCTCAAGCACTAATGTATTCTTAAAAAACTTTGCCATTGGAGTTTGGTTTTTAACTGTTTTGATTGTCATATTATCAGTTTTATGAGGATAATTTTATAGCTTCATTTTTTATCTTAAAAATCAGGGAGTGGCCTTAGTACCAACACATTATTGCCTGTGTAAAAAAACAAACGAAAGCAAAAAACCTCACCAAATACAGACACCCCCACCCAAAGCAACTTCCTCTTGTATTTTCTGTATTTATGCCTTCAGAGAAAGAAGTATATACACTGCTGTAGGATGCCTCTTAAATGAGTCATGATTCACTCTTGCAAGTGATTTACTAATTCCAGCATAGGTGTGAGAGTTGGAAATGGTTTCTGCTCTCTTGCTTTCTGAAATAAGATTATGTTTTGTTTTCATTCCTTTTTGTTTGTTTGTTTGTTTGTTTTCTGACAGGCAATTGATCAGTTTTAACTGAGTAGCTCTGAGTGGGTGAATCATGGAATCAACTAAACTTGAGGACAAGGGTTTAGACCGTAGTTTATACAGTTTAATTGCTTAGCAATACAGGAAGGCCTGGGGAAGCTTAGACCTTATGTGGTGTGGATTTGACTGTGTTTTGGGGTATCCAGCATGTAATATGCGTGCTGATTGCTTATAATCTGAACATTATGCATTTAAACCCTGAGTGGAGGGGAAATCTGGGAGGACTCTCTGAGGCTCAGGGAGGCCTGCATTGCCCATATGCATCTTAAGACAAATACTTACAAAAGATTACCTAGTCCCTTTGTAGGGGAACAGACCTTTGGGCCATGTTTCTCAGCAGTTATGCCTCAGCTGAGTAAATAGGCCCCTTGAGCAAGCAGTAGGTTTGACAACTGAAATAGTGTCTTTCCTGCTTTTGGGTTCAAGCATGAACTCAAGCCCTCACACTTGCACCTGAGAATATGTTGGCAATCAGTCTTGTAACCTGAATGAATGGATTTTATGATCTGTGCTGTTGTAGCTCTTCAAGTATCCTCTATACCTCCTTGGTTCCATATACATTCTTAGTTTTATTCTTGGGCCTTTTTCTTATAGCTTGGTCCTTTATACATCAGCATGAAGGGAGTATTAAATTCTGGGCTGTGATGGGGTGTCATTTTCATCTTTAATTACATAAACTCTTTCTATATGGTTATTCAGTTCTATTTGTATTGTGATAGAGTCTTGTCTTGTCTAGGATTTTCACAAATGCAGCACAAAGAGACTCTACTGAAGAAAGACCTTAGACCTACTTTACCCTATCCTGCTTTTCATGTAGAACTAATATGAAATTACTGTAAGGTACAGTTCCATTGGTTTTGAAAGGAGATTATTATAGTGCTAGTATTTGAGAGTCAGAGAAGACATAAGGTGTGCCTGCTTCACCACTTAGTTATTCAACATTGTGGCTGGAGATGGGGAGGCCATATGCAATGTACTGTCCCCAGGTGGCACAAAAGATTTCGTTTGGCTGGGACTGCCTGACGCTGTCACAGGTGTTCTTTCATTTACAATAGCTGCCTTAAAATATAAATGACTGCATTTATTACATCACCTTTTTCCTCCTTTGGAATACCCCAGCTAAAGTTACATTACACATAACAAATGTTCTTGCTCCCGTAAGAATTAATTTAATTACTGCTGTAGATGGGTGAAGGATCTATTTTGTCCAAGATGTTAATTTTACCATGCTTTAATTAAGAGGTCAAGTGTGAAAGGCTGCTGAATACCTTCCACTTAAAGATGCTGAATAGAATGGTGAGGGGATAGAAGGCATTGATACGATGAGGTTTTTACTCTCCATAGGCATATCGGCTTTCCTTCTGTATCTCATTACAATGAGGATGGCATCTGGAAATACATACCATCTTTAATTCACTCGTGTTTTCTAACATTACAAGCTTTTACCGTCTGGAGTCTTTGAAGCACCAAAACGGCATGTCTCTCCATTTGAAGGAGATGGACACACTTTGATACCACTGCTTTTCATTGAAATGTCAAGACTGCATCCTCTTGTTCAGTGTGACTGAAGAGTGGGGCTGCGACTATTGTACACCCCTTTGGTCTGGCACGAGGGAGGATGTGGGGCACATGTTCACCAGAGGACAAGTGCTACCATTTCCGAATGCCCAGTTGTTTCCTCCCTATGTCTCACTGTAAGTGTGAGCAGATTCCTTTCAGCATTTAATTTGGAAGACTTGTTTCAGGCTAACTCAAAAAACAAGGACATGAAACTGGAAAACTTACAGGAAGAAAGCAGCAAAAAATGAGCAGGCAAGAGGAAGGTGTGACTCATAACACGATTAGAGAAAACTAGACAATAAGAACACCTTGCAGTAGGGTGGCCAGGACATCCCTGACTGACCTTGTTATGTTTACCTGGCAGCTGGAGCAGAAATGCTGTAGATAAGAGCAGATCTTCACTGGCCAATGTTTGAAGGTTTTCTTGAGATTGACCTGTTAACACTTTTAGAAATACTAAGTGACCAAGTGCAGTAGTACTGTAGTACTCCAAACAGCTGTGGAGAGGACAACTGATGATTTTTATGAACATCTTTTTCATCAGTTATTGTCTATTTAAATTCCCGATTCATTAAGATGTTCATGTGATGTGTGATACAAAAAGTTTATTTTGAGAAACTTTTCTCCTTTTTCTTGTATTTTCTGTTGCTGTTTTATGTGGTGGTTGCTTCCTTACTTCTAAAGGAAAGCAATGGTTCAGCTATGCTACTGCTTCCCTCTGAATCCCTGGAGGAAGACTGGTTATAATACTGGAAAAACACAGAGTTAAATATTAACACGTACTACTGAATTAATATGTACCAGTGAAAAAAATCAGGAACATTTAAAACTAGAGCATGCCTGGTCATTTTATCGTAGTTACTAGCTAGAAATTGGGAATCCTCTCTTTTTTAAGTGCTCTCACCCAGGCTGATTCTCTTTTGTAGGTTGTAGGCTTACAGGAATAAGCTCATGTGGTGAATTAGTGCTGAAGCGTATAATAAGTTTTTTCAAGGTAAGAGGTTGATTTTTTTTTTTTTTTTCTTTCTTCCCTCTGTGCTTTGGCTTGGAAATGGAAGTTTCATTGGTGGCTGTTGTAGTCAGAAAGGCAATGTTAATAAAAGTTGTCATTTGATATTGATACTACAGTAACTCCTGTTTCAGGCTGGACATCAGGAAAAAATTTTTAATGGAAAGGGTCATCGGGCTCTGGAACAGCTGCCCAGGGAGGGGATTGAGTCACTTTCCCTGGAGGTGTTTAAAGGACGGGTGGATGAGGTGCTGAGGAGCACGGTTTAGGGATTGTTAGGAACGATTGGACTCAGTGATCCAGTGGGTCCTTTCCAACCTGGTGATTCTATGATTCCTTACAGCATACTCAGAATTGGGGTTCCTCTTGGGTTATGAAGACACATAGCCCACCCACATTTGTATTAGCTGAGGACTTAATTAGCTAAGATTGCAAATGTGCCATTTTCTTCTGCTGACTTGAAATGTCACCACCAGTCTTTGCTGAGATAAAAAGATGCACAAAGGAAATGGTTTTGATGAAGAGGAATTTTTCACTCCTAGCAGTTTGATGTATTCAGGACACGTATTTATTCTGTCTTGCTGATTACCTCAGTGCAGTGGGAATCCCAAGATGTTAAAGCTCTGATCTTTGCAGAGCAGCTCAGATATCAGCTGTGGTAAAGCAGAAGCAATAAAGCCTATATCCCTGAACTAGAAGGGCTATATTGGTTAATATCAGTTTGTGGGAAGCTGAAGCTTCTCTCTGTATGTGTAAGAACTATGCATGATGATACGCAATTGATTCTTCAGAAATAAAATGGTGGATTTTGTATTAATTCTTATTACTTGCATTTGCACGATAGCATCCCAAAGCAAAGCAAGAGAGGCCTTGCATTTGCATGAGGCACGTGCTTTTCCCCTCAAATAGCAAGCAAGATAAGCCAATAAAAACGAGCCTTGCAGAGCATGAATTGCTTAGAGGTGGGAGAGACCTAGTAAGCTATACAGCAATTCCTCATGCCAGTGGAGAATTGCTTCAACTGGACTTGCTTTAGAGGACAGATGAATAGCTGAGTAAAACACATGATCACATTTTCTTTATGATGTGGTAGAAGGTCTCCTGTGCTTCGGTTTTTGCTTCATGAGCAGCAGTATCCCAGAGAAATGTGTTGCAGGCTGTTTCGTTTAAAGTGCAACGACGCTCTGAATAGAAAATGTTCTGATTACATAGCTGTGCAGTTTGGCTTTATGGGATGATTTTTATCTCATTGAAGGAGAACAAGAAGGAAAGATCTGTGAGTATGGCTGTCTGGGAGAGGGCAAGTGTGTGTGTGCGTATCTGTGTTTGACAGCATGAGAGATCTGTCCACGTTGTATGAATTGTAAGAATGAAATGGCTGCTCTGCTGCTGGTAGGGAAGGAATGCGTAAAGGCATGGCCTTGCGAAGAGAACAAAGGCCTCACTGCATCATGGCTGTGTGCGACGTTGTTAATGCTAAAGCAAGCTGCCATTTCCTATTAAAGTAGTGTCTGGTGTTTGTAGAACAGAGGCTGTAAAGCAAAGTGATTTAGCTCAGTGGGAGCTGATACATCTAGTTCTGGCACAGAGATATGAAATATGTGATCGGAAAGGCAGGCAAACTTGTCGGTGCTGGTGTTTTAAGCAGCTACATCTGGTTACTGGATGGGGAATTGCAGGCACATTTGTTTCATTCCGTTGATTTCTTGCATTTTTCACCTTTTGTCTGTTATTGTTTCCTTACCAGTATTTGTATTTGAATAGGAAAGAAGCTGTGTGGTAAATTATGTGCATTCCCACTTTTTTCCAGGCCATGTTTCTATATGTGAAGAATTATAGAGGAATTAAAGAGAGGACCAAAGCTCAGAAATTCATTGGAAGAGCTTGTCAGATTCTTAATTAATAGGCATGTAGTAGAGGGAATGAAATCTGTTGCTCAATACCATAATAGGCAGTGCAATGCTTCTGCCTCTCTCTGTCATCCTTAACAGACGGATTTATTTTTAGTAATGAGACATTTTAAAAGCCAGTTCCAGTGTCAAAAATCAGTTGGAAATAACATGAAAAAGTTTAGTGGTGAAATGTGTTACTTTTGGATGTGTTTTCCATCAAATCCCGGGGATCCTCATTTCAGTTTATTTTGGTATATTTCTGCCTTACTGCATTTTGCATTTCTGGATGATTTAGGTCTTGTTCCGATAGTACCAAATAATGATGTCAATATTTAGACTGTTAGAAGCAGCTTAATACAATTACTTACAGGGCAATAATTAATATACTGTTGGTGTAAATAACTGGTTTTGAACACTTGATATGTGTGGACCTTTCAGAACTTTTTGTTAGATGCAGATGTCTGCCTATGTGACTTGAGTCTATTGAAAGCAGAATTGCTTTTCTTCATGACCATCCTTTAAGCAGTACACTGAAAACCATGGGTACATGGCAGCCTGCTTCAACTCACCTGGTGCTGTAGAGAAGGAGTCCACATCGAAGTAGTTGTAGTAAAACAATGCCATTAGTCAAAAAATTTGGGCTCTGCATGCTTTTCTTCTCTTGATGCAATTCAGTTAGGAAAGTATTTTCACACTTGTAGACTGAGTAATTAATGTCATTCTTAAGCAGGTCAACAAGCAGACCACTTTCCTGGATCTGTCCATGTATGGGCTCTAGCTGAGTGTGGGGGAGGGGGAAGGTTAGATATCTGTTTGAAATCCTCTGGGATTTATTAGGTACTTTTTAATAGGTTTTCAGACTACTCTATATCATTCTGCAAGTAGGATGTAATTTTTCCTGAGAGGTCTGAAGCGCTTGACAACTGGTGAAAAAAACAGCTGTCTTCTCTTAGGTTTGTAAATAAAATTTTTTTAAAGAAGCTGTCTAGTGTCCCTGTGCACCTTGATTTTGTATAAAAAAAGGGGAGATGGCCAGGATATCAGAAGGGCTTAGTGGTGTGAAGTGACCCAGGAGCTTATTCCAGGAGGCTTATTTTCAGAGAGTGTGAAGTATTCATACTTAGAAAACCCTTTATGGTATTTACGTTTCACACTTGACGTTCCTTTCAGTCTTGCTTGATAACCATCTCATGGAAGTGACCTGAGACTAAATAGATTGGTGCAAGGAATGTTTTGGCTTTTTAGCTGATAAACTGCTAATTATAAGAACTGCAACATGTATACTAACAGAACAGATAACAGACATTGAAAGGTTACTATTCCGGAAGAGTTAGGTCATTGAGGTCCATGGATGAAACATCGTTTCCGTGGAAGAAATTGCATTCTGTATGGAAGGATTTCTCTGTTGTACTGTACAAATCCTACAAAAACCTAGTCATTTCCTTTCACCCTTTCTGTTCATGCACAGAAGTTATTCTCCTAATTTGGCTCCTGCTGCAGTCTCTATGTCTATATAGTATAAACAATGCTACCCTTTATTCCCTCTATCCTCCCACACATGCTTTTGAACAACTCTGGTTGCTAGGATTACAGTCCTCATAATGTCACAGGGTGGGGGAAGAGGGGAAATAGTGTTCCTTCATCATCAGCTTCCTTTTGTGATCATCTGTTCTTCATTGCATTACTTAAGTAGTTTTTTTTAAAGACATATTTGTTGTAAGACCTTTCAGCAGTAGCACTGCTCCTGCAGTGCTCCTTGATGCTCTTCCTGCGTTTTTGTTTAAAAAGGTATGGAGTGTCTGTGGCTAAGTTGGGGAATATTGTTTAATTTCATTGTATGCTGTGAGTTAAACCTTCAGTGTCTTGCACAGGGACTACTTTTGTTTGTAACGAAGAGGGTCAATGCTCCAAAATGGCAGAGGTAGTGACACTTTCTTTGTTCAGTTCCTTCTCCATCCTCCTTTTACTCCTGCATCAGGTTTTACAGATGTGGATGTCAACTGTGTGATACATCACGTACACTGCAGAACTGGGCATGTTTCTCCTTCACAGGAGGTGTGTGGAAAACAACAGTTTTCACATTATTTTAAGTGGCCCAGCAGCCATCCTTTGATGTGCCAGACTAGTTTTTGCAGACAAGCATTGACACTGAGTTAGGCTCTAGAAGATAGCAGGATGGATATATATTCTCTTTGTTTTCTAATAAACATGTGCTTTTGTATAGTGTGAGTACTGATACATATTTTTTATTATTTTTAATTTTTTTAACTGTGGATCCTTTTTGTCAGCATTCTTGAGGTACAGAGCTCAGTTCCAGAAAGTTTTAGTGCTTATTCCAGGGATCTCACTGTAGTCTTTCCTTGGAAGGGTTAATAAGTGCAGTCATTCCAGAATCTATGGAAAACCTTATGTTTGAAATGCCTTTACGGTGTTCAGAATAGTGCAGAATAGTACTAAGTTCTCTGGAGCCCACTGGACCCGTTTCACAAAGTTTCTTCATTTTGGAAGAACCTGTGGTCTTAAATATGGATCTTAAAACTTTGCCTGCAATATTCAGGAGTAAATTGTTTAATAATAATGCTACAGTTGAATGATCCCTCTCAACCAAAAGGCCCAACATGCTGCTATGATGAAGAGTGACATTTTGAACAACCTGGCATTAATTACTGCATCCCCCTTAACTTGGCTGATCTCTACATTGCCTTTGGCACCCTGTGAGAGTGGGCGCTGCTAAAGTCCTGCCTTTGTATCAGTGAGCAGTGCGCTCTGGGGAAGGAAAGAACAAGAGGCAGGAAGACATGTCATTCACCTGAAGATATGATGTGGTTAGAGAGGGGCAGACATTCAGCGGTTGACAGTGCAGTAAATTCAGGACAATATTCACTCCATAAAAATCGAAGAACAAGGAGATGTCACAGAATAGCTTGTATTAAGCTACAAAATCTTTCTGTTTAAACTTCCTCTTGGGAAGCATACAGGAGACTGTCCAGATTTGTTGCATATATTCTCTCTGCCAGATCTTCTGACTTAATGCTTAAGTTTCTGCTTAAATGCATGACAGGTGTTGCAGAAGTATCAGCTGGGAGGTTGAACAGAGAGTGAGTGAAAAGTGAAAATCTCATGGTGAACAGTAGTTAAAAAACACTGCAAAGGGTTGTTTGGGAGGAGGCAACGTAGTGGAATAGTTATGAATGAAGTTTTGCATGAAGTGTAGGGAGGGTTGCGGAGAACATATCGTTTTACCTCCGGCAACTTCCAGTATTGCAGCGTCTTTAATGATGGATATGTACTTTTGCTGCTCCTACTTGAATGTCCAAATATTTCACGCTTGTAAGTCATTTAGAGAATTTACTTGAGCCTTAAAATAGTTTCTTCGTTAGAACATATGTTCTGTATGTTTTGCATAGTACTTAATTTGAAAGTTAATAATTCACTTACTGCACTCTCATCTTGCTGACACCTAAGCAAAAAATAGACCATGGTGCTTGCCAGGAAGGAAATCTCTGCATGTTTTGCCCTTTCTAGACCATTTTGCAGGAAGCAGGTGGCATCCTGGATACTTTCTTGAAGCTGCAAATCAGCTATTTAAAAGCAGAATTTCATTTTGCTGTTACTGCCTTTCTCACTGTTAGGAATGTGCTTGCAGTGTGTGTCTGATCCTCAGGGAGAGCCATAGGAAGCATGTGTTAGTGATTGAACTTAATTGGACTTCCAAAGAATTTCTCCTCCATTGCAAACCAAGGGAAACAACAGTCCTTTGGTGCTCTGAATTAACATTAGATAAAAGTAGTTCATGTGAAAGTTACATATCTAATGGCAACACATAGTATCACTGCTATGCATAATAATGTTTTCTCCAGTATACTTAAGCATTTTACTGTCTTGTGGTATAAGGAAAGTCCATGATTTTCCTTGAGGAATGTTGGTGGAATCAGAGCATATGTATCTCACTTATTGTTCTCAGCCTTTGACTCTACAGTCTAGCAAAAAACATCCAGGATATTTGTTTGTTTGTTTGTTTTAAATGTTTGACTTCTGTTTTGTTTTATTCCATTTCTGTTTTCAGAGGCATTTATTAATGCAGTGTGGTTAAAGGTACGGCATGATTTGACCCCAAAAATTTGTGGAGGTAAACAATCCAAGTTTGACACATTACAGGCAGCCTGTAGTCAGCATTTGCCTCTCCTGAATTAATACAAGGGGAAAAAAAATACTAACCTCTATGTCTTCTGTAACAGCACTGGCACTAGAGCATAAGAAAGTCAGACTATGACTTGAGTGCTTTTGACTTATACTGTGGCTAAAAGGTAGGCATTGTACAGGGAATTTGTTCCTGAGTATAGAAGGGGATGATATAACTGTGCCACTGCTAGTGTGCTTCTCTCTTTTTATTTATTAAAGTTCCTCGATGGGAACGTCAGCATGTCGTAGCACCCAAACTGCGTAGAACAGTGTAATTCTCACTGCTTTACAGGTAGTAAGTGAGAAATTAAGAATTGAATAACAGGACAGACAGCGGGGCTAGGCATGCAGTCAAAATGTCTCTGTTGGTGGAAGGGGTTTTGGGGTATCAGTGATACCACAGCTTTCCCAGTTGCCCTTGCACAGCACAGCATGATGTCCACAAGCAGGGAACTGGCTCAGTGGCACACCCACTATATCCCTGCATACACGCTATGTCCTTGGCAAGTGGTAAGACACCTGATTAAATAGTGCTGACTAAATAGTGACAGTTGTAAAGCAGACTTCACTGTACATGAGAACTTTTATCCTAGTCCTGACTCACATGTAACTTTGTATTAAACACAACATATCATGAGTAGTGTTAGAGCATTTATATGCCTCAATCAAGCTGTTGTTTATGTGACAAACGGGGAGACGTTAATTATTTACCAACTTCAATGATATTTTTAGAAGGTTTAGAACACCCTAGAAAAATTTCAAAGACGATGAATAGAAATTACATTTCTCAGTTGCATACAGTGTTTTCATATTTGGCTTTATCTTAACCTGTTATGGAATCTAGTACTTTCTTGTCACCAAGTGAACCCACGTCTGATGTATTAGATCAAAACATATTCCTGTCTCCAAATGCTAACAGCAGCACATTCAGTTCTCTGGATTTCAGCAGCTAAAGTGGGTGCTGCAGGAAATTTGGCACTGTTTCTCTTAACAGAATAATAAACACAGATGATTTTCCCTTGGGTTTGGTATAGACATGGAAGCTCTTGCTCGTAAAAACTGATTCACAGACAATTGGTGACTCTCAGCTTTAAAAGATAACTGTGCTAGTTGAAGAAGGTAGGCTAAAAGTAATTGTCAAATTTTCTAGTAGACCCCAGAATGGTGGCTTCTTTTATTTTAGACTGAGAGAATATTTTATAGCTCATTTTTCTAACAGCCACATTAAGTTATTGTATTCTATAACACTTACTACTTTTTTTTTTTTTTCCTTTCAGGAGGAGTCCAGAACATACCTGCAAAGCTGTGGCTTCTTTCTCCAGGCTCTGCCAAAGGTATGTACTTTACACATTGTTACTCTCCTGAGTACTCAAATGCAGTGCAGAAACTTTCAGAAAAGTGAGTTTTAAAGCTTTTGGCAGAAGAAGACTACTTTCTTGAATTTTTTTTTTTAATGCAATATTTTAAGAACAATAGAAAAGTCTTCTCCAGCAAGTTATATTTAATCAGAAGTATTCTTGAGAATTCAGGTTAATGCATACAGGAGTAGCCATTGTGCTTGTACTGACTGTTGCAAGTGATGTTCAAGATTTAGCTTCCAGCTAATGGTTAAACACCTGGTTTCAGAGGCTCCAGAATAAGAATAGAGCTGTTTAATAGCAGATATGCACTACTTAGGGCAACAAAGCTGGTGAAGGGTCTGAAGAAGGAGTCTTACCAAGAGCAGCTGAGTGAACTGGGATTGTTTAGCCTGAGAAAAGGAGGCTGAGGGGAGACGTTTTTTGCTCTCCACAACTACCTGAAAGGAGATTGTAGCAAGGTGAGTGCTGGTCTGTTCTCCCAAGTAACAGGTGATAGGATGAGAGAAAATGGCCTCAAGTTGTGCCAGGGGAGGTTTAGATTGGGTATTAGGAAAAAATTATTTCTGAAAGAGTGGTCAAGCATAGGAACAAGCTGCCCAGAGGAAGTGATGGAGTCTCCTTCTCTGGAGGTGTTCAAAAAATGTGTAGACATGGAACTTAGCAACATGGATTAGTAGGCATGGTGGTGTTGGGTTGACAGTTGGACTGGATGATCTTAGAGGTCTTTTCCAACCTTAATAAATCTATGACTTCAAAATCGTGGTCAATGTCTGTTAATTAATATGATTCCCCAAGGCTATACCCTAACTCAGTTATCACTCCTGGGCAAATAACATGGTATAATGGGAGCACTGTGTCCCTCCTTTGCTGAGTCTTTTGAGTCTTCCTAGCTCTCTCTCTAATTTTTTTTGATTAAGCACTGAATTAAGATTGTGCTGCTCCTCCTTAGCACCTTGGAATTGCCTGATGCAGGGGAAGTGCTTTCAGCAGATGTTTAAAATTAAGGCCTAAAAATAGGATGACATAGTAAATATGAACCTGATGTTCAAAGATTCAAAACTCTCCTTGCTGTCTGGTTTGTTGTATAACTTAGAAGAACTGAAATAACTTTTGTAGTGATAATTGTTAACATATGATTGCAGAGTTAAGAATAAAGAATATTGGTTTTCTATAAATATTACTTAAAAGCCCACAATATAGCATGATATTGCTATGTTTTTTCTGAACTAATGCAAAGAACTATGTAGCCCAGTGAGTAATTTCTATATTTATATAATAATGCAAAATTCCTGCGTAAAATCCTATTTTCTAATGAACTCTCTACATTTCAGCTTGACAGTGTCTGCTTGGTAGCAAAGAAAGCAATGTATAATGAAGAACAGTGGGACTCATTTTTTTGGGGGTTTTTGTTCATTGGTTTTCTCTTCTTTTGAGCAGAGGTTGGGAAATGGTTCCTTTTGAACTATCATACCACATAAGCTTTGACAACTGCAATTTGTACTCTCCTCTGTACTTTCTAAATATACCACCACCCCGTTGTAGCTGGAATTGATGATGCCCTGGGTTCTCAGTGAGCCCGGGGCAGGGAAGGTGCTAGTTCTCTTTTTCAGTGTCCCAAGAACCATGAACTTTTTTCTTGCTTTGCATTAGGAAAGCCAGTTATTCTCTGGCCCAGTGTGAACTCATCAATGCTTTTCTCCCTCCATAGACTCCTCTTTTCAGTGTGGAAGAAAGAACTGAGAATGCTTCAGAATTAATTTGCACCATGTTTTTCCAAGTAATTCTCAGCTGCCCATGGGTTTTCCTGGAAGAGTGGTATACAATAGGCCTTTGTCTCCAAATGGATTTATTTATTATTTTTTAATCTAAATGCGTGGCTTGACCTCAAACTTAAAGGGCTTTTTAGTCTGTGAGGCTTGAAACCTTTTGAAGATGTAACATTTCTGTGAATAAACAAATTGTTGTAAGTCTGTCAGTACTAGACTGAATGCAAATTATTCTAATTATGTCTGAGAGCTTGCTATATTTTAAAAGAACTAAGACAAAGCAAAATTGCTATGAAAGAAGTTTTATGGTTTCTACAGAAACACATTTTTGTGAATTATGTCTGGATTCCTTGACAAAACCAATTTGAGACAGGTATACTCTCAGCAACAAGTTTGTGCTTCCTACAAGCTTTAGGCTCTGAATTGATTGTGTAAGATTAGTTACTCAGTTAACTGCTCTTTTAATTATTTGTTTGGGTACTTGAAACCATGTTTGTTAGAGGCAAAATAGAACCACAAACTAATCTCCATCTTCTCTTTGCTTCAAATTAGTTTGCATTAGCCACACCGTCATTGTAGCACTTGTCCAACTAGTGATACAATAGTTATTTCAATTTGAAAATAATGTCGTTCAGTCAGTGAAGACTTCACCAAGAGGTTTACATTTATCTGCTTAAAAGTGGTTTTTTTTTTTTGTTTTACTTGTCTTTGATCAGGTAGGAAGAAGTGTGTGGTTTTAACTTAGCCTGTTAAAGTCTTAGCCCCGTTTTAGGCTGATGCTGCTAAAAAGTTTGGCCTTGAGGAACACAACTTTCATGTAAAATCCTCTCACATGTTAGCTCTGATATTTGATCTGAAAAGTTCATGAAAATTGTTGTCTTCAGAGGTAGGTGTTCCCGACACCAGTTACAGTAGAGAGAGCTGTGCCCAGGTTTTGGTTTTGGTTTTCTTTTTTCCTTAAGAGCTGAATGCTTGCAACTCAGTGGGCATTCCTGTTAAGGTTTCAGCTTCCAGTCATATGGGGGCAGATTTTCTAAAGAGTTTCTGTTCTGATCTTTCTGGCAGTCTTTGTCCCTAACTTATTTGCACTAAGAAGCCTTGCCCCTCCCTGCCCCCACTTCAGAATGATAATACTTCTCACTTGATAAGTGGTGATCGCCTTTCCTCCCAGGGAGATATTAATTTACACCAACTTGTTGGTTGCAAGTAAGTAAATTTTGGGTACTACTGAAATCTTGTCATGTACAATCCTGAAAATGAGAGAAAAGAATGTTACTAGCCCATCTGTTTTATTGCCATGCTGATACAGCTGTGTCCCTGCACTATATTTTGTACTGCTTGGTCCAATCTACTTTTAAATGACTGAAATGGTGGAGTATATTTATGCAACTGAAGAAACCTTATAGGTCTTATAGTTTTCGCTGTTAGAGGAGTTTTTCCTGGATGTCTTTTGCTTAATTTTAGACTTGCTTTCATCAAATATAGCTCGTTTTCTTTCCTAATGCACACTGACAATTTGAAAACCTTCTCAGTTCATCACTTAGTCAAATCTCTTTCAAAGCTAAAATATCAAGAATGCTGTTAATGAAATTGTATTAAAATTAATAGGAAAGAGATCCTGACCCTTGAATGAAGTGTTTGAAGGAGATAGCTGAATAGGTGCCATCCAGAAATCTTTTGTTTCAGAGCCACTGCAAGCACGCCACAACAGTGATTCTTTTATATCCCTGGATTTCATGTCAACAGTGCAAAACTTGTTGATATTAAGGGATAAGACTTGTCATCACCAGCTTCACCATTAGGAGCAACCTGATTTAGAGACAACAAACACCAAAGATTTCTGTCTGTACTGGTTTTCGAAATCTGTCATGTGGTTTGTTTGTCTCAATGAGCATTAACCTAAGACTAGATGTCACGAAGGCCTGAAATTCCTGCTGCCCTCTTGGATTTTCTCCATTAACATCACCATATGCTATTCATTGGTCCTGAGGCCAAGACATTATATGTTCCCTGTTTGCTTGAGCATTCACCGTTTGTGTGGTGTCAGTAATGAATCACCCAGCGCCTACTTGGTCCCTGAAATAAAAGCTATGTATCTGATCTGCTACTGGGGTTTCTATTTCACAGTTAATTCTAAACAAGACACAATACACTAAAACCCAGAGGAAAACCATGCCAAGAGTGGTGTGAAAAATGGACAGGAACATTCTAGACTCTTCAGTTTACATTAAAGAAAAAGCTGAGGTTTGAAATATTTGTTGAAAGTATTGTTAACTTGGGGGTCTGGAGGTAGATAACATAAAGGAGACAAGGCACAGTTGTTGTAGCTGAGTGTGGCCCCACATCCATAGTGCTGAATTCCCAAATTCTAACCCGATTCAGACATATAAAGTGTAGATGGGGCCATTTCCAGTGCTATGATGTTTCATTAGACCACTTCAGCTGTTGCATCTTTTAGCTTTGAAACTGCAGTATCACCAAATAGCTGCATTTTTTTTAATTCCAGAAGCTTCTGGCAGTCAGCAAGGATTGTATACAGTCTCACTGAGTATAAGTGCACAGTTTATTCCAGCAAATGCATTATTACCTATCAAACATTTATACAGAAACATAAAGTTTGACAAGGGTTCTTTGCACTGTAGAGTCTCCAATCTAAATCATGCCTAGATGATGCGATATAGCACAGCTGCTTGTAGGAGGAGGGGTGGGAAATGTTTGAAGGGAAAGTGATTTCTGAGAAGACAGTGACTGCAGAAGGCGATTTGCAGGTCTGGGAACTAACAAATTGGAAGGTGTAAAAAGAGTGAAAATAGAATTTGAAGCAATATAACAAGTTTAAGAGGCACTAAAGAATGGAAAAGAAGTTGTTAGCTATGAGATAAGCTTGAATGTGAAATGGCCAGGAATGGAAAGTAGACTTCCCTCTTGCCACTTTTTAGCATTCAAGCCAAGGTGGCTTCAGTGTCCAGACCTGATGGAAGGCATATTGCAGATTTTCAGGATGGGACACTTTGATGGGACAGCATACTAACAGAATGGAATAAAGTCTGTGAAAGTCTGTCTTGAAAAGCAGTAAGTGTAGTTTCCTTCATTACCTATTGTTCTTAGGAGCTCTGAGTGTTTCTGTTTGTTTGTTTGTTTCCACCCTTCTGTGCTCCACTCCACTTGGGAAGCTTCTTTTATTTAACCAGAACTTCTTGGTTAGATTCAATTGTTGAGACTTTAAACAGTTTCCTCTCCCCCCCCTTTTTTTTAACAGCAGTATCAAGGAATTGAAAAACAAAGGGTGGTACATGTGGTTTTATTTGTTACCTGGAGTGGGTCCTATACAGAAGCTACAGAAAACATTGTGTAGTGGGCTTCCAGACAAAGGGAAACTTATTAAAACTATGAGTCTAGTAGACTGTATAGGAAGAGGGAAATAGTGATGATATTACCTGGGGCTCTGAGCACAGCTGTCTAGGGTACTAGGTAGCCCTGAAGAAAAAAAAAGTAGTTCTCTTTAGTCTGAGAACCCAAAACTGATGAAGAGAAAGAACATGAAGCAGTGAGATAGTTGGTGTTGAAATAGAAGTGCCATCAGTTGCTACTTTTCCTTCAGGGCTCCACAGCAATATTGGCAGCCACATTCATCATTCAAATTAATTCAGTTTTGCCCATGCTGCTGGGAAGCTTTTTGCTTATTGAACGAATGCAAGTCCTTAGTAGTTCATAAAAATACAGCTACAAAATTATGCAGGTTTCTGCCAGTTTTGTTTTGCGGTGCCCTAATGTTTCATCTGATATCTGGGAGTAGTGCAAGTATAGTGTAAGACTCTGGGTATATAGCCTTGATATATGTAGCAGTAATGTAAACTTGTGCCTGCTTGTGAAACACCAGAAGATGAAGTAACTCAACTCAAGTCCTGGAATAAGACTCTGTGTAAGAGTGGAAATTAAATAGAGGTCTTTACCTCAGGCTTTTCCATGTCTACACAATTTTGTCCCTGCAACAAATCTGCACATGGCATTTGGAAATCAAAATTTTTCTTTGCCCAGCACTGCACCTGATGTTATCAGACCATTTCACTTTGCTTTGCTTTCCATCCCCTCACCTCCGGAGTAGTTTTTAATATAGAGATATCAGGGATGTTCCTAAACATTTGGCTGAATGCAGCAGTTTTTGTTGGATCATTCATAGAATGTGGGAAATCACATGCTGGAGAGACACTGCAAGTTAAGTAGTAATGCTGTCACGAAAGGGATGTCCTGTCACCAGCTTTTGTTCTCAGACAGTTGCCAGCAAAGTGAGGGGACTGGTCATGCTGTCTGTCCTGCCTGCTGCCTGTGCCAGCTCACGTATGTTTGTGAGCGGTTCTGCAGCATAAGTGCCATTGCTGTGGGACACAGAGAAACAGCACAGCAACTGGGAACTCCCTGCTCCAGACCAAGTCAGAACTTTGAAGAATGAAATCCCTGTTGACAAGTGTTTTGTAGACTACCTCTTTTTAAGCCTCCATCCAGAGGGCTTTGCCCCTGGTTTAAATAAAATCTACACAACATCAATTTCTAGATTTAGGTTTCTGGGTGTTTGGGTTCTTCTGCTGATCGGATCTATTGGCAGCTGCTAGCGCTTCATAGGCAAAGGTTTACCTGCTCCTTTGGGCCACACTGGCCAACGAGCCTACAGACTGCGGTTATGTGCTCCTTTTGTGGGCCAGTGACTCTGTTCAGGATTTGGCCTCAAGTGAGTAGGCTTACTCAGAGAAAGATAACATTGAACAGGAGGGATTGGAAGTGCCATCTGTCTCCCCACAAAACCTGTCTGTACGTGTGAGTGAGCAGAAGCTGTAGTACCCTAAAATTGGGGTCACAGAACCAGTCCAGCTGGAGTGTGTTCCTTTTAGGTTTGATCTACAGTAAACGTAAGCTTGTGAACTGGCTGGAATTGGCCTGATATTGAAACCAGTTTTGGAAACATGAAGTAGAGCAAAGGTAATTTGTATAAAAGTCTGGTCCTGCTGCAGGCACTGATGCCAAGGAAAGACAGCTGGAGAGAAGGCAGTGTCACAGAGAAGAGGGATGGGACTTGTGAAGTATCTATAAACTTAATATTTATATCTCTAAATAAGACTTCAGTAGCAGCCAGGAAACAGGGAGGTGAGGTATAAGGGAAAGTGTCAAACGATGCAGATATTAATCCTGCTTAACAAAATATTTCCAAGAAATAAAATTTCATCCCTACAAGAAAACTAAAAAAATGCTAAAGCCAAAACTGGTAGTTTGAAGGTAAATTTGGAACCAAAGGCTGTGCCAAGGTTAAACTTTTTTCCCCTCCTCCTCCTGATGTGTTACCATAGGGGGAAAGGCAGAGACTGCTGGGTTTTGCCCTCTCCAGAAGCAAGCTGGGCAGGTTGATTAAGGGATGCTTGCACTATTTGAGGATTGGATCTGAATGATCAAGGAGATAAGTTGTTACTTGCATTGAAACAAGTAGGAGTGGGGAAGAAAATAAAGGGTGAAACACAGGGGAAGCATCTGCTCCAAGGGGGGGCATTTTAGAAAGAAACTTCGGCGAGTGGGAAAGAGAAGCAGCTGTGCTGCATGCAAGGGACCACCAGCGCTGCAGTGAGAAATGGGAGAGAAGAGGAAGCAGAGGTAGAGATATGGCTTCAGCCAGGTCCGAAGAGTAGCCAGAATTGATTATAAGGCTTCAGCCACATCAGGAAAGAGGCAGAGGGAGGATCTAGACTGCAACTTTGTGACTGAGAAACCTTTCTAGACTGAAAGTGAAGATTGGAGTGTCTGTGGACAGTGTGCTGCCTCTAACCTACACCCAGCTCAGGGAAAGGAACAGGGGGCTTTAAACTTGCGCTGAAAGCAGGGTAGGTGGTAAACAGGATGATCTATCATAAATGGTGTGTCCTTTATGGAGGGGGAGATATAACCCTGTGATGAAGGAGATGAGCTGTATGGAAAACATTAAGCCAGCCAAAGAGGGAAGGTGCTAGGTTAGGGGTTCTAGACTCTGCTTCTTACTGTGCCAGAGGTTCTTTAGTGACCTTCAGCAGTGCGCTTAAGAGTAAATACACATTTGGTTGTAGGTGTTTGGAAATGCCTTATGTCTTGCTTTGGAAGTACAGATAATGATACTTGTTCCCAAATACCTAGTTTACTTGAACCTGTTTTGTTCTCTTGGCATTTACTTTGTTGCACTAAACTGTAATGACCAAGAACTTTAAGAAATTAAGCTATGAAGCTGTGGTTTCAGAACTGGTGTAAACTGATGGAAGTCCTGGCTGCCACTGAAGGAATATGCCCTCCTTACTCCAATTTCAGCCTCACCTTCTCTTAGTTGTAGTGTTGATAGGACATGGTTAGGTAAATTGGGAATGAAGCCAGCTACGCGTTTGCCCAGCAAAGACAAAGTGGTGCCTTGCTAACCTGGGAAAGCTGCTTTGTGTCTTCTCAAACAGGAGAGAAGCCCAGCTGTAGCTTTGCTGACTGGTGTCTTGTGTGAGATCTGAGTCTTCTGGTACTGATAAGGGGGTATAGATAACATAAATCAGTGATCTGATCAACTGTGGCATCTCCCAGGTCCTTTTTTCTGGGAATTAATTCCCCCCCCCTCCATTGCTGAAATGACATTATCCTTCTTTCTCTAGTTGTCTGATTTCATATCCTTTTCACATTGCTCATAGGAGAGTCATCCAAAGCCCTCTGAAAGCAATAACAGGAATCATATTACTGATAGCAGACTTTGAATCAGGAGTAAATTAATTTATTATGCCTGGGGTTGTTCTGTTTATACTCCACAGGTCCGTTTCCATATCTCATGGTGTATTGTTAAAGACAACCTTGATTAAAATTAATCCTTTGTATCCAGTTGTCCCTACTACACGTTGAATTTATGGGGAATCCTTCTTATACTTAGAGGCCACAGTTGCCCTAGAATTAATGTAATCCCTGTTTTCATAAAGCCTCTTTTTGGATGAAAGCATCTCAAAGTGCTCTGCAATAACTATGCCTGAACCATTCCAGTACAACTCTTTCTGTGGTTGTGTTACACCACCATTCCCATAAGGAGCCACAAGAAATTGCAGTTGTGGTATTGCTTCCTTGCAAGTTGAAAAGAACTATCCACAGATGGGCAGAGTTATTATACTGGGTTTTGGTTGAGACTAATTTTTTTTCCCAGCCTAGATGAGCTGGAGAAAGAAAACCAACAAGACTTTGAACCACATAAAAAAACCCTCCCAGGGCAGAGTGCTTTCAGGGTGAGTGGGGAAGTTACCTGGGAGGGAGAGGCTTCACAATCCAAAGAACAGAATAAGACTGTCAAGGTTTGCTCAGCATCTCTGATGCTTGATAATGTTGCCTCAGCCTGCCAGATTTCCAAGTTAGGTCCACCTCAATTGTTTCCATAAAGTATGTGCATTTTTTTTTTAGTGCATCCTGAGAAATTTGAGCCTTTTGTGCTCAGGATGGATATTAAAATGGAACTTAAGTGTAAGCATGGTAGTTTAAGGTGACCTCAGTCAAAGTCAAAACTTTATCTTCAGTTGTCATGAAAAATGCTGGCTGTGGGCAACATGCTGGTCTCTACTGAGAAAATGTTTTTTAAAAGATAGCAATGCTGAGGAATTTATTAGTATGTGTAATGCTGAAAGTGGGAATTGAGAGTTTATCCAAAAGTGCTGCCATTCAAAAACTAAAAGCTGAAAGGTCCTTATTTTGATATATTTAGCCACCTAGTCCACTTATATTGCAACCTTCCTCTCCCTCTCAGTATTTAATTTGAAATAATTATGAATGTTTCCAGAATGAAACTATTGCTGATGAAAACTGTAAAACGAAATGTGGCAAAAGAAGATCTTAAGTTTTAGTAGAATGCATTATGTCATCAGAGTGGGACCAAAAGTTTTTCGGTCTTTGGCTTTGAAATTCCCTCCCTTTCTTGAAAAACTATTCTCCCATCCTTTCTGTTTCTCCGTCCCTGACCTAAATACCACTGCTCTCCTTTCCTTTTCATCTCTTTGCTCTATTCAATGGAAAAGAGGATAAAGAGGAAACAGAATTGAGAGAAACTCGCTGGTAACCCAAACTTAATTTAGTACTTAAAAAAACCTTATTTTTAAAATGAGACACATGAAAATTCTGAGTAAATGCACAGAAAATCTTCTTGGATTTTAGTTAGTACAACGAATTGTTATGCTATTTCAGCTTGTAATGCAGGAGTAACTCATTAGTTGGGTGTGCTTAAGGCTGTGTGGTTGCACTTTCAAACACTATAGCAACCTTCCTGATCTTTGAAAGCACTTCTGTTTGAAGGCTTTGTGCTAAGGCAGTTGTTCAGAGGAAAGCATCATTTATTGAACCACCATCTCCATCTGTAATACCCAAGGGATTCCCTATCCAGCTGTTGATTTGTCACAGATCTGCTTACTTTAGGATATTTTGATGGAGTCGCTCTACAAAGAGCAACTTGTGACTGTGGTCAGAGAAGCATGCTGGAACATCTCCCATCAGTGTATTATCTCATTCATCTACTGAACATGGTATCTGATTGCACCTTGGGTGTTGTTTCGGTAACCACCACTCCACCGTGTTGCACCTACACGAATATTCCATCAGTAATTTCCTTAATGTCTTCTGACATAAGAGGGGTAGTTGCAGCTAAGTGAAGATAATGAGATCGTCTCTAAGCCTCTCTTGATTTACCCTACAACTTTTAACTAATAGAGGGAAAGAAGTGGCAAGGAAGAGAGTTCTCATGAGTTTTAGTCAAGACTTGAAGAAGGGAAAGTAGGACTGCACCTAGGAATGGCAAATTGTCCTAAAGTTATTTTTAATTCTGCTGGTTCTCCAGCAGTAGATGTGTGGTAAAGTGAAAGAAAGGATGGACCTGTCAGGAAACAGTGGTGCAGGAGACTTGGAATCAATGTTTACTGCCATGAATGGGTCAAAAAACAGGATCTGAAGGTTATTGATTAGAGCCTGTGCAGGAGGAAGTAGAGCATCTGTTCTTGTTCTGTCATCCCCTCTTCTGTTCGGGAGGGGATGGCATGTACTACTCAGGTCAGATAAAGCAAGAGACAGGGCAGGTGTAAGAAGCTAAGCCTTGTTTATATTTGTGTCTTTAGCACTGCAACATTCAGAATTTTTCCAAAAGATGATTTCAACATAGGTATGAAGCATTGCACAGGAAACATGTAGTTTTTTAGGTAGAACAAAATGTCTGTGATTTGCTAGTTTCTGGTGACCATGCATCTTGTGCAAGCATAACGTCTTGATCAACCCAGAAATCAGAAACCAGTTTTTTCTCTGTGAGCCTCTTCTGCAGATGAAAGGGGCTATCTGGCAAAGATAGCACCAGAACTTTCTTTTTAATATGAAGAAAAATTCTATAGTAGGGAACTGGGCCTTAATGTGAATTATTTATACAAGAAGTAACCACAAATATATTGCATCTGAATTCTACAAAGTGACAGAAAGCAGTAGATATTTTTCTGTCCTTTCCTTCCCTTTGAAATAAACAGTTGAAACTGCTGGCATTCAGATAATCTCTGTTTCTATGCTAACCCATCTTTTTAAGGGAGACATCTATTTTCTATTAAAACCATGCTGCATGCCTTTGCAGGCCTCCAGGAAATATTAAACACGGAAACACAGACAAACAGCTATGAAGCCCCTGTTTGAACTTAGGAATAGAGGAGGGAAGCAGATTTTGTGGCTGCTTTTCTCAAATCTGATCTGAAAAGGATCTCAAGTCAATTAGCTTATTTTGCATAAAAGTATCTTGTTTCTCAATATTAATTAAGACCAGCTGTTGAACCAGCAGAGCCAGTGGGCAATTATGACTTTTACCACACAGTGAATGCTTTGCCACTACAGGGGTATTTTTGAAATATGTTTCTTCTTAAAAACAAAACGCGAAACACAACCTTGATTGCACAAACTGTTTGCTAGTTGATGCTATAAGAACAGCCATTTCCCAGTGGTTATGTGCTTGCCTTACATTAAAAAATGCTGTCTGGCAATATATTAAAAGGATGTATGTCTTTGAAATAGCTTTGCTTCAATAGGATTTCACTGTCAGAATGCATTAGACTTCGTACTGTAGGCAGACGGTGAGACAGCAGAAAACAGGAGTAATAGCGGCTGAAATTGTTATGGAAAAACTGTTGGTGAATAACTTTGCTCGCTTCAGAATGACTTTTAAGGGTAGCACCTGACTGTCGCATTATGGTTACTAGTCAAAATTTCGAAGGAGCTGTGCTGCTTTGGGCCTTAATGTACATAGTTAGTTCCCCATGTGTGAAATGGACCTAGAAATACCGAGAATTTCTCATTGAGGATGGTTGTGAAAATGAGGTAAATCAGAGTATAAGAACAGGACTGGTTGTGGTTTCAAAGATCCTTCTAATGCAGTCTGCTGCTCTGGCAGCAATGTCACAGGTCTAGGGGATGGATGCAGAGAGGAAGGTCTAGAGGGCAAGTGCAGATTGCTGCTTCACCTGAGATGTCAGCACCTTCTAGTAGCTTGTGGTTAATAACATCTCAAGCGAAGAATTTTTGCTTAGGATTGTTCTTTCTTTTTTTTTTTGAATTTCATTTTTTTGAGCTTGCTTACACAGCGGACCTCTGCAAGGTCCTGAGGCAATGAGTTCTGCAATCCAATTATGTATGATGTGAAAAAGTACTTACTTTTGTTTGTTTTAAGCCTTGTGCCTAAAGATTTCTTCCTGTTACTTTTAGTTCTTGTGTTAGCAGAAAGAATGAGCCACCATTCCCAGAATTAGCATTTTTGATGCCTTTCAAGATTTAATAGAGTGCTCTCATCTCTGCTCTGCCAACACTTTCTCAGACTGAAAAATCCTGATTTATTCAGTATCTCCATATCAAGAAACAGTTGAGGAGCTTTCATTGCTCTTACCAGGCTCCACTGTTCCTTATCTAATTTTAGCTTTGAGGTGATAATCTGTAAGAGGCACACTATCAATTCTGAATGTTGCTATTCACGAGCTAGTATTTATTGTGTGCTTGGGATTTCTTGGTGGGCAGTCATTCGAGATGAATTGAGACTTCATTATATGAAGTCTTAAGCATCTTAAAGCACACACATACTCATACTAGTCCTTGCAGGGGAGAGAGGAAGGATCTTTTATGGATCTCTTTTTACTTAGTGAGTTGTAATGACTTTGAAAATGGGGACCTGACTATCCACTATTCTATACTTCTTTTTGAGCTGAGTTAGAGCCAGTTTCTTTAAGGGTAATGAAGAAGAAGAATGAAATTCAGAAAAGAAATAGATTTTCCTACAGAGATTCCAGACGTTTTTACAGCTAAGCAGCTTAATAAAAAACTCCCTGGACATCCTCTTCCTTTTTATGGCAGCTGTTTCCACTCTGTTTTTTAATAAGTGGGCTGAACCAAAAGCTTTGGAGAAGTACTTTTCCCTCCTTCTCACCTCCTTGGTATCTCTACATAAAAGGCTGCACTAAAGTATCATGCTCTGTGCTTCTATTGAATCAGTAAATGTCTGGACGCTCTGAAGCAAAGGCTACATCGTGTTCTCAGCTAGTTAAGATTTAAAATTTTCCTGGATATTCAACTGATGTGATTTTGGCTGCAGGAAGTAAGTATTTAAAACCTTGGAAGATTTCAGACCTTTTCAATCTCTTCCAGATTTTCTGCTATAACTAACTTGTTGGTTTTGGAGGTAGATTCTGTTCGAATTACTTTATTTTACATTTCCTGTTAACTCTTTGTATCTCTTCTGAATGATTTATAAACTCCTTACATCGTATTGACATTATTAGAGGAAAGTAACTTATGTGGTGTTGTGTATGATGTATAGTGGAAAGTATTGATTACCATGTACTGAATGACAAAATAAGACTTAATTATCACTGCAGATGTTGTTTCCAAACTGCTTTTGACTCTCGTATTTCTTGATATATTTCTGCCTGCTGAATAACTTTTTTTTTATCCTGGTTGTATAGTTTTATTCAGTGTCTAATCAGTCCCTCTTACTTTTGCTGAGAACATCTGCCTGCAAGTTTCTGTCTGCTTTCGCAGCAGTACAATAATTTCTCTGTCTTTTTTTGTGCTTTCTCATGTGAAGCAGAACTGAGAAAATAGCGAAAGCAGCACCACTTTTTTTTCCCTCTGGTTTTCCTCTGGCACTAGATTACATTCACTAAACTCAGCAAATAGCAGAATTCCCTCTGGAGTACTGGGAAGCAGCTCAAACTCACTACAGTTGCATTTTGCCAGACTGTTCTTGTAGCAAGGTTTTCTTTTCTCCTCTCTGTCTCTTTTATGGCCTGCTGAAATTCTTTCTGTTGTAACTGTATTCCTGATTGATTCCATTCTCAGACAGGCATCTTTTGCCTGTTAAATTTCCGCAAATGAACAACCTGAATCGAAAGTATAAGAGATGCTACATATGTACCTGCAAATTCAAGTTAAAAAATCTTTATTAAAACTGGGAGTGAGATGGGCTAAATTCCAAGCTGCCTTAATAACTGAAATTATTGTCTTAATTTAACAGAAAATCGAGGCTGACATTAAGCCTTAGAAACTTAAAGTTTACGTTTGGTTCTGGATTTCTCTGCTGCAGCTGGAACCATTTAGAGCCAGATGCAAACTTGATGATTTGACTCAGTAATTAGTAGCATAATTAAAACACTGTGACTGAGACTTTGGGTTAGGTCTTTCTTGGCTATGCTGGCATAAATATGGGAGAATTCCTTTCATTTTAAAAGTCCTAGTCTCTGTGAACATGCAGATGTTTGGACTTCAAGACAGGCATTATAGTTGATATAGGGATTGGATCGTCACTCTTGGTTTCCAATTTTATTCTACTCCAGTAACTGCCTGCATCTGTCCTTGCAGTATTCACCTTGCCCAAGACTTGCATGACAACAGAACAGGGTATGGCGACTCTGGGCATTCCTACAGCCACAGGTAGCTGTGTTGTGTAGAGCAGCCCAGCACGTGCTCTCAGATACCAGAGTTCTTTTTATGTGTGTTTGAGAAATTGAAGCTGCAGCTATTGTGGGTTTCGTTCTGTCTTAGCTTCAAGTTGTGAGCTTAGCATGGACAGTCCTTACTTTTGAGCAGGTTGGTAATAGAGAGTCAGCAGAACTATCAGATCAAATGCTTTGCACTCATTTCTATTTTTAAAATATCCTCTAAACCTATTGAAAATTTTCCATGTGACTGAGCCTTCTTAAGAAGGGAAACTCTTCAGAGGGCCTGATTTGGTCGAGTGCTCACTAATGTCAGAGTTGTCATACTGTCTCTGTCACCGGTCTATTGTAATATTGGTCAAATTATCTAGCTTTTGTGGGTGGGAATTTAAAAAGTACACAGCACTTATATAAATTTATTCAAGCTAATGGGAGATGCAATTCATATTTCCACCCAGGCTTTATTACACTGCCTGACAAGGTCAGGGTTTTTAAAGGGCTTTTTGCCCTGCCAGAAGGGTATAAAGGGATCCCATGTAAATGCGTAGCTGACTCTGGCAAATTTTCGATGAACTTCAGTGGAAGCAAAATTAAATTTTTAAAAAGCTGTTGTGTTTGTTTAATTTTGTGCTTCTTCATACGCTGTTTTTATCTGAGGAATATCCCCAAATCCAAGTAATTTAATTTTATTAAGAAAAATTATGTATTGATAGTGAATTTAAGAGCCATAAGCGTGGTATAGACTTCTGATGTGTAGGGCTGCTGCATCTTTTGGGGGAAGATGCTAGGTCCTGTGTTAACCATGCTGTAGGTCACAAGATTCTTGAGAGGAGCCAGTTTCTTTCTGTCTTAGCAGTACAACAATTTATCAGTTGCTATTGGCATTTTGTAACAGCTCACAAGGATGTGAGGATCACTGTCTTCTAAATGCCATGTGTGTTTTGCCGACTCATAATGGAGTGTTTTGTTACTGCAATGAACTGCCTTTTTTCCCCTGTTGACATTCTAGAACTCAGATTAATACCACACCCTGTAGCTCAGGATAACAACATTCAATTTCTATTAAAGTACTATCAAGTAAAAATAAAAATATATTTTAAAGATTTAAATCTCGTGTTACATGAGCTGAGAGGGTTGTTAGATAAATTATGAGACTGCAATAGTAAGTGTTAACTTAATAGGAACACAGAGTACCATGCAAACACTTACTAAGAGATGAGTGCAAATCCTTGCTTGCAAGAGGAATTCCTGGCTGTATGGGCAACAGCCTTACTGTCAGTGGAGTTGCTTGTGGACAGGCTGTTCGTGCATGAAATTGCAAAATTAGATCCTAAATAAAGAATGCAACATGGTTATTTCATGGAAGTATGGGGTTATTTTGAGGCATAAGGGCTTTTGCTGTTTCTTTAAATGAGTACGGGGAAAAAAATGATCATGGTCTAAAATGTCACTTCGGGAAACATCTTGTTCCATTTCCATTCCTTAGTGCTGTCTCTAGATTTACACCATCAGTGATGTCCAGAAATCTTTCATGAATTTAATCTATATTTCCTTCTCTTGGAGATATATTTTTGTCTCCAGCAACATTGGAATAAACAGGAGCTGCCATAAGCTGAGCCTTAAAAGCGTCCAGTGTAGTCTACCACTTCCCTCAGGAGATTATTCCAGTGTTTTAACTATTCTCATGGTGAAAAATTTTCTAATGTAATCCAATTGGGATCTGCCCAGGAGCAATCTATACGTGTTCCGCCGTGTCTTTTCCATGTGAGGAGTCTCCATCCTGTTGGTAGACACCCTTTATGTACTGGTACATGGTAATAAGGTCTCCTTTAAGCCTTCTTCTCTCAAGGCTGATCAAACCCAGTTCTCTCAGCCTTACTTGTGTGGTAGGTCCAGATCCTCAATACTACAAAAAGATTTTATCCAAAACCCACCAGTGGTGAATAATCATCCTTGGCACAGTGGCTGCAGCCAGGTTGCAGATTTCCTTTGAGGAATCTAGATGCAAACCCGGCTTTTAAGAAAAGGCCCCTGGCCTTGTCTGTGTCAGAACAGAGAGGGGTAACAAAAAATTGCTGTTTTAGTGTTCCAGACCTATCACTTTCGCCAAGGAGCTGTGCCATCTGCCATTTGATGAGTTATTTAATGCCTGGTCTATATTTTGAGTACAACAACATTTCCAATCTGGAATGTATACCTCCAGCTGTGGTATTTGCACCAAATGTGATTGGGTCCAAACAACATCTCTACCAAAACACAAGCCACAACTTTAAATCTACTACAAGGTTACGCTACCTAACTTCTCAGCCTGGAGAAGGGGCACTGCAAGAAAGCTGGGGAGGGACTTCTTACAGAGGCATGTGGTGATAGGACGAGGGGCAATGGCTGTAAACTGGAGAGGGGCAGATTTAGACTAGACATAAGGAAGAATTTCTTCAGCATGAGGTGGTGAGGCGTTGGCACATGTTGCCCAGGGAAGTCGTGGCTACCCCATCCCTGGAGGTGTTCAAGGCCAGGTTGGATGGGGCCTTGGGCAGCCTGACCTAGTGGAATGTGTCCCTGCCCATGGCAGGGGGTGATTAGAACTACATGGTCTTCAAGGTTCCTTCCAACTATGATACTATATGCTATTGTGGTGGGAAAAGAAATCTGCGTGGCTGTTGAGTGCCAGTTTTTCCCTTTCATGAAGGAATAAACATCTCTATATGCCAGGTAATGAGAGCAGCCCTGCACATAGGTGCTACTGCCTGTGTGTTGTGATGAAGCTAGTTGCCACAACCTTGGCTGTTAACACCCGAGGCTGTGACACAGGGTTTATTGCTGTGTTTGCTAGGGGGAGGTAAATCTCATGCCACTGTGTTAAAAAATTAAAAAAAACAAACCACAACTGTTTCCAGGCTCTTTCCATAATGAGTAGAGGAAGAAAAGAAATGCCATATGGGGATTAATTTTAGCTTATGTGCCTGTCCTAGTACAGGATGACTTGTGCTCTTGAAGCCTTTGTCGCTCATCGTTGAATACAGTGGTTGTGGTTTAGATGCCTGACATTTCATTAACTAGTTAGGCAAAGCGGATCCTATCATTACTAATATATCCTTTATGTCAGTACATGTGAAAATGTCCATGTTTAGAATCCATGGCATCACAAGTTTTTCCTTGAGTGTGGATTATGTTTTGCAAAGTTCATGTGTGTGCATGCTGGTGGGCAAGCCTCACTTTTTTTTAGGAGATTCTTGCTGCTGCAAAGCACTAGATAGCTGGTCTCAATGGGAAATAGAAAGCAGAGAGTCATAAAGAGAGAATTAAAACTGTAGCTCTTGGCAAGATCTAAAATTTCTGAAAAATTTGAAGTGTGAGAGTTTCAAACCACAGATGCTTCGTATGCATGGTAGTCTTGATGGTTACTTGCAACCAAATAAGATTACACCCTTTTGCATGTGTGAAATTGCTAATTAGAGGTGGACAGTTCTACTCAGCCATATGGTGTAAGTTTTGGGGTTGTCCTTATCAGGCCTAGGATTTGGACTCGATGACCTTGTGGATCCCGTCCAGCTCAGGTCGTTCTGTGATACTCTGAACATGTCACATAATTGCTCTGTAAACCTGTTGTTATGAATCTGTGTCTCAAATCCGTAGTACTTTATCACTATATTACTCTATGTGGCTCTGAAACTATCCTGTAAAGTCTTTTAATAGATGGGACCTTCCTGTGATGTTAGTATAATTATTTAATAGTTATATTTATATATTATATTACAACAACAATTGAAAGATCTGATGCTGACTCTATTTTGTAAGATAGAGTGCAAACAAAATTTTTGCTTAAAGAAACTATTGAAACAAAAGTTGCTATGCCTATGAGTATTTTACCTGTATATCTTAATAGTAGGGCAAAACTCTAGATTTATCTCCTTATCTTTGCCTTCAGTCAATACATTTTTGTTTGAAAAGATAAACTGCAGATGTGTGTGAAATTGAGAACTGAAGACACGGTACGAATGTAGCTCTGCTCTAGCAAGGAATGTGAGTATCCAGAGGAAGTTAAGGACGGAGCTAAATACATGTAGTGAAGTCCAATGGCACTTGTGTAAGTAGTGTACTACCTCAGAAGCCATCCACAATTGCAGCTGTTTACATCCTTAAAGTTACAGTAATACGTAATTCTGTTTAGTGAAAAGTGATTGTCTGCAAAGAATTAAATCGTTGCAGGAATAAATCATACTTTTGTCCTTAACAAATGGCATGGGGGAAACCCACTTTATTATTCTGGCATGAGGGCTGGCATTCCATTTTGTATTCATTTTCTTGAGGATGGGAGGAAAGACTTGTGGTGAGATACTGTCTGTCCTCTTTTTGCATTGGTAGGGTGTAAAATAAACTGGTTTGAGTGATAGGCATATTGAATTCCTTGGGTCAGGGGCCTGGCATACCATGAGTAGTAGCAATGTTGAATTCCGCTCTGCCTCATGCTGAGCTGCTTCACTGTTGGCTGCTGGGCCGCTTCAGTGGTTAGCAATCTCCTGGTAGGGCCAGTTTGGATGGAAGGCACTTCCACGTGTGTGTGATGAGTTCCTCTTCACAAGGCACTGGGCAGCTAACTTGTTTTGCACAGTGCAAGGAAGTTATGCTATAGCAGTGACTTCCATTCACTTTTGGACTGGTTTCAGGATGGTTTTGTCTTGGAGTGGTTATTACATAACGAGCAATTCTCTACAGTCATCTAATTTCTTCCTTGTGTTATATATGCACTTTTCTAGGCATGCTTGTGGAGTGTTTCTGTTGAAGCGTGTCAACACTTCACTAAGCGTATTAATTAACTTGTAATATCCTGATTGTAGACATGAAATCCCAAATCGCTTTGATTATTTAGAGAAGCAGAGCCTGGAGAGGGCTTACTGTGTTATTAAGGAGGTTTTTTGTCATTTCAGGAGTCTAGTGCCAGTTGAATGCGCTGTAGACTCAGTTCATCAGGCCATTTATAGCTTCCTTTGGAACTATAGCTAGAACATCCTCATTCAATTTCTTCATTGAAAGAGCAGGGAGAATGCTTTCATACTCATAGCAGTAGGGACTTATTGACTTAGAGTTGCTATGAGGTTGATGAGATAACATATAGAAATGTATTATTGTGTTCTGACTGAATTGCAGCACTACCTACCTCTTGTAATTCTCTTTAAAAAGAGAGTGCCAGGACGTTAGCATTGATAGCAGTTCTCTTACTGCATCGCTGGGCATGTTCCTGCTGTTTATAACAACATAGTTTCCATTAGTCGTGACAGACTATTTCTAAGCTTTGCTTCTTATTTAGGGCTGGAGTATATCACTTTATTTGTGTCTGTAGATGCTTTTATCAGAAACCAAGTCCAGATGTAGTGGCTTGGCAGTAGATCAGGTTGAACTATCCTAAGTTTTGCTGAGACTAAATAAGGCTTAAATATTTTCATTGTGTTTCCTCTTCACCTTACTTATTGTGCTGGCATTGACAGCAGCAAGGCTGTTCTCCTGAAAAAGATGGGGGTTTGAATAGCTAACCCTCCTTGTTCCGGCAAGTCTATTAAGATGTCAAATGGCTCATATGGTGGACAAGATTCTGGGGCCTGCAGTTAGAACAGCCTTGACATTTGGAACTGGCAGATAGCCCTGAAGGTAACTGCACTTTTCACAGTGATTCTCCTCACATGCCTGTATCCGGTAATAGGCTGCTACTGGCAATTTCCATGGCAATTCAGACTAATTGCGAACAACATTGTCACCCATCATGAACAAATCAGTAATTAACTACTGCCTCTCTGCAGCTCTGGGCGATTACCATATGTATTGCAAGATGTGTTATAATGTAAGTTTATGAGTAAACAATAGGATTGTACTGACATTTGTCTTCTGCTTCCCAAAGACTGCTGGTGGAAGCCACCTTGCTACCTCAGGCCCACAGAAGACATCCTTTGTTTTCTGTGCGTGGGAGGCAAGAATGAGGGACACCTTACACTTGAAGCAGGGTGTGTGATAAAATACTGCTTTACGGGCACTGATACCCCCAAAAGGGCCTAAAAGTGAGTCAGTTTGACTTTGTCATCCTCTTGGAATAAAAGACACGATCTCCAGCCTCTCAAACTAAGGTCTAATAGCAGTGTGGGCTTTGTGGAAAGTGCTGTTCTGATTTTTAGCAGTTGAGTTAGTAAAACAGCATGACTTGGCATCTAGTTAAAGAAGAGATTGGGGAAGGATACTGCTTGTCAAATATGCAAAGCGTTTGTGTGATTTAGTTCAGCAAAGATGTGAAATACATCCTACTTAGTCTGGGCTAAGGAACATCCCTGGAGCTAGGAAACTAGGCCAACTTGGAGATAAACCTACCTCTGGATTGAACCCCAAAGACAGTTTTCTGTGCGATGCAGTGGAACGATGAGATTTAACAGCCAATGGAAGTGAGTTAAGGCTTCTGTTCCAGAAGAGCTCCTGTACTGTTTTGTTGAATACAGAGTACCGTTGGAACTTCCTGATGCAGTTAGGGCCAGTGCTGCTTTGCTGCTGATAAGGAGGTCTCTGATTTGTGGTACAACTGCATGAAGATATGGTGTCAACTGTTCTGGTCTTGTTTGTTTCCTTAAAGCTATAATAGGAAACATTTCAAAGGCTGCCAGCTAATTAACTGCAGGTACTGTTTAATTACTAGTATCATATCTGTTGTATCATCTGTTGTATCAGTGACATGAGGTTTAACAAGGCCAAATGCCGGGTCCTGCACTTGGGGCACAACAACCCTATGCAGTGCTACATATTAGGAGAAGGACCTGGGGGTGTTGTTTGACAGCCGACTGAACATGAGCCAGCGGTGTGCCCAGGTGGCCAAGAAGGCCAATGGCATCTTGGCTTGTATCAGAAACGGTGTGACCAGCAGGTCCAGGGAGGTGATTCTCCCTCTGTACTCGGCACTGCTGAGACCACACCTTGAGTACTGTGTTCAGTTCTGGGCCCCTCACCACAAGAAGGAGCATTTCCAGAGAAGAGCAACGAAGCTGGTGAGGGGAGAACAAGTCTTACGAGGAGCGGCTGAGAGAGCTGGGGTTGTTTAGCCTGGAGAAGAGGAGACTGAGGGGAGACCTTATTGCTCTCTACAACTACCTGGAAGAGGTTGTGGAGAGGAGGGAGCTGGGCTCTTCTCCCAAGTGACAGGGGACTGGACAAGGGGGAATGGCCTCAAGCTCCACCAGGGGAGGTTCAGGCTGGACATCAGGAAAAAGTTTTTCACAGAGAGGGTCATTGGGCACTGGAACAGCTGCCCAGGGAGGTGGTTGAGTCACCTTCCTTGGAGGTGTTTAAGGGACAGGTGGATGAGGTGCTGAGGAGCATGGTTTAGGGAGTGTTAGGATTGGTTGGACTCAGTGACCCAGTGGGTCTCTTCCAACCTAATGATTCTATGATCTTCTCTAAGACTTTTGAGTTCTGAAAAGCTGTAAATTGTTCCTCTGACATTAGGCTTCCTGAATACTTTTCCATGAATTATGCAAATGACGAGGAGAATAATGCAGGCCAGTATTCAGTATTCACCCTAATTTGGTTCACAGAAGTTCCTAGAATAGAAATTCTTTGCATTGCAGAATTCTGTTTCCTTCTAGGAAACATGTAGCAGTGACCTTAACAAATCAGTCTTCTATGGAATATCTCATTCTGTATAACTGAGATTATGTATCTGGGAATTAATTATCTAAACTGTATTAAAATATATTTAGTCACCCACGTCATCACAGAGCACATGTAGCATTCCTCTTTCTTTGTTATTACATCAAAATTTCCTGATAGCAAAGCAGGGGAGGATTCATTTGTGCAAGAAGTTAGGTCGGGTCCATGTGAAGAACGTCTCACTGGTACGCTGTGACAGGAATGTGTGCTTAGTAGTTACAGAAAACCTGTACCTTGTCAGCAGCAATCACTCCGTCTCCCTCATTCTCTAAAAAGAAACAGCAGGATCCTAGTGCATGGTTGTAAATGCACTGACACAATCTTGGTAAAGTCAGTTATGGATCATATTTCATATCAGTACCCTACCAGATCTGCTTTCCCTTCATCAGTTCTCTCCTTTTACAAGGGCCCTGTTCTTATTCCTGTTAAATAAAGAGCTGTTTCTTCATTGCTTTTGACATGGGGCTTAAGGATTCACTTACATTAAAATGACTTTCAATGGGATCTATGGCTATTTGTTGTAGAGTATGCCGTGTTCATCATCTGGACATAGAAGGTTTATCATCACTATATCATTAATGAGACAATGAGGTGTTATAGTTGCTGGTTCAAGGGGCTGTGGAAAGCTCTGAGCTTGCCTAAGTAATTCTTCCAGTGTGGAGGTGACTTTGGAGTGAAGCTAAGGCTCAACAGACTGTTCTTGTAGATACCTCCATGACATGAATGTACCTTGATGGTTTAAGTAGTGCATACCTCTGACTGATAGAGAGGCTCTTTAGACTATTCTGGTGAGCCCTTTAAAAAGCACAAGAAGTGTCTGGCTGAATAAAATGTGCGGAATGAGGAGAAAATCTTTAATGATTATTGTAAAAGTTTATTCAGCTTCTCTTGGCCCATAACACAGCTGTGAGCTTCTATACCATATATGAGCTATGGAGAGTTTATAATGAGCACAAATCCTATGAGGAGCAGCTGAAGGAACTGGGGCTATTTAGTCTGGAGAAAAGCAACTGTAAGCCTCCTAGGAGGCTGTAGCGAAGTAGATATTGGTCTGTTCTCCAAAATAACACAAATTTCTTTAACGAAAGGGTTGTCAACCATTAGAACAGGCTGCCCGTGGAAGTGGTTGAGTCACCATCCCTTGCGGTATTTAAAAGACATGTAGATGTGGTTTTTAATGTCATGCTGTCAACTCCAATTGTGGAGTTGGCAGCATTAGGTTAAGGTTTCCAATCTACGTTATTCTGTGAAACAGTTCTTCTGAGGTTTGAACAATTTTTGGGGGTAATATTGGTCAAGAGCACACATTAAAAATTACTGTGTAACAGATAAGCACAGTCAACTTAACTGAGTACACGCCTCACAGATTTTAGCAGTCAAGAAAAAAAGAAGTGAATATAGAATGCGTGCCTTTTGATATTGATCTCTGGAATGGGATATCTTCCTAAGTCATTCCAGTCCTATCATGCCAGGAGCAGCTCCTTGCTCTGATTACGGGGAAATGTTGTGGAACAATGCTGGCTTACACTTGCTGAGGAGTTCAATGCAGTGGAAGTTCCCAAGATCCTGGCAGCTTAGCTAATGAACATTGCATGTTTTTGTTAGCATTTCAACATCTGTTTAGTTAGTAAAGCCCAAGACAAGTGAGTACCTTGCTCTTTTTTAGGACAAAACTAATAATGTTTGAACAACTTGTTGTTAATGTTTTGGCCTGGCATTGTTAACATCTAGACCGGCTGTGTTATAACAAAGCCAAGCCCCTGATTTTCTGAGTGAATGGATGAGAAAAAATATTTCTTACCACATGATTGCCAAATACAAAGCAGCTGGTTGTCTGAAACGTGGGTCAATTTTACTATAAAGTCATATTCAAAATGTGTTTCCATCTAGAGGAAATTACTTGAGCCAAAGCATGCTCCTTTTTGAATGGCCTGGCTCTGCTTAGCAGCTCCTCGACTACGACAGGAGAGCTTCTTACATGAGGAATGTCTGCCAAGTTCCCCATCTTTGTTAAAAAAGTGGAGGTTTGATAGGTGATACTGTGAATGGAATAAGAGAGTTTATCCTCTTTCTACTAGTATGCTTGTTTTTCCACCGCACTGATTTGGTCTAGCCTGTAAAGTTCAAGGAAGTCAAAGGAGTCTTTAGGTATAAATTTCAGTCTTTACATCTGAATAGGAAGAGACCCTGCGCAAGATCTGCCCCACAGATAAGACACAATCCATTTATCCAAGATGTGGTCTTATAAATGGCAGCACTGCCTCAGGTTGAAAGTTTTGACTTGGCTAAAATATATAAATGTTTGCATCAGGAAGAGTATCTGGAATTTTATGCAGCCCCAAATAAGAAACAAGCTGAGTTTGATCGGGATGTCTAATGCCAGATAAGTTACTCATGTGCTTCTCGTGTTTTAATACTTTTTTTCTTCTTTTTAAAAATGGAAGAATGAAGCAATGTCACCTCAGGACCATTCTACCGATCACAAAAGTGCTGAATAATTTTGTATTAGCCTTATGACTGTATCTTTCCTGGCTTTTGAAATTCTACAACCATATTTGACTGTTCCCTTTATGTTATCCTAGGCATCTTTGCTGCTCGTCAAGCACGTTGCATCGTTGTCTCTTGGCAACAATTTGTAATGTGCCATATATTTTGTCTCTGCTTTTTTTTAGTATGTCTGAAGAGTTTATAGTTCATTTGAGTATTTGTGAGATGTCCTCATCTCTCAGATATTTAATGACCATATTAGGGAAGGTCTGAAAGCCTAGAGTATCTAGTTTATAAGATTAGTTCTGAAAGTTCAGTATGCTTACAGAATTTGAAAAACAACATGACTTGATGGCTTGTGTTTTATGCAAAGCTGTAAACAAGAAGAGAGTAACCAGAGGTTGGCTGTTTCATAGATATGAATTACTTTAATAATATCTCATGGGAAATACAAGAAAAATCCACTTATTTGGTTTCATGGATAGTATCTCTTCTGGTGAGTGACCTCTTGGAGTACATACAAAGGTACATAAGTCATGCTGTTGTCACCATAGTGAGTGACACTTGTAATATATGAAGGGCCAACATAGCGGTGCAGAATGAGGATGCACTGATGTTGTCAATAGTGCTATTCCTGTAGAAGGAGAAATTCTGAAATGGTCTGCAGTTGTGCTCTGCTCCGTTCTTAACTGGATTAGCATTATATCTCTCATCCCGTGGGATATTTAGCTGTTAAATGTGTCTGCCTCTGCATTTTGATAGAATCCCAATGAAGAGAAGGACAGGGTTGTTGTGGTTAATCTGTTATGAGGTACTTGGATTTTAAGTAGTACTAGGGCCTTACTATGACATTTTGATTTTTGTGTTCTTCTGAGCCTTTGATATGTTTTTCAAGCTTATTTTCTGTAGTCACAGGCTAATGTTCCTAAATATTCATGTGGTTCTTTAAATAAAACAAAAAGGCAAGCAAACAAAAGAAAAATTAAATAGCCCTTTAAGGATGGCTGTATCTACTCTGCAAGGCGATGGAGCCATTACACCTCTTCTGCAGTGGAAGTACGGTGCTCACTTTTGCTGATGGTACAGGTAGTTACTGGAGGGTGATGTTGACAGCCTGGGCCTTCAGAAGCAAAAGTCTCTAAAGGGAAGTTCAATCTTTAGGAATGTGAGAAGTAAACACTGCTTAGGCCTCCTGTATGTTTACAGTAGAAATACCCCTGTGAACACTTAATTGATCTGGAGCAGCTTGCCTGGTGCCTGGGAGCACAGTGCTGACAAACCCAGGTAGCAGCTAACTCAGGGCTTACTCATCTATCTGTGGAGCTCTGTATTGTGCACAGTAAGCATTCGCAGAACTTTTTTTTTTTTCATTTGAAACCTATGATTCGTGGTTAATGCGTGAGCTACAGCAGCTCAGACTTCACAGAAAACCCCAGCTATCCTGGGAATTGCAGTCAAAGTACAAGATCTGGCATGTTTGAGTGTTCGGCATCCAGTCCACATTTGACTTGCAGCTGGTTAGTGTCCCCAGACTGTTCAGGAAGGGAAACCCTCCTGCGAGGCAGGATCAAATCCTGTTTCATCCCTGCTGCAGAGTAAACTGTTAAAGGAGCCAGACCCGAGGAGAGCTACTGCTTTGAATCCTGTACCTCCTTTTCTCTGAGCTCAACGCCCCCTTTTCACATTTTCAAAAGTCCTGGCTGGCTGAGGCATGTCCTTCTGCATCAGGGGAAGAGGACAGCATTTCCTATCAAATATGTTCATGGAAGACAGATGGGAAAGCAGTGTCTTCTGTGAGGTTCAGTTCTACCCTCTCTTGAGCTTTGGGGATTACTGGACGTGTTAGCCTTCTTTGATTCAGATTTGGCTCTTCCTGGCTATACCTGTCACCCAGATACAGTGGCAGTCCAAGGCATTTGCTGCTCTGGGTCTCAGTCTGCACAGGCAGAAACAACTGAGTTCTGTTTGGAGATCCTCAACTGAGCACAACATCATCCTGCCCCCAGCACCCAGAGCACTCACGCACTGAACAAAGTGGCCGTATGAGAAATGTCACTAAAAATTTAGAAAATTGTGCTGTTTGGCAACACTCCAGCTTCTTATTTTATGACTATGTCTTCCTTGCCCTTTGATGTAGTAGGCCTTTGTATTAAAATAGGATTTGTGTTTCCCAAGAGAGAACACCTGGAGGATGGTATGAAGTCATATGTTCTATGTTCATCGTATTGCCACTTTAGATGTTCTTGAAACAACATGTGGGTTCCCCTCCTCAATCCCAAATTAAACAATTTCACTTAAAGAATCACGATGAGATTTTCTTTGTCATGTAAGAATGTAAGTTTGAATGACTTTTACCTTCTGGTTGTGATTCTTTCTGGTTCTTCAAGTTTTTCTCTGTACCATGCGTGTCAGTAACTCCTTGTTTTTATTTGGGGGGTTGTTTTTTCTTTTATTTATTTCAGATGAAAGCTGAGTTTATTATGCAATCTTTTTTTTCCATCAGGTAAGGCTTCGTAAAAACTTCCCACATTGTAGGAGCTGACACCACCATACTAGATGTGCAGTGCTCAAAGGTATATCAAACTGGGAGGTGGCACTTAGTGCTGTGCCCATTCTTAACTGACTGAGAGATTTTATATGATTTAGAGCAGCTCCATAAGTGATTGTGGACAAGTCTGGATGGGTTCAATCTTCGGGAATCCCCTGGGAGACTTTCGGTTAAAGGCTGAATGTTATTACTTGACTAGGGCTATCTGAGAAGACTTCAGTATTTTTGCAACATTTTGTAACTATTTCAGTTACTGGAATGGTAAATGTTAAAAATCTGGGCTATTATTTTAGCACCAGGGCTTTGTTGAAGACAGAGAGGCTTTTAAAACCACTTTACAAGAAATTAATGACTGTTGAATTTCTTTGCACTTTGTGACGGTCTGAGTATGGAGACCAAAGATGGAGGAGTTTGGTGGTCATCTTCCTTTGTAGGAGCAGACGGAGTCACAGCTTGGGCAGGCTTTAGAGGTGAGAAGGACTCTTGAGCTAAAGTAAGCAGATTGCTGCTGTGGTTGTTAGCTTTGCAGCTCACTAGAGGAATAGAAATACTAATTGTACCAGACAAAACTGTAGGCTTGCTCACAGGCATTGGCTCAACCCAAAACTTTTGAGTTCTTGAACTAGTGCTCCCCCATAGTTTGAGCACAAGTCACATACAAGACCATGTAAGGGTCAAATCAGAATTTTACAGCCTTTTTGATTAGAACAATGAATCAAAAATGGCAGGCCCTGTCTGAAGGCACAATTATGGGGCTGCACATGGAAGAGGGACGTGCCTTTGGACTGATTATTCTTGTAACTCTTCATGTAGCTCTCCCAGATGTAGATATTATTTGTGTTAGTATAATTGTCTAATCCATTTTGAATGCCAGTAAAGCTATTTCCCTACAATATTCCTTCCTTGCCCTGTGGTAATAAATTCCTCAGGCTGATTTTATGCCACCTTTTTAAAATTATTTTTATGAAAGAATATCTATTACGTTTACTGCCTTTTTATAGCATGGGGCAGGATAAATTGGCACATCCCAGTCTTGCTACACAATTATTCCTTCACTGCTTCACTTGCAGCATGAAACCAATTGCCTTTTCTTCTGCTTCCATCTTTTCCAGCTAAATATTCCTGTAAACTTTCCTTGTAACCTCAATGTATGTCTGTAGATTTTAGTCTCTTAAGAATTTATTTCATTTAGCTGTCTATTCTTATAATGTTCCCCAGTATTATTTACATTGGTTAGCAAGTTAGATTTTTTGGGCAGCTTCTCCAAGAGTTGGCCTGATTCTTCTGCAGTTCTCACCTGGAGATGTATGAATCCCAGCCCAGGTAACAACGTGGTCCTCAGGGCTTTAAGAGCTTCCATACAACTATCCAGGGCTGCTTCTGTGTTTAAGGCAAGTAAGAATTATCTTAAATCATGTTTGTGGGGCCCTACCACCATAGCAGGGTGCTGCATATTCCAGCAGCAACAGTAGCAGCCTTGAAGCTTGAAGTTCCCTGCCATAGCTCTAAATCAGTGTGTCCTGGCCCAAACACTGATCTTCTGAGAGCTGCTGTTTAATCAGTTTTAGACTCCGAGAAAGGCCATCTGAGCAGGAAATATTCCTTACTGAGTTGTTTTCACTCATTTTAGGGTTGCCTTACTATTAGTGTAACCACAATCATACCTGATGTAACTTTGCCAGCTACTGTGTCACTTTGCAGTTTTCAAGTGCAAGATACAGAGCTGGAAGGGAATCTCATGAGAATTTTTCTCGTAGTGATTACAATCAGTTTCCTTTTCTTCTGTTATATATAAAGACATCAAAACAACATGAAATTTAAAGAAATATGAAACATGAATTTGTTCTTTAAAAACAGAAGCATTTTTCTTTTCCTGTAGTCTTGATTCGAGACCCTTAGCATTTATTTGTTCTTTGTTTTTCAAAATTCTTTTTTTTCAGATAATGTTTTTCAGGATCTGAATCCAGTTTCTGAATTGGAAGAGCAACAAAGAAAAAATACTCCATTTATAAATTCTCAGTGGAAAAATAAAATGGGCACATATGGAAACATGAGAGGGAGGGCTGCAAGCACAGGCAATGTGACTTGCTTCCACGAGACATGCTTGAGTTTCATCATAACATGGGGCTAACATACAGAGAAAGCAGAGGGACATGGACAGTATCATCTCTGTGTCAGCTTTTCTGTGAGCTGATAGTGACCCCCTGCAATGCACTCTTCCTTGTCTTGTTTCCATCTGTTTAGCATTTTACAGCTTCTCAAGTCACTGGAAGCCTGCTATTGATTATTAGATGTGTCCTAAGTTTGCCATAAATTTTATACTGTGACATCATACTGCCAGAAAAAAAGACTCAGAACACTTTGAAATAAATGGAAGATGTGTGTAAATCATTGCAAACCCTTTATATCCCTCTAGGAATGCCTGAGCTGAAGGAGAATTACCACACCTTAGTAGTTAGTTATTGATGTCTGCAGAGTACATCTTTCTTTTTGTGGGAGAGTTCAGCAACCTTTATTCTCTGTTTTGGTGTACAGTCGTATCTCTTTTGGTATATGCATGGCAGCACCAAATCATGTGTGTCTGTCCAGCGCATTGTGATTTCATTCTCAGGCAATGCAGTCTCTGCGTTAGATCAGACAGGTTCTGCTCTGGCAATGCTACATTTGGCTGATGTACCCCATTCTACAGTCTACAGCCAAACCCTCTTTCAGTCATTCCACTGTTCTTTTTCTCATTTCCATCTCTTTGTCGTTCCAGACTTTCTTGAATAATGGAGACAGTGATTGCTTTTGAGATGTGTCATAAGCTTGTCATAAGCATTTTCTTTCCTTTAATAGCCCCCTTTGCCAGGCAATGCAGTTGAGTAAGGGGAATTGACAACTTATTCCAGCTGTTCTGCTGAAGCAAATGCCAGTGGCTCTTCTGCATGTTTCCCCATTCACTGTCTACATTGATTTTCTGTAATTCTTAGTGGATATACTGAGACTTGTTGCAGCCACTGAAAACTAAGGGAGCCTCGTCCCTTGAAGCATTAGAACAAGAGAGATTTTAGTGTTGGGGAGATGAGGACAATAAGTGCTTGTACTTAAAAGGGTTATTGATCTAGAATCTAAGGCATGAAACTTATTTCAGTTCTGAAGTTTGCATACTTCATCCTTTCCTTGTTCAGAGGCAAAATTCATTGCCATAGTTGTTAACTGTGAAACATTATATTCACCATGGAGTTAACTCACGTGGCTGGATTTTCAGTCCCAACTTTATTTACAGCCACTTAATGTTTGCCTCAAGCTGTGATAAAGATCTTATGCCCTAAGGCTTCAAGTGATTTGCAGAGAAGTCAGGTAGAAATAAAATACTGTCTTTTTTTCCACAGTGCTTTTGAGACACAGGGGAAGATGTGAGTGCCAGAGGCATACGAGTACTGGGTGTTGGCTTTGGCCTCGGTAACCGGGCAGCAATGCTGCTACCCAGTGGGGGTGAGATCCCCACAGGCTGCCCGCCCCCCAGCTTAGAGCAGCTCTTTCCTCCTTACTGCGAGTCTGCTTTGTGGTGGGTGGAGAACCACAGTCTGATTGCAGCAGTTTCATGCTTGTACAAAGCCCTGTGTGAGTGATGGCCTATAGGGGTGAATAATTCACTGCCTTCTCTTTCTCTCCCCCTTTCCTGATGTGTTTTGTTTTTTTCTAGGTAGTTGTATAGTTCTCAGCTTTTTGAAAGAAAAGCAGGGAGCATGACCTCAGTGTGATTTTTGTGGCATTATTTTCCCCCTCTCTTTGGAATTGAGGGGCTATTGTTTCCTCCTAGAGAACTGTAATCAACATAATGCCCCAAGGTCAAGTCACTGTGTGTTTGACCCTTTGCCTTGGTCACTGACCCACATTTCATTTAAATACATTGGTAAATAGTGGCACTTCTTATGTCTTTAAGATTTATGTAACGGGAGAAGATTAGAAATGGAGGTATCTCTTACTATTTTGGGGCTTGGAATGCCTGCCAATTTTACTTCTTGAGAAGCAAGTGCTTGGTTTTGTGAGTATGAAGTGTGTGTGACTCATCCTCCTCCTTGACATACTTTAGTGCTAATATACAGAGTGGTGATTTACATGAGGGGACATTAAGGCTCTGCTTGAGCTGACAGCACTTGGACCGCTTAAATCTTACATGTGGATAGAGGAAAGGATTTAATCTGCAGTTAAATATAGAAGCAATGGAAGAGGTGGGAAGAGGAGGCGTTGACTCTAATCTCACTTAGGTTGGGGTCAGACGAGAGTAACCTCTATAGCTGCATGGTATTACGCTGGGCTAAGTCATATCTCACCTCTGAGGAGCTGACAATATTAGCTAATGGAAACTGGCAGCAAAGTGAAAATGTACCCTAAGGTCTGTCATAGTTGCAGTGTTATTCTTTCTGTTTATCCTCTACACGCTGGTGACACTGATTTTGGTGTTAGATTATAGAGCTTTTTTTTTTTCCTTTTTCTTTCAAGAGGTGGGTTGTATAGGTGAGCAGCTGCCTGTTGCTAAAATTGTATCCATCTGCATCAGGCTGACACTGCTGCCAGATTGCCTGCACCGTGAAGCTTTATGTTGCCTGCACTGTGTTGGAGAAGAGGTGAAATGAATTTTGCTGACTTATTCGGGCAGGTAAAATCGGAGTTTCAGACACAAGCTGAGCAAACCTGAGAGCAGAATTTCAGAAGCAGCCAAGAGGAGGTTTTTTTCTGAGAAGACAACTTGAACTAATCTGTTAGCGCTGACCGTTTTCTCAACAGAGTTGAACTCAAGTAGTCCATGGAAGCAATTTGCATTTGGAAATTGTGTACCATGTGGGTCATGTTTGTTGAGCAGTGGGTGAGGGAAGCCCCTGATTTACCTAAGTTCTCTACAATGAAAGGTCTGTCAGTTAGAAGAGTTCATTTTTATGGTGGAGAAAATCTGAACAAGATCTCCTCTGGAATGCACTTGTGCGTCTTTTGTTGACTTCACTGGGAATCACATGCTTTTGCAGAATTTGGTCTTACATGTGGATTAATAAAGCATCACAGTTGTTTTCCTGTTAGTCCAAAGCAATATTCTGTGAGTCATTCCAGTCCACAGACACAGGCTGAACTCTCACCATCTGTCTGTAAACGGGCCATATTGATCCCGTAAAAACAGTCTGTTTGGTAAAATCTAATAAAATGCCAATACCATTAGAGATACCATTATCAATAAAAGGCTGATTCTCAGTATTACCATTAATTGCCATTAGCAAAAATGTTACCAGAATCTCATCTTTGATGCACTAGCCGAGGATGGTGGATTTCTTGCATTTGACATTTATGAGTCTAGAACTCACAGGATGGAGTGGCTCAGATAAGAAATTTCTAAAAGGTCACTTGATAAGTCCTCTTATCTGAATCACGAGTCTTATGACTTCAGAGTAGAATGTCATAACCACATCTGAGACTAAGGACATGCATCAATGTAGCAAACAGCTGCTCAGATTGAAGAGGAGAACCCTTGTCCTCCCTTCCACAACGCTGCCTGTTGCTGTGCTGATGGTTGACTTCACTTACAGCTTCGCCAGCTGAAGAGTGCATGTGCGCACTGTCTGATTAGCATTGAGAAAAATGGATGAGCTTAATTTACCTTCGCTGGTTGTTCAGTTTAACTTGATGGATTCTGTCTTCTCCATATCATGGTGTGCTCACATGGACTCATCTGCTACCAGCACTGCAGGGTGTGATAACCTCCAGCAGTGGGATGGTGACAATGGAAAGAGCTTCAAAAGATGGGTGTCAATTTCCAACCATAGAAGAATTATAGACCAGGGAAAACAGCATTGTGGTAGGAAATCGGAAGCTGCAGTTCTATGGTCAGGTCAAATCATTTCTCACCCATGCATCTGTTTTCCCTTCAGCTGTCTTGTCCATTTAAATCCCTTGGAAAAAAAATGGCAAAATATCTTTTATTCTGCTGTTCTTACATAGCTGCTTAGAGTTGTTGTTTCCTAAATGGCCTTTATATCTGAGTATTGTTTGTTGGTTTTCTTCTTGCTTTCTTCTTTCCAAGCCTTTGCTTTTCTATTGCAAAGCTGGCCCCACACTGATGTGTTTGATTATGTTTTCATTGCCATTGTTCTTGCTTTGATTTTGCAGCTCAGTGCCCAAAGCACAGGGCGCTGTATAAACATGATGAAGTCGAGCAAGGTCAGCCCCCTTTCTCTTTTTACCTTGAAAACAATGTGGAACTCCTATGTTTCTTTTGCTTGGCACTTCCATTTCATGAGCTTGAGGCTCTGTGGACGTGTGTGCACTGCCCTCCTGTTGTGTTCAGGTTTTGAGTACAAAAGCTGCAGTTTGTCCTAAGCCACGGTGGTTTATTTGACTGAGGATCTGAACACTCTAAACTCAAGGAGTCTTTACAGTTAGGGAACCCTCTACTTAAAATAAATAAATAAATCAGGACAAACCAAGCAAAAAAATGAATACCCCACAGGAAACCTCTTGATCAGCAGCGCGGTGAGGATTTTTGGGTTTTTTTCTGTTTTCTCATCAGTTTATTTCATTTCAGTGCTCACCTGTTACATTGCTGCATTAATTCAAAGTTTCCAGGTAGGAGCAACGATCTGATTGTATGCTGCTTTTTGTAGCTTACTGAGCATTTCAGTCACTGTCAGGAGCTAGTGTGCTTTCAGCAGACTTCTCCATGACAGTGGAAATCAAACTGTAACAGGAGATAAAGCTGAAGATTAACAAGATTTAAAATGTCAAAAACTTTTTGGCAGTGTTGTTCATCTCTGGCAATGTCATTTGCCCTGATTTTGCTGCCACTGACAGGAAGGGAAGTTTTGTCACTAACAGCAATGGGTGTAATGTTTGCCCAGACTGAATCCTTCTGTGAATCCTGTGTTGATTTTTTTCATAAAAACAGCTTCTTATGGTCCTCTCGGAACTAATGTGGGGCATACTTCCAAGGGGGAAGTTTGGGTGTTTAGTTGTCTCTTCCAGATTTGGGCACAGACCAACCATAACCTGCATCCATATGCCTGTGTCGTGCTGCGCTCCACAGCTATGTGCCAGGTCAGAACTTTAATTGTAACAACTCTCAGTACCAGAGGAGTGTCTGTCAGTTCCCTTTTGTGCCATTTATTCTCTCCTCCCCTTCCTGACCTACCTCTTAGTCCTTGTGATGAGTAACAACTTCTTTGCTTTGGGCAGCTTTTGGTAGCTGGGACTCTGGCCAGCTTCAGCCTTTTGCCAACTCGCAAGGACAGGGCAGGCTAGGAAAGCAAACAAAGTGTAGTTAAAGCCAGCAGGGCAGATACTTCTATCACAGCAAAACCAGAGCTAAACCTTGCTGCTGAAATATTAACTCTCTCCTGGTGCATACTCTGGACAGCTTTATAGGAAATTTTCTTCCTGGTACCAGCAGTAAGTCTTTCAAATGTATATCCTTTCACTGATCCCTTTCTCCTTGTTGGAGATGGAGTAACTACTCAGCTGGCCTGGACAGAAAACTGTAGTTTGTTTCAACTTGTGTTTTCGTAGAATCATAGAATGGTTTGTGTTGGGAGGAACCTTAAAGATTATGCAATTCCAACCCTGTTGCCATGGGAAGGGACACCTCCCACCAGATAGGTTGATCAAAGCCCCATCCAACCTGGTCTTGAACACTTCCAGGGATGGGGCATCCATGTCTTCTCGGGCAACCCATGCCAGTGCCTCGCCACCCTCACAGTAATAAATTTCTTCCTAGTAGCTAATCTAAATCTCACCTCTTCAGCTTTAACTGAATTCTCCCTGTCCTATCACTGCGCTCCCTGATAAAGAGCCCCTCCCCAGCTTCCCTTTAAGTACTGGAAGGCTGCTCTGTGTTCTCCGCACAGCCTTCTCTTCTCTAGGCTGGGCAATCTGAACTGTCTCAGCCTGTCATCATACAGGAGGGGCTCCGGCCCTCTGATCATCTTTGTGGCTTTCTCTGGATTCACTCTAACGGATCTGTGTCCTTCCTGTGCTGAGGACTCCAGAACAGAATGCAGTACTCCAGGTGAGGTCTCACAAGAGCAGAGTAAAGGGCGAGGCTCACCTCCCTCAGCCTGCTGGTCACACTTCTTTTGATATGATTGACTTTCTGGACTGCAAATGCATATTGCCAGCTCATGTTGAGTTTCTCATCCACCAGCAGTCCCAAGTCCTTCTCTTTAAAGCTACTCTCAATCCATTGTCCACCCAGCCTGAATTTGTGTTTGGGCTTGCCCGCATCCAGGTGCTGGGCCTTGCACTTGGCCTTTTGGAACCTCAGGAGGTTCTCACAAGCCCATCTCTCAAGCCTGTCAAGGCTTCTCTGGGTGGCATCACTTCCCTCCACATGTCAACCATATCACACAGTTTGGTGTCATCAGCAACCTTGCTGAGGGTGCCCTCAATCCCACTGTCCATGTATGCGACAAAGATGTTAAACAATAAGGGTCCCAATACCAGTCTCTGAGGAATGTCACTCGTTACTGGTCTCCACTTGGACATGAAGCCATTGACCACAGTTCTTTGAGTGCAACTACCCAGCCAATTCCTTATGCACAGAGTGGTCCATCTGTCAAATCCATGTCTCTCCAATTTAGAGACAAGAATGTCGTGCAGGACAGTGTCAAATGCTTTGCACATGTCCAGGTAGAAGGCATCAGTTACTCTTCCCTTACCCACTAATGCTGTAGCCCTATCATAGGAAGCCACCAACTTTGTCAGGCATCGTTTGTCCTTAGTGAAGCCATGTTGGCTGTCACCTCCTTATTTTCCATGTGCCATGAGTTTGCAGGAGGATCTGCTCCATGATCTTGCCAGGCACAGAGGTGAGACTGACCGGCCTGTATATTCCTGGATGTTCCTTTTTTCCTTTTTTAGAAATGGGAGTTAAGTTTCCCGTTTTCCAGTCAGTGGGGACTTCACTGGACCATCATATTCTCAAATATGATGGATAGTGGCTTAGCAACTTCATCCACCAGTTCCCTCAGGACCTGCAGATGCATCTCATCAGATCTCATGGACTTGTGCACTTTCAGGTTCCTTAGATGGTCTCTTACCTGATCCTCTCATACAGTGGGCAGTTCTTCGGTCTTCCAGCCCCTACCTTTGTCTTCTGCGGCTTGGGTGGTGTGGCTTGACGCCCTGACAGTGAAGACTGAGACAAAGAAATCATTGAGTACTTCAGCCTTCTCTGTATCTAGGGTAACCAGGTGCCCCATTTCCTTCTGGAGAAGGCCCTCATTTTCCCTAGTCTTCATTTTATCACTGACATAGCTATAGAAACTTCTCTCATTGTCCTTGATGTCCTTGGCCAGATTTAATTCCATGTGAGCTTTAACTTTCCTAACCTGATCCCTGGCTGCTCAGAGAATGTCTCTGTATGCCTCCCAGGCCACCTGCCCTTGCTTCCACCCTCTGTGACCTTTGTTTTTGAGTTTAAGTTTGTCCATGAGTTCCTTATTTATCCATGCAGGCCTCCTGATGATTTTGCCTGACTTCCTCTTTGTTGGGATGCATTGCTTCTGAGCTTGGAGGAGGTGATCCTTGACTATTAACCAGCTTCCTTGGGCCCCTCTCCCCTGCAGGGCTTTATCCTATAGTACCCTACTGAGGAGATACCAGTACCCAGAGTAGTGAGCTCCATGCACACCCTTCTTGCTGCCTTGAACTCCACCATTTCGCAGGCACTGCAGCCTAGGCTTCCCTTGAACTTCACATCCCCCAGCAACCCTTCCTTATTGATGAGAATGAAGTCCAGCATAGCACTCCTCCTTGTCAGCTCCTTTATCATTTGGAGAAGGAAATTATCATCAACACATTCTAGAAGTCTCCTGGATTGCTTGTGCCCTGCTGTGTTGTCCTTCCAACAGATGTCGAGGTGATTGAAGTCCCCCATGGAACTTTATGGTCATGTGTTGCTTGTTTTAAAGAAATATGACTCCGTTCCCCCCCAGAGTTTGAATAAAATGCACACAAGGATTTGTTCAGGCGTCCTGGGTAGGCATGAAACTTTGCTAGGAGGTCTCCTCAAGTTCTTTTAAAAACTGTTGAATACAGAGAAGTATGAAGGAGGCAGCACAGAGAGAGGTGGACTTGCCCTCTGGAAGAACCCCTCTCTTCATTCAGTATGGAAGAAGCTTAGGGTGATTGGCTGACTGATAAACGGCGTGGTTAAAGCTGAGTGGTGCTGACACTTACGTATCAAACTGCAAAGACCTCTGGCTAAATCCAGGCTGCTGTTGATGTTATTGAATGAAACAATAAAGCTGCAAAGCTGTCTATCAAATCAGTGTCAACACTAATCATTAGACTTGGTATGGGACTGGAGTTAAGCAGTCCCGTTTAGTAAGGGTCAATGCATGCAAATAAAATGTGAATTTTGCCTCTGTGACTGCCTGGCTGGCTGTGTACGCTGCCAAAGACAACCTGATGCATGTTTCTTAGTATGTGTCTACTATCTGCATTTCCTTTTGAGGGTTTCTTATTCCTGGCAGTGGGGAGTTACATTTTGTGACTGTTGTTATCCCTAGCTCCTAGCCCAGCCTCAGTATCAGACAAGCCTATTCATGCCTCAGGGATAGCTGCATAAGATAGGTATTCACTACACTTTTTCTGTGTTTTGCAAACTAAATCAGCAGTGCTTTACATTAGTAAATGAACTGCACATTATAGGGAGGCGTGGACATTTGAGCTCTTCAGCCACCCTTGCTGCTTGGGGGTAATCTCTAGCAGAAAGGAAAATGGATGTGGTTTCAGCCTTCCCTGGAGACAACCGTAAATATAATTTCTCACATAGGGCATGCTAGGATGCGGATCTGGTTAGGCCACTGTTTATACTAAGCATCCTTCCTGCCTGGTAAGCAAAGGGAATTGCTTAATCTAGGACTAACATTATTTCTGTGAATGACTGGTTGCATTGTTACAGCTCTCTTGGTAATTGTGTTGGACAGCAGGACTAGTGGCACTAATGGAATTTTCTTCCTCTGACTTTTGTAGGTATGTGCTGTTACATAGCAGGTGCATGTGAAGAGAAGACGGAGCGGAAGTCACTGTTGAAGGATCCTGTCATTCTAAGCTGGGCCTGACCAGCTGGTTGATGTGAGTACCCTGAAGGGGAGATGAAGGAGCATGTCACTGGGAGACCTCATCCTGACTTGGGGCACTGAAATCATATCTATCTGTATCACCTGCAGCGAAGGAGTTTTTCTTCCTAGTAACAACTAGCCTGGGTTATGCAGCAAAGGCTACATATTGGTGAGAGCACCCTTGTGTTGTATGGGGTTTTTTGGTAGATGCATCAGTCAAAAGCTCTATCTCTTGAAAGAGGATCAAAATCCAAGTGCTATTTTTGTGGTAAATCATGGATGCATTAGATAAAACGTAGTAGTTCCAGCAAAGCTTAATTCACCTTTACCACCATCAGATGTGCTCCTTCTTTATAAGCTGCATTTGTGACATCCTTTTCTGTTTATTTTGATGCTGATGTGGGTAAATATTTTGTGCCTCAATCTAGCTCAGAAACATATGGAGGTGTTTGGAATTGGAGTGGGGGTTAGGTTTTAGGGTAAAGACCAAAGCTTAGCAGTTGGACTTGAATAGACTGCAGTTCCAGGTTTAGCAGTGGTGCTTGGCTGCACTGTAATGGTGACCTGTATTCGTTGCCTCATCTGTAAGAGGCAGTTGGATTAGGTTTGAGTTGGGCGTTGGGGTGCGTGACTTGACTTGATGTGGGTTTAGAGCTGACAGAAGCTATTGGACTGGCATCAGGCTTTGGAGGGAATAACGAAGTTGATGACATAAGATAAGGTCAGATCCTCAAGGGGCTTTTGGGCTAGGTCTAGGGTAGCTGCAGATACAACAGTTACAAATACTGCTGAAGCTGTTTTGTTTTCTTTAGAAGAGATGGTATGGGGTCTTTGGTACCATTTGGTCTAAGATTAAGTCCTAGGTTGAAAGACACTTGACAGTTTTGAGGTAAGGTTTGATATTCTTACTTGCCTGAGGCAAAAGTGCCTCAACCTTTGAGAACTCTGCATTGAAGTAGAAGTCTTATCAAGGCCGAGGCTTACATGTCAAGCTGTTGAGACCATTTTTTCCCCTCAGGATGTGATCAGGAGGGCAACAGTCAAAGCAGTACTTGCAGAAGGCTGGCATCCCAGAAATGGCAAATGCAACTCTTTCAGGCTACTTCTGTTTTGTTTCTAAAAAGGCTGAAATTTTTAGGAGCATTTTGTCCTGTCTCTTCCCTTTCCTCTGCATGGATGCTGTAATTGTCTCAAACTTCAGTTCCATATGATCATCTCAATGCTTTTCTCATATAACACTGTATTTGATACTTGTCTTCATGCCAGTGCCACATCCACACAGGCATCGTGATTCTTGGGGATTGCTTAGATGTATCTCTTTCAGTAATGCAAAGCCCTTCCAGTAAGGCTGCATCAGCCTCTTGCACACTGAAAATGCAGAGGCTCTTGTTAGCCTGACTGTGCTTTGTCTCTTTAGTCCTCTGAGTAACGAAAGTCCAGAATGTTGAAGAGGAAGCTGGAGAAGCTTTTGGTATGTATCAAGCCAAGTTTTCTGTCATTTTCTCCTGCTGCCTTGCCAGCAAAATCATATGGACTCTGCTGCTGAACTGGCACAATTACTTGGTCTCTTCTGAAGATGAGACCTGAGTATGATCCTGTGCTTTGACTGAAAAAGGGAAGGAAGCTCCTTTCCATCGCTTTGACTGCTTTAAAGGGAGTGCGTAGCATTGAGTACCTTTGCCTTGTTAGCCCATATAGGATTTTGGAGGAGAAGGCTTATTCTTTAGCCATCATTCTAGCTTAGGTGAAGCTCTAAATGGCTATCATTATGCTACCTTTTTATATGAGAGAAAATATTTGCCTTTCTGTAGTAAGGTTACTCTCTTCCTTTATTTGAAGGCTCATGGGAATGCAGTGCAATGCTTGTATACCACATTCTTTTGCGTTTGATTTTTGTTTTTTAAGATCTAATCAAGGCATTGTGTTGGGTTTTAATGTGACCTCCAATGCATGCTGTAGATCAGCTGTTGACTTCAGACCTTCAGTCCAGACATCTGGTACTTAGTGGTGACAAAACAGTTCCAGGCCTGACAATCTGGGCCAAAGACACAGAGGGAAAAAAAAAAAATCTAGCCAGTGCACCTGGAAACAAAGTGAAGTCTATGAAAAAACATTGTGGAAATCTTGACTATATCATTTGCTATCATAGGTGGGGGAGGCAAAGTACAGAAAATGCTACTGTATAGATCTACGGCTTTCTAATTGTTTCTCCTACCAACAAAAAAACTGCTCTTCATGCATGCAGAGAACTGCTGCAGAGTTGCTGTTCGCACCAAATGCCAGACTTGCCAGGGCCCAATGGTCAGTAGCTGCTGCCTTATTCGGTTCCTGAATTCATTGCTTTGAGTGAATGCTGTAAATTACTCAGGCTGCTCTAAGATACAATGAGTCCTCCTTTCACTACTTTCCCTGGGGACAGAGCAGGATGTCTTCTAGAGGAAGTTGTTACTCAGAATACCATTTTGGCTCTGGCCAGTTGGTCACACCAGCTCCACGTTGTCTCTGCCCAACTTCAGACTATAAGAGGTTTAAATGGTGCAGCATTCTGCTAGAAACCAGAGCAGCGACAGTGAGAATGAGTTTACAGAAAGCAGGAAGATGGAGCTTTCATTTTTTCCATTGAACTTTTGGGAACAGATGGAGAGTCGATGAGGCAGAGACGCTGGAAAGGACAGTGTGTTTCAAATGTTTTCCTTAATGTCTTCTCAATCTGCTCATAGTTTCATAGCTCCTGCCTTTTCAGTGCAAGGCAGTTAGTACAGGATGGGAAAACTTCAACACCCTCGGGCCTCCAGAGGAGGATATTCTCCAAGGCCTGTTGAACTGTGGGTTTTGGGCTAATGCACTCTTGACATAAAGGGTCATGGGAGTAATTCATGGCCTGATGGGCAACGACTTTGTTTGCTTCATTCCAAGTACCACAGTGAAGGATCTGGACTTTCTGGATAGAAACAGTAACCCAGGAGCATCTTTACTGAGCCCTGTGTTGATGCTAATAGACCGGTGCTGCCTTCCTAATTGGCCTTTTTTTTTTGTTTTTAATCTGGTTAGAAGCCAAGAAGAATCTAATCAGAGCCCAGCAGTGCACTGAGCAGCAGTCATTGTCGTTACTTAGTCATCCAGTTGCTATTTTTTTGCTCTGATGAGAAATGTTGGTGTGGTGGGAGGGGATGGGGGAAGATCATCAGCCTTTATCTTCATCTCCCTGAAGAGATTCAAGCGCATTTCCTCTTACTACACCTATACTGAAGCATTGCCCTTAGAGGGCAGATTTAAAGTCAGTGAGGCCTTCAGAACTATGACAGTCACAGTGGAGGAGTGGAATCAATGAGAAAGGGGAAAATAAACCATTGTTATGGAAGGTTAAAGAAAATGTACCCTTGCTGATGGTTGAGAATGGTGACCTCGTATCAACAGACGAGGAGAAGGCTGAGGTACTTAGAAACTTTTTTGCTTTGGTCTTCACTGATAACTGCTCTCCTCACCCCTTCTGGGTCACGGGACAGCAGGATAGTGACCAGGAGGGTAAACCCCCTCCCACTGTAGAGGAGGATCAAGTTCGTGAACAGCTGAGGAACCTGAATATATATAAGTCTGTGGGACCTGATGAGATGCATCCTGCAGTCCTGAGAGAATTGGCTGATGTGGTTGCCAAGCCACTCCCCGTGATATTTGAAAAGTCATGGCAATCAGAAGTCCCTGGTGACTGGAAGAAGGGTAACGTTGTGCCCATTTTTGAAAAGGGTAGAAAAGATGAACCTGGGAACTACTGACCTGTCAGCCTCACCCTCTGTGCCTGGGAAGATCATGGAACAGGTCCTCCTAGAAGACATGCTAAAGCAGATGGAGGACATGGAGTTGATTAATGGCAGCCAGCATGGCTTCACCAGGGGCAAATCCTGTGTGACCAACTTAGTGGCTTTCCATGATGGGGTAACCACAGCAGTGGACACGGGTAAACCAATGGATGTGATCTGTCTGGACTTCTGTAAAGCCTTCGACACAGTCCCCTACAACATCCTTCTCTCTAAATTGGGGAGATATGGATTTGATGGGTGGATGGTTTGGTGGACAAGAAACTGGTTGGATGGTTGTATTCAGAGAGTAGTGGTCAGTGGCTCAAAGTCCAGATAGAGATCCGTGACAAGTGGTGTCCCTCAGACGTCCGTACTGGGACCGGTGCTGTTTAATATCTTCCTCAATGATATTGACAGCGAGATTGAGTGCACCCTCTGCAAGTTTGCATATGACACCAAGCTGAGTGGTGCAGTTGCCACAGTGGAAGGGCAGAATGTCATCCAGAGGGACCTGGACAGACTGGAGAAGTGAGAACCTCATGAGGTTCAACAGGGCCAAGTGCAAGGTCCTACACGTGGGTCAGGGCAATCCCTGATTTCAATACAGGATGGGGGATGATGTGATTGAGAGCAGCCCTGCAGAGAAGGACTTGGGGGTGCTGGTCGATGAGAAGCTCGACATGAGCCGGCAATGTGCGCTCACAGAGCAGGAGGCCAACCGTGTTCTGGGCTGCATCAAAAGAAGCGTGGCCAGCAGGGCGAGGGAGGGGATTCTGCCCCTCTGTTCCTCTCTTGTGAGACCTCATCTGGAGTATTGTGTTCAGTTCTGGAATGCTCAACATAAGAAGGAAATGGAGCTGTTGGAATGGGTCTAGAGGAGGGCTACAAGGATGATCGGAGGCCTGGAGCACCTTCCCTACGAGGACAGGCTGAGAGAGTTGGGCTTGTTCAGCGTGGAGGAGAGAAGGCTCCGAGGAGATCTTATAGCAACCTTCCAGTAACTGAAAGGGGCCTTCAAGAAAGCTGGGGAGGGACTGTTCACAAAGGCTTGTAGTGATAAGATGAGGGGCAATGGGTGTACACCAGAGAGGGGCAGATTCAGACTAGACATGAGGAAGAATTTCTTCACCATGAGAATGGTGAGGCACTGGCCCAGGTTGCCCAGGGAAGTTGTGGCTACCCCATCCCTGGAGGTGTTCAAGGCCAGGCTGGATGGGGCCTTGGGCAGCCTGATCTAGTGGGACGTGTCTTTCCCATGGCATGAGGGTTGGAACTATATGATCTTTTTTAAAGTCTCTTCCAACCCAAACTTTTCTATGATTCTGAGATTAACTCCCAAAGGCATTGACTTTCAGCTGGGAACTGTGAGATGTGATTACTTCCTCACTAGCTTTCATAGTTACAAATGTAATAATAAATGCCAGCCAGCTGGCCAAGTTAGAGGCAAATCCAAAGTCTCCCTCAGGCTGGTGTTTTAGGCTGGATCTTTACTTATCAGTGACACGCAGAGCAAGTACATTGGGCAGAACTGCTGGGACTTAATTTCCATGAATGCCTAGGCTTGTTTACTGGAAAATATTTTGCTTCTTTTTGCTCTGTAATTCAGTCCCAGGGGAACAGAGGATCTGCTTGGGGGGTAGCCTGATTTGATATTCACTTGTCTTTAGTAGTTAAGGTGCAGGGAAATGGATTGCAGGAAACTACTGAAACGGGGAGAGAGCACAGTCTCTGAATTTTCTTTGCTGGTTCTTGTAGTTCCTTTCTTTACTGCACTCCTAACTCTCCTTTTTGGTTTTTTCTTACCCTCAGCAAACTATCACATCACTGTCATTGGAAGAGGCAGTAGGTGCTGGCCTAGAGATTATGCTAGATATATGTGTATTTAGACTCCGAAGAAAAATGACAGGATTTTACAGAAGTCGTCTTCCTTGCATGTCAAATAAGAGATTAGTTTCTTTTGACTGTACCTTAAGGTTAATTGTACCTACACAGCACAAAGCTTAAGAGCACTGATAAACAGCTAGTGCCATTACAAAAGGTTTTAATATTGATTGGGCTGTATTCTGTTACCTTCAAAGCCAGTGGTGCTTTTTATTGAATGAGGTGCTGTTTAGATTAGCTCTTGCCCAAACTAAACTTGATATATGAAGTGCCATTGATGGTCTCATGTAGCAGAGGAACAGAGCCTAGGTCCTCCTCCCATGCCTAATCCGGTGATCACTGAGCATAATCTTTGTGTGCCATGGCCCAGTTTGGCACATATGCCACAAATCACAGCATGCAAAACTTTCTTCCATTTTGCCTGAGTGGCAGTACAGGGTGCAAAGGGCTGGAGCAGCTTATGTGAGGATGCATGTTTTGTTGATTGCATGTTGTTAACTGCCACAAATTTCCTTAGGACTTGGGTAAGCTTAGCTGAGATGTGAGTTTTTCCCCTGCAGTGTTGTATTTAGCAGGTCCTGAATTCCACAAAATTGCTTGGTCCAGGGTCGGCAACTGTTGAAGGGTAGATGGGGAAGGTTGTACGTGGTTTTATGCATCAGAGTTTAAATAGGTCAGCAAATCAGTGGGAGCTGGGAGAAACCTGTACTCGGGTGACTACTAAACAGCTGATCACTTCCAGCTTGTATGGTTTCCAGCTGCTGCCCAGCATTCTGGTCAGTAAAAGACAGCAGAGGGAGCCACACCTCTCACAGGGGTCTCCCTTAAGATGCTGTAGATCCCAAATCCTGTGACACTACCAGGTAGTATTTTTTTCTGTTTTAGCTGAGGGATCACCAGCCTATAGCATATCCCTTGTCTCCAACAGTCAGAAGGGACACTAGGCCTGCTCTTCAGTTTTCAGCTAGGAAGCCAAATTATGCATTTTCTTTTCTCAGCTATTTGAGAAAACTTCCTAGTAGTTTGTCTTGTAGCCCATGTTGTTCTCTCTGTCCACTTAGCAGGTTATGTTCTTTCACTGCATTAATACATGCATTATTGTTACAAGTGCTTCTTACTACCCTTTAACTACTTCTGCCCTGTAGACTTCCTTGCAGACTTTTGGACAGGTGTGCCCTTTGCTGGGTTAAAAGCAAGCGGGATGGCCGGGCCCAAAGAGTGGTGGTCAATGGAGTTAACTCCAGCTGGAGGCCAGTGACAAGTGGCGTTCCCCAGGGCTCGGTGCTGGGTTCTGTCCTGTTCAATATCTTTATCAATGACCTGGATGAGGGGATTGAGTGCACCCTCAGCAAGTTTGTGGATGACACTAGACTCGGAGGAAGTGTCGATCTGCTGGAGGGTGGGGAGGCGCTACAAAGGGATCTGAATAGGCTGGATTGATGGGCTGAGGCCAATGGGATGAGGTTTAACAAGGCCAAGTGCAGAGTCCTGTGCAGCGTTACAGGCTTAGGGAGGAGTGGCTGGAAAGCTGCCTGGCAGAGAAGAACCTAGGGGTGTTGGCTGACAGCCGACTGAACATGAGCCAGCAGTGGCCCAGGTGGGCGAGGAGGTCAATAGTATCTTGGCCCGTATCAGAAACAGTGTGGCCAGCAGGACCAAGGAAGTGACCTGTACTCTGCACTGGTGAGGCCACACCTCGAATCCTGTGTTTAGTTTTGGGCCCCTCACTACGAGAAAGACATTGAGGTCCTGGAGTGTGTCCAGAGAAGAGCAACAAAGCTGGTGAGGGGGCTGGAGAACAAATCTTATGAGGAGCGGCTGAGGGAACTGGGGTTGTTTAGCCTGGAGAAGAGGAGGCTGAGGGGAGACCTTCTCACAGTCTACCACTACCTAAAAAGAGGTTGCAAAGAGGTGGGTGTTGGTCTTTTCTCCCAAGTGATGGGTGATAGGACAAGAAGGAATGGCCTCAGGTTGCACCAGGGCAAGTTTAGATTGGATATCAGGAAAAATGTCTTCACTGAAGAGGTTCTCGGGCACTGGCAGAGGCTGCCCAGGGAGGTGGTTGAGTCCCCATCCCTGGAGGTACTAAAAGGCAGGTAGATGAGGTGCTTGGGGATATGGTAGTGGACAGGTATGGTTGGGCTTGATATTTTCAACGATGTTTCCCAACCTAGTGATTCTATGATTCTACGGTTGTAGTATTGGGATGCTAGAAAGTGTATTAGGAAGAAATAAACTTGTGCTGCTGACAGAAACTCCATGAGCATTTCACAGTGCATCATTATCGGTTTACATGTGAATGTATTTGGAGACCTTTGTTCCGTGTTCTTCACTAACTTTTTACTGAAGGAATTCGAAGTTATACTAAGCTCTACACCCTTCTGCAATCACTAGCTCTTGCCATTTGTGTTGCTTTCTAGGTCTTGTTTGAATGCTGAGATGCTCGCCTTGCAATAATTTTCAGTACATTTGTTTTCAGTCTTAGAGTTTGGCGGCAGATCAATGCCTCTACATGCATATTTGAGGAATCAAAATCCAGAGACAGGCTGCAGACAGAGACACTCTGGAGTGTCAGTCACAAAAGCCAACAGTGGTTGGTGCACTGGTTTCTGTGGTCTGGTTACAAAGATCAGTACCGAGAGACTTAAGGGTCTCCTTCAGTTTATTTCCACTGTTAAGCTACGAATTAGTCTCAGATGAACCAACCTGCAATGTCAGATTTCAGGAAATTAGGAAATTTCCTGGTCCTAATCATTTGTTTCATAGATATTCACCATGGAAGGTGCAGTTACTCACCTTCCAACATGCTGCCCAGATGTGGAGATATGTAAGTATACCGTCACTCTCCTAAAAGTTGGCACCACCTCCACTCAGATGTGAGCTTTAGGATGTCTAAAGGGGAGCCAGGCTGCACTGTGGTGGGGATGCTCCACTCTAGGGATACCCTAGTATAGCTTGTGGCTTAAAAGCTCTTTTGGTGCCTGTTTTGATGACCATGGAGTGTGCATATGATATGCAATAGCCATGCAAACAGTTAGTTTCCTTTTGTGTTGTGTTAGGTATTATGCTACGGATTGCAGCTGCCAAGTGCAGGAACCTTAGCTGCCCCTTCAGCTCTTACTCCTTGAAACAGGATCTGCCAAATCCAATGCTAATGCAAATATTCCTTCCTTGACAAGCGGATGCTGCCTTGTTGTTTGTTTTTTGTTGTTTTTTTTTTTTTTTTTTTAAAAAAATTGCTTTTTCCATGCACTTTAATATTTCTTCAAGGTCTGCCTCTCATTTCTCTTCTCAAGTGCATCCCGTACCGATGCTACCATGGAGTGTTGCTTCCAAACTTTCTCTCTTTCCTTTCCGCAGCTCCGGAGTCTTTTGTGATGACAGTGGCAGAGGAGTGACAGGCAGGCTGTGTGTGGGTGTCTGATGGTGAGCAAGCCTAGTGACAGGATGGGATGACTAAGAACCAACTGGCTAATTAAAGCGCAGCAGTGGGAGGAGCAAATATTTAAGGGTGCCAGAGAGAGAGAGATGCCCCCACAAATTTCTTGTTACACCTCAATAGCCAAGTGACAGGACAACACAGTGAAAGGCTTCCTTAACTCTTTCCATGCCTCTTAGGAAGTGAAACTGAGTGAATAAGAAAATGCCATCGTTAACTGAAAAACCTGAATCAAGGTAAGGATATTGGTATGGTTTTCAGTCAGAGCTAGTCAAAGCTAACTCTTCTAGAGCTTCTATGAACTGAACTACCAGGACTTTACATGGCTTATGCTAATATGCACTGAGTGGGTAGGTCTGTTGGGGCAGTACATACTGATTTTCAGATTACTACTTTCATTTGGATAGGTATTTCCAGCTGCCCCTTGAAAAGAGAAAGATATCAAGGTAACCATTACACGGGTCTGTGTACTCATTAAGGAGAACGGGTGGGTCCTTGCCTCCTTACCAGAGTGACTGGATCTGTCTCCTGTCTATTTTTATGGAAGGAGTTCCTGAATGCTGATGGGGGCAGCAATTAAAGTGAAAGTGATGACAATGGATGTGGAATTCTTGGCTATATTTGAATTTGGTCATCTGAGGCTGGAGAAGTCATAGGGAAGTGAACATGGGAACTGGCTTCTGGAATGTAATTTTCTGCTATTTCAGGAGACACTTTGAATATCAGGCTATTGCTTAACCCACAAGTTTGGTTTTCTCAGAGCATTTTCAGTACTGAGCAGAGGAGCGATCACTGTGTTCTTCATTTCAGTGTGAGGGTGACTTTAAAGGTAGCACAGTCTGACAAGGCTAACAAGCCAACCCTCCAGCCTGAATTCCCTGGCAGGCACAGTTTTGCTGTTTGACCTTGGGTGCATGACAGTGACCAGCCTTCTGAGTTTTGCCCGGGACCTTTTTGTGGCTGATATTCAGGTAGATTAATGTGTTCCCTGGCACTTTTTCTAGTGTAGCAATGCCTGCAGGTTGGCGAAGGCTAAAGAGAATGACCCTGTCTCATTTCAACTTGCATCCCTGGGCTTGTGAAAGATGTGTTGGAAGTATTGTATGCCTAGCTCCACGCACATAGGCTGGACTTAGCTTTATTTGGTTCTCTGGAGATCATTGCAGTTGTGTGTAAACAAGACCAACTCTCAAACTGGTTTTGCTTATTCTGAAAATATAAAAAGAAACCTGTAAAACTGATACATGTGCCTTGTTACACTGTGCCAGCTCAGCTGATTTCGGATGTTGCATAAAATAGAGGCTGGAATCTTCCACCTCTGTGTAAAATAGGAATATTACCAATAGACCTTAAAAAATATTAGCTGTTGCTTAGTGAATGTTCGTGTAGCGCTTCTAAACAGCTAGTGCTAGCAGAGGTCATAATTAAAAATTAATGTTAATGTGGTTGCCACAGTGAGCACTCATTAATGCCTATGCAATTCCTATGCCTTATGCAACTAGGAATCTTGGGTTGTGTCTCGATGATATAATGTGGTCTGTTGCATTAAAGTATCTGATTTATTCATCATAGATGCATCAAAATTTTCACTCTACCCTAATTTCTGTAACATGTTTTTAATCTGGATATGGACTTTTGACACTATTCAGTTTCTAATTAGTGTTTCTGCTTAATGGAACTTCCTCTTATTTACTACTTCACTGTTTGAGAGTGTGTGACAGAGGGGAAGACACCCTTTGTAGCCTTTGTTTGTTATACTAAACCATGCAAAAGAAGCTTCTGGATGTTGTTCAGATGATCTAATTTATCATGTTTATAGAATGCATTCACTGTAGTAAATGCAATGTAGTGTTTGTGTCCCTCAGTCCTGCGGTCAGCTGAATGGATCCATTGTTATACATAATTAGGGCTTCTGGAATTTGGATCTGTTTATTTGCAGCAATTGTTCTGCAGAAGCACAAGTGGCCTCGTGTACAGGTGTACGCAGAGTTAAATGCAGTACACAGAGCAACCCAGCTGCACAGCTCTTACAAGTAGTCTCTCAACAGCATGAACTCAAAGAATCTTCTGTTTCTTTCAGCTGAAGCATAAAACCAGCATCATCTTGACTGGCAGCAGTCGCTGCAGGTTGTCTGAAAGATTTGCAAAAGCAAAATCTCTTTTGCAAAAGCATAAATCTGGTGTCATTGAATTAATTACCCTTTATCTGTTAATAAATACTAATTTCAGTAGTTTGTGTTCCCTGCCCAAACTCCTGTATGAGTCTTAGTTAAGTGTTCTAAACAGTTGCAGGTTGCAATATGCTGTTAAATGATTTACAATCTTCTCTCTTGTGTTGGCAGCCTGAGAGCTGTGCCCAGTGAGCTCCTTTGTATGGGACGTACATCAGCTTGTTTGTGAAGTGCTTCCACTTATGAGGTATTAGCATACATATCACAGATAAATCTGAGCAGAAATATCAACATCTGCTCTCAAACACTGTGTATTATGTCTTCTGCTAAGATGACTATGAAATTTATTTTAAATATCCTCTTTTTTTTTCCTTCCCTCTCTGAAGTTGTAAATTTTTATGTGAGCTGAGTGGGTGTATGGGTGTGGCACAAAGATATTTGTTGCTGTAGCAGACAGGTATGATGGGGGTCCACAGCTACTGTCACCGTGATCTCAGCTGTCAAACACAAAATACAGGGCGCAGCCATGGCAGACTCAGGAGGAAGTCAAAGCCCTGTTATTGTGTTTTTAAAATCTATTTTCATGAGAAGAATTTTTGACTGTAAGGGTACTGATAAGAACAGTTAACTTATCTAAAGGGAACCAATGATGCACTTCATGTCAAGTTACTCCTTTGCTCTGTGCCAAACAACCCTCTGGATAGCTGTTTTCCAAGCCCTGTGTCTGTAGCAGAGCAGGAGGTTGGTGGCTCAGGCAGGAGCCACCTTTCATCCCCACATCCCTGCAGTTATAAGTCATTGTCATTTAATGAAGATTCAGTGGCTGATGTGAAGTTATTCCAGTGTATTTCTTTGCAGGGAGGTCCCTGTGGACATCAGATTCACTACCTGAACACTGACCATAGAATTGTTTTTAGTGGATAGGCCAGCATTAGAGTGAAACAAAAAAGCTGATTTACTTTTTAAATCTTGCTTTTCAGCTGTAGGCTTTGAGCTCTGGTTCTGTGACATTAAGCAGAGTTTAGACTTTGGACTGCTAACCTTTTAAAATCTTCTGCTGTTTGGCAGATTATAATGAGATGGGTGCCAGCATGCAGACTGATTGCTTTGGAAATGCTTGTTTACAGACAGGCTTGCAAAATGAAGGTGCAGAGAGTGCAGTCATGTTCTGAAAATGCAGGGATGGGAGTAAGTGCAGGGAGGAAGAGCTGCTTGAACAGGTAAAATTGTGTTGGTGCAAAATAATTTAGCTGTAGCTGTTCATGAATTAAATTTAGGTTGCAAATCAGAAGTGGCATTCAACCCATAAGGAGAATGAGTTCCGGAGCAGGCTTCTAGGAGGAGCTGTGGAGCCAGGAAACCAGTTTTAAGCTGGAATGTAAAATGCTCGTGCACAGATTGTATGACACAATTGATGGCAGTAGCATGGGACTAGGCCTGATTACCCAGGAGATCCTTTCCTGCCCACTACTCAAAAAGTAGCGACCTTGACACAGGTCACAAGTGGTATTCCCCCAGGCTCAGTGTTGGGGCCAGTCTCGTTTAATATCGTTATCAATGATGTGGATGAGGGGATTGAGTGCTTTCTCAGTAAGTTTGTAGATGATACCAAATTGGGTAGGGGTGTCAATCTGATTAAGGGCAGGAGGGCTCTGCAGAGGGACCTGGACAGGCTGGATCAATAGGCCAAGGCCAATAAGGCCAAGTGCCAGGTCCTGCACTTTGGTCACAACAAGCCCGTACAACGCTACAGGTTTTGGGAACTGACTGGAAAGCTGCCTGGCAGAAAAGAACCTGGGGGCGTGGGTCAGCAGCTGGCTGAACATGAGCCAGCAGTGTGCTTATGTCACCAAGCAGACCAATGGCATCATGGCTTGTATAAAAAATGGTGTGGCCATCAGGAATCATGTGATCATCCCCTGTATTTGGGACTGGTGAGGCTGCATCTCCAATCCCATGTTCAGTTTTGGGCCCCTCAGTACAAGAGTGACATCAAGTTACTGGAGCACATCCCAGAGGAGGGCAGCGAAGCTGGTGAAGGGTCTGGAGCACAAGTCTTACGAAGTACAGCTGAGGGAACTGTGATTGTTCAGGCTGGAGAAGAAGAGGCTGAGGGGAGACCTCATCACTCTCTGCAGCTCCCTGAAAGGAGGTTGTGGTGCCATGGGTGCTGGTCTCTTCTCCCAAGTAACAACTGATAGGATAAGAGGTAATGGCCTCAAGTTGTGCCAGGAGAGGTTTAGATTGGACATTAGAAAATAATTTCTTTACTGAAAAAGTGGTGAAGCATTGGAGTAGGCTGCCCAGGGAAGTGGTAGAGTGACTGTCCCTGGAGGCGTTCAAAAAGCATGTACACATGGCATTTCGTGACGTGGTTTAATAGGCATGGTGGTATTGGGCTCAATAATTCTCTAGACTGAGTTAACTCAGGTTGCAGATAAACTTTGTTTGCTCTGAAGTTCATGACTGTAAGTTGACTTAGTTCAAAACCACCTCTTAAGTTCTTAAAGCTAAATCTCCTAGTTTACATTTCCTATTTTGACTTTTAAGGGTGTCGTGTTCCTCTCCAGTTGCACAAAACCTGGCACATATGCCCCAGATAACTTAATATTGCCCATTAGGAAGTAAACAAACATACACCACGCTAAAAAAAAAATAAAAAAAAGGCAGTGAAAACTGCACGTGCAATGTGCTATGTTTATTTATTCTAACAGCTTTGAGTTCAATTATTTATAAGAACATCTTATCCAAGCTCGTGTTTTATGCTGCTATTTGTTTCATTTAGTAAGTTTTAAATGCTCCCTCTCTGCTGTCTTAACACTTCATGGAGAGAGAGGGGAGGCAGTTGTCTTGTACAGATGTTTCTTCAGTTTGGACTGCTTGCTTGTTCATAGTCTTTTAATGACATTTATTCTTAGGAGCATAATGTCTTCTGAAGGAGTGATAGGATGTTATTTAACCCTGAAAACAGAAATGATAGGCGATATATTTCTCTCAGTATTTTAGGATAAGCAAATAGTGATACTTGGCCAGCGGTCTGATTGCTGAGGTTAACCTAGAGCTGCCTCCTGTATCCTAATTATTTTTTCTTGCCACATGTTATATGATACAAAGTGCGAAGTACAGAGGAGATGTGCTTTCCAGCAAGTTCCTTTAAGCAGAGGAACTTCTTGTTTGGAAGTGGTTGGAACTTCTTGGATGCAGTGCAGCCCTTTGCCCATTCCGGATTTGGAACTCCACACAGCCAGTATGGCTTGTTGAGTAGAGCATCTGAGTCACAGCTGTCGGTGACAATGTGAAAAAGGGTCTGAGCCAGGAGCAGAACAAATGAGCGCAGTCAGTACTGTGCAAGACCTGACCATCTGAAAAATAAGTTTTGTCATTGCTGATTATCCCTCAAGTCTAAAAGCCTCAACTCCTAGATTATACTAATGTAAGTAAGAATTTGATTTTTCAATTAAGTGCAGCCACAAAACACTTAAAGATCATGTAAATGGAGAGAAAACTTCGAAAATATCAGAAACTCAGAACTGAAAAGATAAAGCAGGAGTCTAAATCTCAGGAATATAAGAGGCCTGCTCAATAAGTTTTCAATGTGCATCTCATGTTTAGCAATTGTTTTTAAATCCTATGAGAGTTGTCAGAGCTGTCAATAATAACAAGAGAATAAAGAAAAGGAAATTACACACATACACATTAGACCACCAAAAATAGCCACCACCTGCGACTGTTAGCTGAGGTACCAGTATCTTCAGAGCAGGTGTCCTTGCTTGGAACTATTAATAAGCTGTTTGTTACCCCTTGCCATTGTAGGGGGAGTAGAATCATAGAATCACCAGGTTGGAAAGGACTGGGTCATCAAGTGGTCAAGTTGACCACTGGGTCATCAAGTCCAACCATTCCTAACAATCCCTAAACCATGCCCCTCAGCACCTCGTCCACCCGTCCCGTAAACACCTCCAGGGAAGGTGACTCCACCCCCTCCCTCCCTGGGCAGCTGTTCCAGTGCCCGATGACCCTTTCCGTGAAAAACTTTTTCCTGATGTCCAGCCTGAACCTCCCCTGGCAGAGCTTCAGGCCATTCCCCCTTGCCCTGTCCCCTGTCACTTGGGAGAAGAGCCCAGCTCCCTCCTCTCCACAAACTCCTTTCAGGTAGTTGTAGAGAGTAATAAGGTCTCCCCTCAGCCTCCTCTTCTCCAGGCTAAACAACCCCAGCTCTCTCAGCCGCTCCTCGTAAGCCTTGTTCTCCAGCCCCCAGCCATTGGAGCACTCCAGTGTCTGGAGCATGTGAGATAGTCCAGAGAGGTGCTGTGCAGAAGGGTTTGCCACTTATCTGCGTTCCTCCCAAATGGGTTTCTAAATGCACTGCTCTCTTTTCCACATCAAGTAGAGAAGGAGCTGCAGCCATGGAAGAAATGTGTTGGGGGTGAAAAGTCTGCCTAGAGGTATGACCAAACTGACAAGGACTTTGTGGTTGTTACAGATGGACATTGGCGTGTTCAGGGTTACAGTGGCTGGCTTATGCCCTTTGAATTTATTACCTTTCCTTGTGTTTTGAATGTCTGCAGCTTTGAAGCCTTTGTTGCTATATCTATCATCTTTCAGGAGAGACACTAATTCCTGTCTGGCAAAGAGAACAACAGTTAGCTGATTAGAGCAGGGAGCTGGAAAGGGAGACACCTGGGGGTTTGGGAGTGTATTTTTTTTTATTTCTTTATTTTGTAATGTCTTTCGTATTGCCTGATCTGGCAGTACCAGTTTCTCTGTTTTTAACAGACTCAAAGGATCTTATTTTTGGTTCCCTTTGAAAGACTCTATTGTGGAGAGCTGCTGTGTGTACTTGCATGTATGTCTACAGGAAGGGCTTGGCCATTTCTGCAGGAGGTTCTGGAGGTGAATTGGGAGCAGTAAATGTTTCCAGACCCACCTGCTCTCACAGTCCACAGACAGCTTGTCTGGCCTGCCTGACAGAGACTGCTCTGTGTCAGGATGCACCAGCCAGACACTCGCTGCACACTGACTTACAGCATGTACCTTCACAAGTGTTACATAGGGCAACATTTTCCAAGAATCACCAGGTTGGAAAGGACCCACTGGATCATTGAGTCCAACCATTCCCAACACTCCCTTAAACCATGTCCCTCAGCACTTCATCCACCCGTTCTTTAAACACCTCCAGGGAAGGTGACTCAACCACCTCCCTGGGCAGCCTCTGCCAGTGCCCAGTGACCCTTTCCATGAAAAACTTTTTCCTGATGTCCAGCCTGAACCTCCCCTGGTGGAGCTTGAGGCCGTTCCCTCTTGTCCTGTCCCCTGTCACTTGGGAGAAGAGCCCAGCTCCCTCCTCTCCACAACCTCCTTTCAGGCAGTTGTAGAGAGCAATAAGGTCTCCCCTCTCCTCTTCTCCAGGCTAAACAACCCCAGCTCTCTCAGCCGCTCCTCGTAAGACTTGATCTCCAGCCCCCTCACCAGCTTCGTTGCTCTTCTCTGGACACACTCCAGAGCCTCAACATCCTTCTTGTGGTGAGGGGCCCAGAACTGAACACAGTACTCAAGGTGCGGTCTCACCAGTGCCGAGTACAGAGGGAGAGTCACCTCCCTGGACCTGCTGGTGACCCCATTTCTGATACAAGCCAAGATGCCATTGGCCTTCTTGGCCACCTGGGCACACTGCTGGCTCATGTTCAGTTGGCTGTCAACCCCCAGATCCTTCTCCTCCAGGCAGCTTTCTAGCCAGACTTCCCCCAGTCTGTAGCACTGCATAGGGTTGTTGTGCCCCAAGTGCAGGACCCGGCATTTGGCCTTGTTGAACCTCCTGCCATTGGCCTCAGCCCAGCGGTCCAGCCTGTTCAGATCCCTTTGCAGAGCCTCCCTACCCTCCAGCAGATCTACACTTCCATCCAGCTTAGTATCATCTGCAAACTTGCTGAGGGTGCACTCAATACCTTCATCCAGGTCATTGATAAAGACATCAAACAGGGCTGGACCCAGTACCGAGCCCTGGGAACCCCACTCGTGACTGGCCTCCCAGTATTTTGCTATAGTGGGGCCATGGAGCCAGATGTACTATCTGGTTGGACCATCTGTCTGGTGCCAAGAGCAACCTCGGGACTAAGGGAGGCCTAAGAGGACTTCAGCGTGTGGTTTGGGTTAAGCATATGTGAGACAGACGGAATAATTGTAGCCCTGATGAAGCATGTTCTTGCCTCCAAACATGCACCATCTTTTCCTCAATCCAAATAGCAGTTATTTTTACCTGCATGCAACAATTCTGTGTGCAGATACTCATCTGATCAAAATCAACTTTTAAATGGAGTTTCTAGAGTTATACTGACTCAGATGCTCAGGATTGGTTATGCTAACACTGAGCATGCTAAATGCATTCTATGTACGGGAACCTGCGTTAATTATATGTTCCTTCTGAGTGCTTGAATAATGCTGATTAGTTTCACATTAAATGAACAGTGAATGCTTGTTATTTTAATTGAATTCCATAATTGCTAGCAAATGTGGGCATATGCGGGAGAGTAATTTTTCTAGATCTAGTTGTAATGAGTTAGTGCAGCTCCTCCATTTAATTTTAGCAAACTTACTTCTTTAAATTATCACTTTATTTTTAATCTCAAATTGCTTCTTCTGAAAAGTAATTTATCCTTTTAAAGACAAAGAATTTGTCTTTTTTGTGTGTAAATTCTTTCCTTAATGCTTTTTTTAATGCAGTGAAGGTCAGTGCTTCATTTCCCACTGTGAGCAGTGTCAAGACTCTTGAATCAAAAAGACACTTGAATCAAAAGATGTCACTGTTTCTAAACAGAGATGGAACAGTTTAAAAAGTATAAAGTGTGGGGTCATAAGTTTAATTGCTAGGATACTGCCATTGTGGAAGGGGACATGTTTTGATCTGGGATTGAAGCAGCAATTAACTCTGCCTTTGCACAGACTCAAGTGAGAATTTCCTCTTTCCTTTAGTGAAAAGGTAATGCACTAGATTTTTTTCCCCTGCCTTTTTATCTTGTATACCAGTGGAAAGCTACAAGTAGGAGATACTTCAAGTGGAAGAAATTTGCTGTTGACTTGCTTGTAGTGCATGGAGGTGGCCAGTGCTGAGTCCAAACTTCTGGGTACTGGCAGCCTCCTCAGCTTCAGGGTGGCTTTAATCCTAAAGCTGAGTTGAGACTTACTGCAGTACTGTCCCTTGTTATAGTTTTCTCCCTTCCTTACAGAGGGACTTTATCCAGTGAGTTTAACTCATAACAGTAAATAGAAGACCATGATATCGTTGCAAACCTCCTTAGCCGAGAGAGCCTATCATTTTAGCATGTTTCTTTCTGCTTTGCTTCAACTGGGACATGTTTCTGTAAGTGAAATGTACAAGATCAGAAAGACTGCTATTATTAAGCACGTCTGTCTAAATTTTCAGACTATGTCAACTGTTACTATTTCAGGAGACTTACTGCTAATATGAAATAGTAGGAACAAAAAGCAGGTATTGAACAGTCAGTCAAAGTCAAGCAGCAGACCTTTAAGTTGAGCTGAGCTTTTGTTGTTGACTAGTTTTAGACTGCACCCTCCATTTTATACTGTATTTTACTGGAGTCAGCTTGGAGTTAAGGTGCATCCTGCTGAGCCTTCACTAACCCATGATGTAGATCTTCTGTATATATTATAATGAAGACAATATTTAAATAATGTAATTAAGTGTTGACAGCTGTTGCTAGGGATGCATACTGGGAAGCCCAGATACTGGCTGGTTTTACAGACTGATCCATTACTATATTTGCTGGTTGAATTTCTTTTCCTTCCTTTCGTGTGTCTGTTGAACATGCTCATTATATTCTGTCTGGAACGAGACAAGTGCTCATTAAGAATGGGGTTGCTTGAGGCAAGAAAACAAATTCAATTTCCTGAAGGCAATTTCTGCCTCTTGCGGTGCCCCGATGCTGCCTCCAGTTCATGTAATGGGAAGAAAAGTATCTCTAGCTCTCTTGCTTAGTTTCTTGTTTCTCTGAACAATTTTTCCCTATGCTTCACAGTTTGGGGTCTTTGCTTATGTGTGATTTTGCAGCTTCAGATACCTATTTCTGTTTGTGTCATGGAAGCCATTAATTGTCTGGAGTTACACTTGATGTCACTCTCTTTAGCTTTAACTTTTGAGGAGGGGGAAAAAGATCGAAACACAAAATTAAATGGTTAGTAGTTCAGCCTAGGACCTTCAGAAAGTTGAGAGAGCTTGGCAAACATGGACTGGTTTTGTAGAAATGCTGTTCTTTGACTATTCAAACCAACATCTGTGGTGTGACAGGGAAACCTGTGTTTGCTGCAGGTGTAAAGTCCCCACAGGTGTGGGCACTGGGTACGAATAGGCCTCATAGTTGTCCTCTGTAGCCTGTCATAACCATGAAAATTGACTTTTTTTATCCTATGGTTCCTCTCTGTTAGTTTCTCTCCTGAGTTGGTAATCTTACTACCTTTGGTCCCAGGAGGATTAAAGCTCCTAATTTTGAAGTTTCACTTACTGGAGTCTGATACTGAAAATATCAGCAGCAATGCAGGACTGGTTGCTGTAGAAGTTAATATACATTTCAACAAATAACTCTGTATTGTTATGTGTTTCAAAGGAGAGACCGACTTTGATCCAAGCAACAATTCACCCTGAAATCTGGCAGTGATCTAAGTTGAGAGTTTTAGCTTAAAGCTTTTAGTCTCACTGAGATTTTTTTTTTCTTAAAGATGATGCACATTTTATATATTTCAAGCTAGCCAAATTTGCCCTTTGTTATATATAGATGCTTTGGCTTTAATCAGTATATTACAATTTAATCTTGAGGATTAGCCTTAAAGTCTGGAAGTAGTACCTATGTTGGATAGAAATACTCATTAGTTTCTGATAATTATCAGAAAAACATGTAACTGATGGTTGACATAAATTCATTTGTATTTTGAAACAGATTTTTTTGCAGAAACTGTAACTGTTATCTTGACTTTGTTGATGAATGTACAACATCCTGTCCAGTGCTGTCTAGGCAGATATGAAACATAGTGTAACCATTCTGCTTTTCACTTTAAACAGAGATCAGCAAAATCCAGAAGTAGAAAAGGCAAGACCCGCTGCCACAATGAGCTCTGGTAAGTCTATATTGCCCTCAGTGGCATTCTTTTTTAACGCTAGAAATATTCCTCCCTGTTTCTGATGCAATTACTCTTTCCTTTTCTTTGACTCGTTTTCTGCCTCCAAGAAGAGTCAAAGCTCTTCAGATCTTAGGGAATCTGACTATAAAGTCAACAGCAGAATGGCTTTGTAGTAAAAAGTGCCCTGGCTTTGCATTTTTTCCCTTCAGTTTGCCCATAATGCCCAAAAAATGACCAGAGACTTGTTGCGCCTGAAGTAGGTCACCTTAGCTTCTTCTGCTTTGCAGTCCAAGAGTTAAAAATTATTGGTTACCTGAAAAAAAATCTGAAAGAATTTGATATATTTTAGCAGAGGTGAATGCAAATTTTGACATCTGGACAGGAAAAATCATCTGTTCAAAGAAAAATTGGGGAGCAGGAAATGGAAGTGAGTTGGGAAGAGGAAAACTTTAGGGACAGAATGAGAGAAAATGGCCTCAGGTTATGCCAAGAGAGGTTTAGATTAGATGTTAGGAAAATTTTTTTCACTGAAAGAGTGATCAAGCATTGGAACAGGCTGCCCAGGGAAGTCATTGTCTCTGGAGGGATTCAGAAAACATGTAGACATGGCACTTCAGATGTGGTTTAGTAGACATGCTAGTGTTGGACTGATGGTTGGACTAGGTGATCTTAAAGGTTCTTTATGATTCTATGGGTAGCAGGCTGAATCAGAGTGAAAAAGAAGGTAGGTGCCGTACTGAAAGTGCCATGTGTAGGACCTATGGAATAAGATTTCCCTTGATTTTTAGCACCTTCTCAAGTCTCAGGTGGAGTATCACGTCCACTTTTTAGCACCGCATTTTGAGGAATATGTGAACTTCTTGGAGAAAGTCCAGAGGAAAGCTAGACTAAGTAGTGTCTCAGAAACATGAGCTGGGAATTCGTCTTAAGAATTGATAAGATTCCAGGTTGTGGAGCATTGGAACGGATTGCTTAAGGATGATGCAGGAAGTTTGTAAGAATTTGTTAGGCAAACATTTGTCAGCAGCAATAGAGGTAGATTTGTTTCTGCCATTGTATGACCCTTGGAGGTCTTTTCTAGCACTATAGTCTGTGTTGCTCTGAATTTACAAGAGCTAGTCTTACTCGTGTCAGCTGAGGATGTTGCAGACTTGAAAAATCTCTCTTGTAACTCTCATCACTGAGCTGCATGCCATATACACATACAGAGACAGTCCCTGTTTAAAAGAGGCTGCAATCCAGGTAGGCAGAGGGAAGGGGGAAACGGGTGTCATCCAAGCAAGAATTGTCTCCAAACAAGGTAGGAATGCTTCCTAGTTCCTGAATTAAATAGTGCCAACCTGTGGCATAACTCATGCTCAGAGGTTAAATTCAGTTACAGAGGTTTTAACCCAGAAGTAATCTTCTTTGTTTGTCTTACAGAACGTGAAGAAGTTGGTGTCCCAAAAACTGTTGTCAATGGACTGAGCAGCAATGGACAAGAGAAAGGTGGGTTAAGAGCTCCAGAGACATCTCTGTAGCTCCCTCTGCATGTCAGCTGTGATGTGGTTGATTTCTCTGGACATTCATTGCAGCAGAGGTTTCTATGTTTAGATTGCTTGGCAACTGATACATGGAAGGCCTGTGTTGCACCATGCCAGGAGCAGCAGCATTTCTTAGCCTAACAAGTGTTCTTTGTCTCTTAAAAAGTGACAAGCTGGATTTTGCCTCTTTGTAGGTTTTGTTTTATATTTTGAGGAAAGCTGTGCACTGCTTGTGGTACTTCTGAGTGCCCGTGAATCAATATTTTAGTGTGTTTAGACAGCCATGGGTCTGTGGTTGCCTCTGAATCCTGTTAACTTCTGTGGTAGGTGAAGGTTTGGAGCCCAGAGTTAAAGGACAGGAACTAACCATTTAAGTAATAAAAAACCTGACATTAGCAACAACCATTTAAACCCCAAACTTATCTAAATGAACTAGTCATAATGTTAACATCAGCAGGTTTGCAGTGTGCTTTATAGCATTCAGTGTTGTGTAGTGATGGGGTGTGATTTTTCAGGGTGAAATTATGTGGTTGTATGGGGTGGTTTTCTGCTGTTTTTCTTTCCTTTGGTACTTTTTATAGTGGTTAATATTTTGACTGCGTTGTGAATGGATTAATTCAGTCAGTTACAGAGCAGAACAGAATTAGGGTTGTTTCCTTAACCACAGGCTGTTTGGATTTAGGATCTATTATATTCAAAGGGCCTCCAATGCTCAGAGAGAACAGGGGTTGATTTGGGTTCCTCTTTTATTAAAAAAAAAAAAATAAAAATAATTAAAACGAATAATTTTATACTGTTAGAAAAAATTCTGTCAGGCTCTTTCCCCAGCCTTTTGCTCGAGAACCCTTTTCTAGGTTGGTGTAGTCTGTGCTTTCCAGTTTTGCCAGGGACCAGAATAATCTGCCACAAGAGGGGGTGTACACACCACCCTGATGTCAGTGCCTCCCACAGGCTGGCCCAGTGCTAAGTGTTGGTGTGCAAAGTATTAGAAATGTGGTCCTCTTACTCCTTATGTTGTGAGCCTGAGAGGTGGCATGGAACGTGAGGGGGCATCTAGCGTTTTCGAGTTAATACATGCAGAAAGCAAATAGGTTTAAAGGAGAAAATACCAGCTCTGCAGAAATCAAGAGCATAACTCATTATTCGTGATTTACAAGATACTTATCATTAGCTGTAATACAGAGTCAGAGGGAGGAAGTACAAGCTGGGGGCAGGGGCTTTTTTTAACAATTGCTAGAATTTTACGCAGTGCTATGTATGTTTTCCCCCAGTGTTAGTACATCTAGTATAATTAGCTGCTAGCTGGTGGAGTCCAGTAGAAATCTCATCAATTCCACATTTAAATGGATGGATATTTTCTGACATGGATATTTTTATGATTCCCTTTGGCATAGGACTGTGTTCAAGATTATGTGAAGTTTCACTTCCTTCTGTTGCTGAACTTCTAAAATATGTGCCATAAAATCCAGAATTTATGTAATGTGGCTATTTTAATGTTATTCTGTCAACCTTTCAGTCCTCATTTTTTCACTTGATTTTTTTTTAACTGAGCTATTTCAATGTTTATTTAACATTTTTGATTTTGCATGTAGTTTATCTCTGCTAAATGATTACACTAATTTTTTTTTATGGCTTCTAAAAACTAACACTTGCAGGTTCTTTTCACCTGCAGCATGGTGGCAGTCATCAGTTAGTCAATTCAATAAGCATTTCTGTATGCTGTATAAAACAGACACATCCTGAATTATGGTGAATGAAGGGATATTTTTAATGGTTGCATCACTGCTCTCTGGACTGCTTTTGTATTTGAAGTTTCCTGCTATTGTGTCTCCAAGCACATTAGAAAATTTTGTGGCATGCTTCCCAAACTCTGTTCTTCCCTTCTGGGTGTGCCATTTACACTTTTGTGTTTGCAGCTGTTGACGTCCCTTTATGTACACGCTCTATTTCTGCTGTTAAAATAATCCCTGTGAAGAAAGTGAAAAGTTCTCCTCACCTAGTCCTGCCTACAGGTATCTTCTTCCTCCCTCCCCCCCCACGCATTAGTTGGCCATCATTCTCCCCCTCTCTCTCCCTCTCCCTCTCTCTCTCCCCTCCTCTCTTTCTCTCCCCCCCCTTCTCTTTCTCCGCTTCACCTACGCCCTTCAGCTAGTTTTCAGCTTCATCCTCTTCTCACTATTTCCAGAGCTGTAGATTTCATCAGTAGGTAATAAAATTAGCTCTTGATGGCACAATACACTGTTCTCAATTATGTTGGTCCTCTGCAGTCGTAGTTGTGTCTACTTGAATCTGGGATCATTGTAAGGTCTTCCACTAATGCTTGGTTATGAATAATACTGTTATTACAGCCTCATTTTGAATTGAACTTCTGATGAACCAAAGAATGTTTCCTCTGTATCTTTGGTCTTTGTGAAAGTAAGTAGGTGTCAGAGACAGTATTTTACAGGTTCAAGCACGGTTCAACATTAGTGGGATGGTTTTGCTTTTCTGTACATATGCTGACCTTACACAATCTTCATGTGGATAAATAAAGATATTAGGCTGTCTCACCTTTCCCCAAGCACATGTTTTCCCACTAAAAGTACAAGTTTTTTTTCATTCTGTGCTGGATTTGGACAGTCAGAGCAGTCTAGCTGGCACTACTTGTCTCTCCTAACTTGTCACACGTGTGCTTTCTTGGACTAGTATAGTGCTAATGTCATGTTTATTATCATCTGCTAGATTTCTGTACTGAGAAATTTAAGTTTTTGTTTTCCATTATTTCAGCTAAGTTTTGAGGAAATTCAATGTCTTGGGTATTTGTCTCCCAGATTGAAATAGTCTGACACTACTTTATTTTCAAACTTTTTCAAAACATTTTCTTGTTTTTTTTTAGTTCAGAACATTTTTTTCTGCTTCTTATTGGTTTGATTTGGTATACATGTTTAATATGTTGTATGAAAATAAAGAAGAGTGCTTTGATTCCCACATTTAATTTTCCTCCTATACGGTGGATACGTTTATGGCTTGGTGAACTCAAGTGTTTCCATTTCTAGCCAGTGCCTGTGAAGGAAATCTAGGTGTAGGAGTGTGGAACAGCTACTCTGCAATCTCTCAGGATGTATAAATCAGGCCTGGTGACTCCCAATAGTGTGTCTGTGCCTGAGCTGGTACAGCACTCTTGAAACTGGAGTCCCATAGCTGTCCTTTGTTTGAAAGTGTGCCCATGAAGTCCTTGGGCTGCATGTTATCATGTGTGGATGGGAACCATAGCCAGAACAGGACTCCTAGGTGACAGGAATCCTGGCCCTATCTGGATCATGCGAAAGTCAGTCAGAGAAGTCAACTTTTATTTCGCCAGGCACGTGGGTGACCTTAAAGCATGATCGCTTGTGTGCTGTGAGTGCAAGTATGGTATATCTAAGGATTAAGCAGTGTTTGGTATGTCTCTGTGGATAATCTTTCGCGTCACAGAGACTGCCTCAATGCTGCTTAAATTAATTAAAGGCTGAACTGTAGGAAGTTCTCCTCTGATTCCTTACTTATTCCATCCTTTCTCCAGTGTGAAGTGTGGATCTGAAGCCATGCTTTTTGTGAAATCCCTAAAGCATTGGAAACCCACATGTAAGCTTGAACTGCAGAGATTCCAGTGTCAAGGGCTTTCAATATGAGAAAGGTGCTTGACGTTCATTGTATCTTTTACCATTACTGCCATTGTCCATCTGACACTACTGATGTTTCCCTAAATTGTGGCCACCTTGGCTGTGATTAGTGTGTTTTGCAGCCTTAGTCGAAGTGTTGTCATCATCTGTTGGTACTGTACTAGTGTGGACTTAATGGGTCATTATCTTACTAAAGTCAGCCAGGGAATATTGATCTGCGTAAACATGGGCTGTTGTCTGGGCAATAAGCAGTAGCCCCTATCCAGTCTGAAGGCATAACTTTCATTGTAATAACATTTCCTAGAGAGGAACTGCATTCCTTCGTGTCCAGAGGTAGCATGGTATTCACCCCATAAAAATCATCCTGTTATCATTTGTGTAACATGGCACATGCTCAGGACCTCTTCGGGCTCCTTGTGTGGTGTCATGATAGGACTAGAACTTTGTTTAGGTAGGGCAAAGTGAAGTCTGAAGGCAGCTGCAGGATCAGTAGTAGCGCATGAAAAGGGAGTGATGTGTTTTCCTGTGGAAGTAACTTGGATAAGTGAGAGACTCTTTAGGCTTATTTTTCTGTAGATATCTTAGAGGAAACAACTCTCCAGAAGGATTTTAAGTAAGGGGAGTACCATTGAAAGTACTGGTTTGTTGTTACTTAATAAGATGACAGGAGGAAATAACCCCAAATCCGTGGACAGATGCACAAAGGTAACACAGAAGCTGTGTTGAGTTGGGCCTCAGCAAGGATGCTAGCATGATCTGGTGTCTGGCTTGCAGGGTGATCTGAACAGGTATATGTGTTAAATCTCCTTCTAGTTTGGGTGATTTGGGTTCCTGTGTCAGAAAGGAAACCCTGCCGTGAAAAGGAGGGAGATGGCTAAGAAGTAGCTTGCAGGGCCCTGCCTCTATATCATATTCAGCATAGCTGCAGGATTTTTGTCCTCCAGTGGCCCTGAGACTCTTTTTTTTTTTTCTCTTCAGTCCTGCACAAAAGGCATTTTTAAGTTTTCTGCATGCAAATCATATTGGTTTATATGACTGAGACATCACTTTAGAAGACTCACAGGTGTAATGGTAGAATGTCCTTTATTCTACAATATTTAGTCTTAAAGCAGACCAAATAAAGCAAATGGACCTGTGAAATTTGGTTCCAGTTCTTAACCTTTTTTCTTCCTTTCTTAGCTGTTACCCTGACTCAGAACTTACTTCTATATTCATCAGTTACATGAATATGAAACTACTTTGATTTCTCAGTGCTTTAAATCCAGAGCTAATCTTCATCTGCATAATCATTACTAGAATGATTCACCTGGAGGCAGCCATGCTAAGATTACTCCAGAAAGCTCAGGTGGCTCTCTTTGTATCACCTATTCCAATGTATCTCCTGTGTGCATGTGCATTTCCTGTAGAAACAGATCCCACTAAAGTCTGCAGCGGAAAAGGAGCTGTGACTCTCCGGGCATCTCCAGCCTATGAAGAGAATCAGAATATCACTTTGCCATGTCCTCAGGATGTTGAGCAACCTGAAAGTAAGTATGTGGAAGGTTACCTGGAATATGTTATTCACAATAACCTCAAGTGAGACCAGCCCAGGGTCTTGTGGGGAACTTTTTTTTGGCTATGATTTGAAGCTCAAAATCCTGTAGCATAAACCTCTTGCAAGAACCAGACCAGTGGAGGGAGACTCACTCCTAATCTCTCCTAGGTTTCATGACTACTCACTGATTGGCTTAAGTTTGTTTTAGCTGTAAGTAGCATTAAAAAGTCTCAAATCTTTTTTTTTTTTCGTAACCACCTTTTATGCCAGGCATGAGGTGGAACAGAAGGAGGCCAAGTGCTGCTGCTTCCATCACAGCATTCACTTGGATTGTCAAGGGAGCAGGGGTGGAATACCAGACAGACACTGTTCCCATGGAGCTCTGCCGTCTTTTCAAGAGCAGAAGTGTGATTACTTAATTGTAGGAGACAGGAAAAGCATAACAAACCTGCCCAGTGTTGTGGATCTGGCAGAGAAGATGAGCTCCCAGAGGCAAGATGCTATTAAAGCAGGGAGGGGAGCAAACTTGCTTTTGAAAGCACAGCATATGTAGTTTGACTGTATTGTTGGAGGAAGGGCAATTCCATTAATTCCAGCCCCAGTGTGCTGTGATCTGCTCTGTCTTCTCCTCCCATTCTGCTTCACCTGTGACCTACCCTCTTTTCATGCTTTCCATTCTATGTTTTTTTCACTCCTACCCCCCACTAATACCACTCTCCGTTCTGTTGATGGCTTCATAAATTTCCAGCAGCCTGAATGGCAATGAGCCTGTTACTATGGAAATCAGCTCATTAATACTTCCTTTGCTTACTCTCTCAATTGCTTTATGAAATGTACTTTGGGGCCGGAAGAGCTTTTTGCATATAACATAACACCAAAATTGGTAGAGGAATGGGGAGGAGCCCAGTGAGAGGTGAGTAAATAGGTGATGGAACCAATGAATCTGGCTCCAGGGACTGGATTGTCAAGTGACATTGTGTTTTATAACTCCTTTCATACACATGCATTTAGTCTGCAAAATCTGATCTATTTGTTGACAGTCCTTTTATCTCAGTTAATCATACATAGCGATGTTGATAAAGATAAATATTCTTCATAACCCATATCATAGCTGAATACGGGGTCCTTACGTTTCCAGTAATTTGTGGTGTCTGGGCATCAAGCTGCAGCTTTGAAAATAGCTAGCTGTGCTGCCTTTTTGCCTCCAAAATAAGAATGTCAATGAACAGTTGTTTCTTCAGTGCTCTGAATGAATTGCCTTGTGTTTACAAAGGTCAGAAGCAAGGGGGGCATCGTGTTTAGGACTGGTCTCTATGGTAATTAGGCAGCCCTGTCAGAAAGCATTTTATGTGTGAAATGAAGTAGCTGACTCTTAACTTCAATTGATACATGTTTTCTGTAAATTTAACTGTTCTGGTTTTTTTCCCTTTCTTCTTCTCTGTGCCTGTCCTGCACCCCTACTTCTTCTGTCCCTCCTTTCTGTGAAATGCTTAGTTCTGGAGCCAGGAAACCCAGAAACAGGTACAAACATTAGCTGCTTATGTTGCTGCTTCTGTTGATTTCTTGGGAATTTTTCTGGTTGCCTGGGTAAAAAAAAAAAAAAAAAAGAGAGGGGAAGGGAGAAAAGAGTCTCCTCCTTTCACTCATCTGGTAGCTGGAGGGAATCCTCTGTGATCTGGTTTTCCTTCTCCTTGTAGATGATTGGAGGTCATCGTCTAACACTGATGCCAATGGGGATGCCCAACCATCTTCTCTGGCTGCCAAGGGTTATAGGAGTGTGCGTCCAAACCTTTCCTCAGACAGCAAGCCACAGGTAAGCCTTTCCTCTGTGACCCTACGGGTGAGTTTCTGGGTTCAAGCACTGGATTCATGGTCAGGAGTCCTGGTTTGAACTCCAAACTTTGCTGCAGACTTGGGTAAGTTTTGCTGTGCCTCAGCTTTTCCTGCCTTTAAAATGGGGGCAACAGTGATGTCAGCAGAGTGTTGTGGAGCTCGTGTGTTCAGGTACACCAGGGGCGTTTCCTTAGTGGATGAAGGAGGGGGACAACACTATTTGTTTGCAAGAAAAAAAATGAAGTAACTGAAGGTACATTGCTGAAGTCGATCTCTTAAGAGAAGGGTAACTTCATGCATTTTTTTTGGCTGGTTGGTCTGCATAGAAACAGTCTGAAAGCTGATAAGGAAACAGCTTTCTTGGGTGCAACAGGGTTCCTTTAGTGCCTTTTCCCCATCAGAGTGTCTGCTCCCATCATCAGAGAGCACTGCTACGGAACAGACACCATTCCTGAAATTGTACGTGAAGTTGGAAGGAGGCGCAACTCAGATGAAGGCATAGGAAGGAGCAGCACCCTAAAGGAGCAATCCATTTATTGCCTGATACAGCTGTCCTGTTTGTCTTTATTGTCCTTGTTGATTAACAGAGAGAGTGCTGAATGCACATAGTGTCTCTTGCAGAAGTCTTTAGGCTTTGGACCCCTGTCCAAACTAAGCTGAAATGGCAGAAAATGGCAATTGAAAGTGGGGAAATTAGTATTTCCCGAGGGTGCTGTGTAGTGGTAAAGTGAGGCTTCGCCTAACCTAGAGAAATATTGTGGCACTCAAGTCTGCAGACTGAAACGAGTGTCCTTGCGTAATCTAAAGGAATGCACCTGTTCCATTAGCAGAAGCCCTTCAGGTGCATGTACCAATCGACTTCTCCACTCCTTTACACATCAGGGAAGTGGGGAAACAGGAGCAGCATGAGGCCAGTAGAGTTTGGGACACCAACTGTAATTTCATGAAACTGTTCTAGGTCTATATCCATGTAACAAGAAGAGGTGCTGACCGCAAGCGCAAATCATATGTGGATCATTTTAAAGGACATATTTTTTTTAGATTTGAATTATGCAAGCTGTTAAGGTATCTTCATTCTGTGGTTTTGGCCATTTTAGCAGTGGTTTAGCCAGCCTTTGCCCATAAAGGTATGACAACAGGGGGGGTGTAAATCTTACCTTCACAATCTCTAGAGGATTAATTTGCAAGAATGCAGAGAGCTACTGTTCACTAGGTGGATGTTTAGTTCTCTTTCTTTCAGTAGTTTATAGATTTCAGCTACTGACAGCAAGCAATAAACAAAACCTCTCTATTGCTGAGTTATCTTACTTCAACAACCTAGTTATTGAGAAGTACCATAAAATAGTAAATTTTTTTTTATTTATTTACTCGAAGCAGGATTTCTCTGTTGATGATCTTGTTTCTGGAGGCAGATTCTTAGAAAGTCAGTTCCTCAAGAAATTTTAATTGTTCTGGTGTTCCTGAAAGCATCTTCAGGAGTGAAGAATCCTGAAGAGAATTCAAGAGCTAGCTTTTAGAAGGAAGGAATGCTGACTATTAACTTAGCTAGCTGTGGCAGGTTACAGTGTTCAGATGATGTCTGCTTTCATTAGCACTGGTGAAACTTCACAATGTTCATTTGTCAGCAGTGCAATTAACGTGCAGGAAAGAGCGTAGAGCTCTGAATTTGGTGTTGCAGTTCAAATGTTCCCAGTGCTGGGAAGTATTTAGTTACACAGGCATGAGCTTGGGTTTGGTTAGACAGGATGTTAAATCTTGACTCAGGCATTCCCGGGGGCGTATGGTGGGTGTTGTCACAGCACTGAGATTATTTAGCCCAGAGAGAAAAAAGTGTAGGCAGGTACTTGAGAGGTGGGAAAAGATTGTGTGCTGCAGTGAGCAATGCTAAGCAAGAGAGAATGCGTGAGATGATGTATGCGAATTCCGCACTAGCCTTCCAGATACTGTATTTGCTTTTTGTTCTTGCTGCTTAACCCAAATCTAATAACAGAATTCATTCTTCAAATTTATTTATTTTTCCTTCCTTTTTCCTTTTGTTTGGTGCTGCTTCCTCCCTCTGTTCTTGACACTGGCTGGGCAGGCCCTTGCTCCTCCCCGTCCTCCTCTTCCCAAAGAGGAAAGCTTTGCATGGCGTCCTCGCACTGACACTAAAGTGACCAACCTGTTGCCAGTGCCCATCATGGATTGTGTGTACCTGAATGCACCCAAGCCTTATACACAGCATACATCACCAAATGCCAGTGCACGGTGTTATTTCTCATCACCTACCCCCTATGGGGCTGTCCCCAGCGGGAAGCAAGGCTTGCCAGCAGGGCATTCTCCCTCTTCAGGCCCCAAAGATAAGGTGCATGCTGGGCAGCCACACTTGGAAAGTTGCTCCTCATTGGATGTGTTGTCCATACAATGCAACCCTGACAGGGCAGATCCCAGTAGTAAGGCTGGAACGAATTCCAGTCATGAGATGAAGGCGGATAAAAAGGTCAGCAAACTATATGTAGCTTGTTTATCTAACAGCACTTGCTCAGCCACATCTGAAAATTCCACTGGCACCACACATGACCCAGCAGCCAGCACCAGTTTGGGCGCTGAGCTCACTCAGGCACCAGCCACCAACATTGTTTCCTCAGTAACAGATACTGGAAAGTCTATTCCTGTTCCTCCTCCTCCTCCTATTCCTCCCAGGCCATACTTTTACATTGTCCTCAGTAAAGACGCAGTTAGTTGTGGTGTGGGCCAACCGTCCTGGACTCAGTCGTCACCTCTGCAAGCTGTGAGGGACAGAGTGCTAGAGCCCCAGAGCACAGCTGCCACAGAGGACAGAATGAGAAAAGAGCCTTACCTTACTCAGCAGCGACAGCCACCATACAAGGCAATGGGACGCGGCATGGTACATATTTTCTCCATAACTTTTTTTCTTTCAGCTGTGTGAAGAGTTCTTCAGTTCATTACAATGTTCCCTTAATGCTTTATTCCCCTCCTACCTAATCTCTGAGCACTCATTGTGCCACCTGAGTTTTGTTATCTTCTACTTGATAACACTTTACTCTCCGTGCCGCCCCCCCCATCCATTGATCGGTGTGTTTGTGTGTGTGATGTTTGTAGGGGGTTGGGTTGGGCTGGCAAGCATCTTTCTATTTTAGGGAGGTGTAAAAGAAGCGAACTGTGTAACGTGATGGTTAGTGCTTTTCAAGTGAGAATGAATGCAGAGCTGTTCTGTGGTTTGATTTAGCCTCGCTACACAGAACTGGAGAAGCGTGTTGCTGAGAGGAAGGAAGATTTTTGTGAAAAGACATGCATATGGATAGGGGCCAGGGCTGCAAGGCTGAAGATCTATTTCTCCCTAAGGGAAGAAAATCTGTTGGGGTTTTGTATCACTTTGGGTGCATCCTTGCATGACGTGGCTGCATTAGACTAAAATACCGATTTCCCCATTGCATAACAACACCTTGTTTCCTACAGGATGCCACTGCCACCACACCAGCTCAGCCTGGGGTTATAGTAGTCCCCCTCCTCCAGGTTAATCCAGACAGACAGCAAGAAGGCAGCTCCAGCACTCCACCACCGCCTCTGGTTCCTTATGGGCAAGGCTCCGTATTCTCTGAGACTGTTTCTCCTGGCTCGCCCTTGACTTTTCCAACTCTAGATGATTTCATTCCCCCACATCTTCAGAGGGGTTCCCACCATAACCAACCACCCTCCACATCTGGCGCATTGCCCTCTGTTTACCCGAAACTGCCATTCTTCTCATCACCACCTTCACTTGTCCCTCCAGTCACAGGGGCTTTGCACAGGGGCTTGAAGCCTGAAATCACTGGAGTCATCTCACATACAGTAAGCTTGCCAAATATCCCCCCACACCCTTTTCCTAAATTTGTGTTCCCAGATTAAAATTACTTTCTCCTTGCAATACTAAACTTGAGAGAGGAGTGATGACTCTCTCTGCCAGCAACGCGACAACTGAAACCTTGTTTACGTCCTGTGCTAGTGCATGCATGTTGCCTGCCTTGTACAGCTTTCAACTTTCTATCGACTTCTTGCAACAACACTCGGCTGTCTCCTTTTGTGCCCATCCTGCTAGGCCATTCACACCTTAAGAGTCTTCACAGGATTTGCTCAGAATAATGAATTCTGTATAAACAGAATAGCTGCAGCTAACTGAGCTCTTTAGGCTCTTTTAATAACATCCTTAATTGTGTTTGAATAACATTTGAAGCAGAACAGCAGACCAGTTAAAGGTTAACATTGGCTTTCTGTTCCACTTTGAGCCACAAGGCTGTATGGTCTCTAAGCAAATCCCTGCTGAAATCAGTGAAAGATTGATGATAGTATCCAATGACCCTCAAGCAATAATATCAATTACTGGCCCAGGAGTCTTCTGAGCATGTAGGTGCTGTGGGATAGATTAGGGCGAGAGTGTCTCTTCAGTTTGAAATTCATTGTCTTTTGAAAAATTTGAAGAATTCAGTCCACAACAGTTTCAACTTGGAATTTAGTGTGTTTTTCTTGGGTTAAGTTTTGCTTATCTTTAAGCTCGTCACCCGTTTTAAAATGTCCTCAGGGACAGGAGGAAAAGTAGTTTTCAGTTAAAGTTGTAGAGGAGACAGAATGTACCTGACCCTCCTTGTACTGGAATTCTCGCAAGCACCATGCTTTTTATATGTTTGCGTATAAGGGCAAGTAAGAAGTTTAGTGGAAACGCCCTGCTCTCACGATGATGCTTTCTTTGCCCTCTGATTCCGTAGGGATCTAGCAAACAGGAGGGGATGAGGGAGGAACGGCCAAGAATGGTATTTTCAAAAATTCTCAGCACTGGCTTCTGCTTGAAATCAGTAGGATTTTTACTGCAGAGAGCAATGAAAACTTGGGGGGGGGGGGGGGGTTTCGTTTGCTTGCTTGTTTATTTCTTTGTTTTATTTGCTGGTTTGTTTTTAGCGGAGCCTATCTGCAGGCTCCAGACAAATCCAGCAGGCATCCAAATCGTAGAGGAGCAGTGGCAATTTTGTTATACCTGATTTTTGTGAGATGAGAGTTTCGAGACGTTTTTGGGCATGCTCACTTCAGGCATGTAGTCACAGAGCTATTTTCCACAAGGATTTAAATGGACTTTGTTCATCCACTTTGGTGGCTTAGCTGGGGCTGCAGACCCTATCCTGATCTAACATCCCTCCTCTTTGAAGGGTTCTTTATATTTTAGTTATCAAAATGAAGCTCAAACCCACCTCTCTCATAATTCTCCCTGACTTCTACTCCTTTTCTGCAATTTCTTTTTTTGGAATATTATCACAGCCAGCAAAATGGGGCTGGCTCTTTCTCTTAAGGACATCTGTTTCTGAAGACCATTGATTCATTTCTGTCCTCATGAAATGTCTATGGACTGGTCAGATGCTGACTGGAGCAAGAGCACCTCCATCCAGCAGTACAGGATTGTTCTTTCCTATTTTGCTTCTAGGTTGGAGAGACTGTAGATGTTTGTTATGATTCTGACCAGTACTCACTAAGATTTGTATCTGAGCTCTGGTGCCAGGCCCTTGTCCAACCCCCTGTCTGATCCTGTAAGTGCTTTCCCCTGACACTGGTGGGTATGAAGGGCATTGAGTTGCAGTTGGACAGAAAAGCCAGGAGTTGGCATTTTTCTGGAGCAATATTCTGTGCATTTTCCGAAGGTGGGTGATAGTAATGAAAATCTCTGTGAATGCTCAGCTCTGTTTGACAGATCAGTGGCCTGATCAGCATTTCAGTCTGACAGTAGAGTAGCAGGAGTACAGAAATGTGGTTTGCTGCTCCATACTCTCTTTGTTTGGATACTTGTTCCCTTTTAATGTTAATTGCATGTCTGAATTCCTTAAAAAGCTTTGAAAAATCTCGGCCAAAACCAGCACTCCCAGTCTTAGTCATCGTCCCTTCTTTATCTTTATCTTTATCCCTTACTAACAACAATAGCCCAGTATCCCAGGACTGAGGTTTTTCAGAGATGAACTAGTTTTTGAAGTTTCCCTCCAGACACAGCCTGTATTTCTACAGAACAACCAGAGCTATGGTGATTCCAGAGGTGGGTTTGGAATAAACAAGCAATGGAGCTGGATGCTTTAGGAAAGCAAGAGCAGCTTGCTATCTGTTCCCCAGCAGCAAAGCCATGTTGAGTATCTTCCTTGATAGAGTCCTACTTTTTACCTTCTATCAGTTTGGGGTTGTTTTTTTTAATTTTGTTATTTTAACCAGGTAGGTGTCACACTGTCTCCTGAGTGATGATCCTAACTTTATTCTTTGGACCTTCCATACCAAACTAGCTGCAGTAATAATGTTTCACTCCAGAACTGCATGAGTTTTGCATGTCTAACTTCTTGATATGAAAGGAATACTTCTAAAACAAATGTTTGTGTGTGTATGTGTTGGGGGGAAGATGTCTGTCTTTTACCCCAAAAGATTTGCTCCTTTCTGGTGCCCTATGTTTGCTCCAGAGAGTCTGCAGATTAATTTAGTGCCTCCTTTTGGGGTTGGAGTTGTGAAACGCAACACCGCGTAATTATAGTGCTGTCTTAGCAAACTAATTGCGTTAACAGCAAGCAGGGTATGTACAAGGAGCAGGGTAACACTCATGCTTATGCCTTTTTTACTAAAATTTGCTATGTTTATGCTTCTCATTCAGCTTAAAATGTTTTGGGTTGGGGCTTTTTTCCCAGGTTTTCACGGTGTAGCAGCCTTCTGCATGCTGCCAATGATGTGATGTTCTCCTTTTCAGGACCCAGGTCCTGTGCTAAATGAAGTGCCCCAGCCTGGCACTGGTACTGACTATCCAACCTCCTTCACTTCAATCAACAAGTCTTCCTCTGCCTATCCCTCTACTACAATCGTCAATCCCACTATTGTCCTCTTGCAGCACAATCGAGGTAAGAACACTTACATATAGATATTTGTGGCTCAAACTGAGTAAACTCAGTTTACTCAGGAACTGGAGATTGTATGTGCCATGGACAATTAAGTCCAGGATAGAAAGAGCTAACAAAGCCTCCTCCAGGAAGTTGTAGTGACTGCAGCATATGACAGGTAAGCAAGATAGAGACACAAGACAATGCCTGATTTTTCTAATTAAAGCTTGTGGGAGGGAGAAGCTTATAGCTGGACAAAGGACATACAAATAAATAATTGCAGGGTAACAGCTTATATTCCCCGTTAGGTGTCTTGTCTTGATGGGAATGGGTGAATGCTCACATATGTCTGTCAGTAGAAGCAAGGTAGTTTGAGATAGATACTCCCTCACTGGAAAAGGTGATATGTTACTTCTCATCTACTGCGGTGTTAGAGCAGCCATATTTTCAGTTACCATGGGAGAGATTTGAGCTTTGAATTCTCACCAGAATTTACCCAGTAACGAATAATGCATTTGCCTGTAAGTTTGAATGTGGCAATTTGTTCTTCCCTTCATATCTGGATAAACTCCTTGAGCTCTGGGTTTGCATATGAACAAAAGAATCTTGTCTATGCGCTCTGGTGTGTACTGATCTAAGCCTTTCTCTGCCACACGGCAGCTCCTTCTAAATGAATAGTTGCATCTTTTACCTCTGGCATTAAAAGAAAACTGTTTCTACTTTTTAGTTCTCCTAACAGCTGGCATTACCGCATTTCATTGTGCATCACTGTACATGTGTACTGCAGCTTTAGATGCAGTCCAATTTGTCTTGGTTTCCAGTGGACTTAAGAAACTCTAAGACAGGCAGATACCAATCTACAATGCTACGACATGCCTTCTGCAAAGGGAAAAAAGAGAGAGCGAAAACAAGGGCAAAGCCTGCATTCCTTAAATTGTAGTAATTCTAACTATAGGCATGCATTAATGTGTTCCTTTGCAGCCCTTCTTGTATTATTTTTCAGTGCTTTTTTACAACAGACTTCATTCTTTGATCCTGAAGACAGTATCCTCACTGTAACCCAGATTATAGGGGTAATGAGTGGATTGCATCTTCCTTTTTGCCAGCATCTGAAGTAGCTTTGCCTGTGTGCTTTTTATGGGGTGTTTGGATTCCTCATCTGCTTCAAGAGGAGAAAATATTATTAGGGGCAGCCTCTTATAGTTTTTTTCTTTCATGAAAGCTTGACCTTCTTGAGGTGGGATACTCTTTTGGTTGTTCTTTTGCTTTAAATATGGAGCATTTCAGTGTGAAACACAGAAGAATATTTTCTCTTTGTATTTTAAGAGCACAAGGACAAATTTGTGCAATATGATGATCTACACACATTGACTCTGAGACTTATCCATATCCAGTTGTTTGCTGATTACCTTCACAGTTAACAATTTGTTCTGCTTGAATATGTCTCGCCTGTGACCATTAGCACTCAAGATACTGTATCCTGATAGATTGAAGAGCTTTCTCTAATCACAGTTTTGATGACTGTGATATAGATCATAGCCTGATAAGCAACTTGATTGATTCTGTGAAGTATCTCATTCTAATGCGTGTTTTTCAGGCTTTATTATTCAAACTTGTGATTTGCAAGAATCATATTGAACTGTTTTGCAAAGGCATCTTAGTCATGAATCTGCGTTGACTGACATTGCATGTGTCATACTATCTGTTTATTAGTAAAATCCCATATAAGTCATTATGATATTTTTCTTCTGGCATTATTGCCAACTTGACAGGCAGATGTCTTAGCCATGGCACTAATCCTTTTCACAGGTTGTCACAACGTTTGCCTCCTTCATTGTCCTGTGAAGTTACCTTTGTATTCCGAAATATACTAAAGATGAATGTTAATGGTGCAATGAGCTGCTTTCTCCATAAGCTCTCTCTTTAGAGCACAAAACTGCTCTCAAACTCTTTGGTACAGTTTACGTGAGCATGCTAATTTTCAAGCATCTGACTTCAGTAGTTGTCATTGATCATAGTCCTTAGTTTCTGTTGAAGTGGAAAGTATTTCTGCGTAGGGCATTACGATGTCAGAGTTTTGGTGCTTTTTTTTTTTTTTCCCCCTCCAGATGCAGAATGGAAGTAGTAGTAAGATGTGTCATCTTTTTTGCCGTCTTATTAACAGTTCCTTTAACAAGATCATTGCCAGGTTTCTGTTTATTCTTCCTGTACCTCAAAACCTATCTTTAAGTCTCGGAGACGTTCTTTTAATTCCGTTGTCATTTTCTTTCACTTCTTGCTATATGTTACCTACTTGGAGGTATACATTTCCTTAGTTTTCCATCTTTACGTGTGGAGGGTTTCTTAGAGTTCCTTATGCTTCTATTCCTATCTAGGCTGTATCCCAGCATAGCATTAAGATTTCTTTCTGTTAACTTAGTGCTTCTAAAATAGTTCTCAGATCCTAGTTATCTATTACATTTCTGCCTTGGCTGGCATGATTCATATTTGTTTTCATCTTTATGCACCTTTTCTATTCAAAACTGGTTTGGTCTCATGACATATAAGAAATTATTACTAGCTTATGACCTGCCTTTCCCCAAATGGTTAATTATGTTTTGTGCTGAAATCAATTCCTTCATGTCAAGATAGGGTTTAATATAAATTTCTCTTGTGTGCTATGAATTACCCTCTGAATTAGAAATTTCAAGATCATTTTAGTACCGGCAGTGTGAGATCTCTACTAGTGTAGTTAGTCTTCCAGATGAATAATGTGGTTATCTTTCTCCTCAGTGGATTATTGATTGCTTTTTAAGGAGCTGGTTTCCTTATTCTCTGGAGTGACCGTTGTAGCACACATCACCTAATGTGCTATTTTATGGTTTATTTTCTAGTTCATTAATCCATAAGCATGTAAGACACTTTGATTTGGAGCTATCAGAGACTTAGAAATAGGTAATGACATTTGAAGCACAGAAACTACACTATATGCTTTTTGTCTGCTTGATCTTACTCAGTAAGTTGTGATGAGAGATTAGATTTTTTTTCTATTGGATTTCGGTAATACAAACTGAATAAGATTCATGCTTATAAACAAGTCATTTCAGATCCTCTTTTTCATTCCTATCACCAAGGTAAGAATTTCTTCACTTCCTGTCTGTTGGTGTCTTGATTAATTTTCTTTTTGACACCTTTATTTTGCACTAGATGTGTATTCAAATACTTGTTTACTCTTCCCCTTTTGTTAGTAGTTTCAAGTCTTAATCTCCTCCAGTGCTCCCTCCTCTGGGAGCTCTGAAGGCATCTAGAACAATTCTTTTGTGTTGCCAGTCATTATATTCTGCTGCTTGATCCTTTCTCTGAAAAGCCTACAAATTTTTGGCCTTTGCTGACAGTCCCAGAACACAAGATCAAGGGTGGAAGCCTCGGTTAGCTGGTGTGTGCCTGGGACTGCAAGCTGGCTCTGGCCAAGCAGGAGAGTGGAACAGCAGATGGCACGGATTCCTTCTGCTTCTATCCATCGGCAGCTCTTTTTCCTACTGAGACTTAAGTGAAAAGGAAACCTCCTCTTCATGTGAAAAGTTGTGGTTTTTTCATGAAGCCTATTCATCCATAATACTCTTTCCTCTGTGGCAGAAAAGATAAGTAAGAGCTCTCAAGCATCAACTCTTCAAACCACATATTTTTGTCAGGAGACCTTAGCGACTGAATGCAATTCTTAGTGAAGGTCATGGCTGAAGCTGAGACCATCCTCATTCGTATCTTTTTTCTTTTCTTGTAATACAGCAGCCTACTCCCGATGACCTGCTTAGAAGAGTGAACCCTGCAGCAGGTGGTTCCCATCTACTTTTCAGGTTCAGATTTCTAGCCCTTCCTTTTACCCATTGCACGTAGGGGATTGTTTCATGTGTTGGCAGCTGTCATGTGAGGATAATGCAAACAAGCAGCTTGCCGTCAGTGGTTAGTGAAGAGAAGTGCTGGGGTTAAAAAACAAAGTTCATAGATGTTGATGAGGGAACTGCACTCAGCATGTAGAAATATCGGTCTCCCTTGCTAAGATAATCCACTTAATACAAATATCTAGTGAAGGTGGGTTCTGCTAGCGAACAGCTTACACCTGGAGGGCTGTGACATACTACAGACTTGCTTGTCAAGTGTCCTTTGGCACCCCAAGGCACAGTTATTTCCCAGGCAGGCATTGCATGGTGTGATTTATTATCAATATATAACAAGTGTGATGATTATGTTCATGTTTTAAAATCTTTGCGTTAACAATATGAGCTTTTAAGAGTGTTTGCACTTTGTATGTCAGTAAAATAGTTAATACTTTTCAAATGGCTTTCATACTTTAGGATAAATTGCTAGGAAGTAGAAAGAACAGAAAACAGAGAGCTAAGAATTCTTGGTTTATTCCCAGCTGTGACTTGGGCAAATCATTTGGGCATTGCTTTAGAAAGCAGCTGTGAGCATCAACTTTAGGGTGGTCAAACATGCTGGAAGATACCACAAATGTGCCAGTCTGGGAACTCTGTAGTGAAAGGCCCTAAACCAAAGGGACCATTCTGAAAATCAAAGCTTTAATCAAGCTGCATCTGTGTGCAGGTTGCTGAATCTGTGGCTCAGTAGTATGTGATGAGTCTCAGAAAGAACCAACAATGACTCAATCCTTTCGTATATCCCTTGAAACTCTTACAGCAGTAACATTGTTCATGCTAGTGGTAACAGAGTTAGTTGTCAAGTTGTTATAATCTGTGAGTCTTTACTGTTTTTCAAATTCTCTTCTGTCCAACATTTTTCATTCTCTGATGTTAAGAAATAAAAAGTAATTTTAAAAAATGCTCTTTACAAATGTATCGACTGCATCATGAGATTTATATTATTCCATGAGGCTGCTGTGTGGAGAAGGGACTGTGGGCTGTCACTTTGGCAGGGTATTTGAAAACGGATTCTCCCCAGCAGCTGCTGCCATTCTGTCTACGGGGTATTTCTTACCTGTCAGAAATGCAGCACCAGAGCACTTGCTATTTGTCTCACCCATTTGTTCTGTATTTCTTTTTGTTTTGTTTCTTCCTTTACCACAGAACAGCAAAAAAGGCTTAGTAGCCTGGCAGGTATGATGTGAAAGATCTACTACCCTCCAACTGCTGCTGCTGCTGGAGCAAAGCTGCTGCTTTGTTAGCTTGTGGAGTACCTTTTGCAAACACACTTCCCAGGAACTGCGAAGGAATTGGCATGAATATTTGTCCTGGCTTAGTCCAGGTCACTGAATGTTTGATTTCAGTCTTTCCTCTAAATGCCACCTGTGTGGCCACATGTTAATATACCGAAACCCTAAATTCTCATCTGTTTCTCCTAAGTGATAAGATTAACATATAGTTTGATTTTGGGGCTGCCTTTAGTGTTATTCCCTTGGGGCACACTCTCAAGTTTCTCTGCACAGCCATTAGAGTTAGTTGTCCTTGTGGTGAGGGGTGAGGAAGAGAAATGAAAATCAGAATTTACAGGACTCCAAGAGCAGAAGTATTTGTGTCAGATGTCAAGAAATAGATTATAAAATTGTAGTGTGGCAGTATGCACGTGTGCTGCCACCTTTCTCTCCCTGGGCAGGTCTCTGCTCTTGCAAGAGAGTCTCTCCTTGAAAGAGGAGCCAGTTGTTTTCCTGGTTATCTTTCCCTCCGCGCACACCAAACAGAAGTAGCTCAGTCTGCAGTGGGTGTTACAGGAACAGCACGTTATGCATTGCTCACCTGTATTTAATATTCTTTGGTTATGGCGATGGCAGGGTAAGCGGAGAGGTAGGAGAGAGTAGTCAAGGAGTGCTGAAGCATTTTAAATATCCCAAAGACAAACACAGGGACACTAATACTGCACGTTCTTGCTCTGCTGCGGGGCCCCTGGACTAGCAGGTTTGTCCCATGTAGGGAGTATCTGCCCACGAGGCAGCTGCTGACCTGGTCAGACTTCATCCACCAGATCCCTTTGTTTGTGGCACCAGCCTGTCCCTGCTGCCTGCTGAGGTGACAGGCTGCATAACAGCTTACACCAGCAGTGTAGGTGTCGTCTCATTGGATGCCACTCATCTGTGAATTTAATGCTTCCCTCCAAGTCTGGTCAGAGGTTTCCTGTTGGTTTTCCCTTTTGTAAGGTGTTTCCCTTCATGATTAGGAACTCCTTTGTCTTCTGAACTAGATATAGCCACAGAACAGTTTGTTACAGCCCAAATGATCCTTGATTTGGAAGAGTGAAGCATGTTGTGGCACAGCTGAGTCTGCACCTGCTCTCAATGTACCAAAACAGCCACTCAAAGCTACTTGCTGCCACCTCTCTTCTTGCTTTTTATGTCCTAGTGATTGCAGCAGTATAACTCTCTTTCTCTGTAACCCCATAGTATTGCTCCTTCTTTTGCAAAATGATGGCTTAGGTACTATGGACCGTTCTGACTTGTACAGTCTGGTTGAGTCTTATGGACCTAGGGAGTACTTCACTGGCCGGGTGCACGGGGAGCACTTGCCCTGTTACAACGCGTGCTGTCAGACAGGCCTCTCCTGTCTCCAGGGTTTTCAGTCCAGCACCTTCAACCAGTTCTAAGTGCACTCCAATAAACCATTTCAAAAACTTTCAAAATACTGGCTGGCAGATGTCCCCCGGCTATGCCATGCTAGATAGCTCCCAGACCTTCATGTTGCAGTATGAAAAATGTGAATTCAGGGCTGGGAGATGGATGGCAGAGAGGCCAGGGGATGGGTTTTATTTTTGCTAAGTATTTAAAATAAAGATTTTTCTAGCATCATGGTTATGACATTGAGGAATCCGATGGTAATACATTTACCCTGTTGTTTGCATCTATATTAGATGTTTTGAATATTATGATTGTAGTTTCAGATGGGATCTACCTGGCAAGCAGCCAACGGCTTTTCCAGCACAGGAGCTAGGGAATTAGAGAAAAATTATATATATTTACCAGTGCTGTTAGAGAAGGACTTTGTGACCTTCTCTGGCTTTGAATTCTTCAGCCCACAGAAAATAATAACTAATGACTTTTCTGTACCAGAAGCTCAGGACTTGTAACATCAGCAATGACAATGATAAGTAATGGAGGAAAGCTGTAACCTTTCCTAAAGTTTGTATCCTTTCTACATCCTGATCCACATCCAAAAAAACACCTCCTTTTGATCATGGAAGAATGATTTATCTTCAGGTGCTCTTTCTGTGCTCTGTCTTTAGAGCTTAGTAAGGAGTTTAGTAAAGGAAATGGGCCAAATACTCGCTACAAAATGGAGAGCTCTGTATACCGGGAACACAAAAGTACCAAAAGACGGTGCATACACATTCACAGGGAGGAAGAATAGGGTGCAAATGCTAATTAAGGATTTAACAGATGCTTTGTTCCATTTTGAATATTCATAAATATTATTTCATTTTTTCTTAAAAAGGAGAAAAACATGAAATTTGATGGTAATTTCAAACCAGCCACTCAAACACAAGTCCTTCACGTACTGAATTTTGCAGGGCAGAATTGTGTTTGCACAAGATACCAACAGACCAATGCTTTGTTATGCATGAGCCTTTCCTCTGCTAACTGCCCCTTTCAGATTTCTGCACATTTAATTGCTTTGGGAGGTATGGTGATGTGCATGAGTAAACATATCTCTCTCTCTCTCTTCAATGCATGCAGTGATGTAAAAAGTATAGGACTTTGCAAAGTCTTGATGAGGCAGACTGTAAAATCACAGATTTTTCCTCTCCTGAAAATTCATATAGAAAAAGTCCTTGGCGGATCCTAAAGGTTGCTGTGCTGCAGCTCTGCAGAGCGTAGCAGAGCTTCAGAGCCACCTGAGCTCCGTTGGCCAAGTGATGGTGGTGCCTCCTGCTACGTGTGGATGTCAGGCAGCATCAAGGAACTCCAGGTGGAAGCAAGGTGGTCTGAAGCAATTAGTTGTTTGTGCAACTCGTGTGCAAGAGGAATCATATGTCTACTTAAACAACAGTGGAATTTGTTGTTCACGAGGTCTGGTTAGGTCACAGAGATGAATTGGAGGTGTTGTATACCAACTGTAATGAGATTGTCAGGCAGATGAATGCAAGTTGTTAAAAAGTAGTGCCCCACTACCACATAGGATACTCTGTTTGATTGAAATCCTTAGTAGAAAAAGATGTGTAGGAGACTATCACTGATGGTTTTTGATGAAGAATGAGATTGCAGAATCGCTAATTGGTCAAAAAGATGAAACCACAGTGCCCAAACTGTCCTTGAAACCAAAATTTGTTGTTTTCTTACATGACAGCTGAGACTGTTAGGAGATCTGTGGAGGTAGCTGGCTGAGAGATGCCAGCCTGCTTTTGCTGGTATCAAGCATTTTCTTGGTAGATTTCCATCAGTCCGGATCCTAACCACAGCTAGCACTGATACAGTCTGTCTCATCAACTACCTTGCCAGGATTTTTGCCTTAGAAGAGCAAAATATTGTGCCGTGTTGAAATGCTGAGATGAGATAACTCCTCCCCGCTCATTGTCATTTCCAGATTCAGTGCCAGACAGACCAGTTTCTGATAAAGTTGATTCAGCACTCATACAGGACAAGCCATTTCAGGAGACAGTGCCAAGTGAGAAGAGGGCAATGGAGGAGAAGCGAAGCATTGTCACAAACAGTCAGCACACGGCTGATTCCTCGGTTGATGACATTGGCATTCCACTGAGGGTAAGACAACACTGAGCATGTGATTGATGCACAAAACCTAGGCCAGAGTCTGCCTGCCTTAGGACTCAAGGAATCCACTAAAGCTCCAGAGACTGCAGAGATTCAAGGGAAGATAGAAATCTAGTTCCAATGTATTTAATCATGAAAGCTTCCATTTGCTATCAGTGACCCGTTGCAACTGCATGGAGGGGGGTGGATTATTAAAAGTTAATACTTCTTTCATTCATATTGGAGGATACTGTTTCCTGATCTTCTATTTCATTCACAGCTAGCAGTTAAGGGAGACTTTTGTCTCATTTTAGCCATCTTAAAGGCAGGTATCTCTTATACAACACGTTAAAGTTCATTCAGTGTTCAGGGAAAATACCACAACAAGAATTTTTAACCTATTCTTAAAACTAGTGTCTGGAGTAACCGGAACATTAAATATTTCTAGCTGTCCACTGAATACTTAGGAAATTGTTACACATGACTAAAATAGGTAAGATCTCTTCTTCTGCACAATCTACAGTTCTACACAGGTTACAACTTACCCCTGCAAAGCTTGCGCATTATTAGTAACTTGAGTGAAGCTCGTAGCTTCATTACATGTGAAGTTATATGTCTGAGTGAAATTAGTCATATTTCAATTATTAATTTCATATTGCCTTCATATAGCAGAAATTAAACCTTTTTCGTTTCTGGAAGATTCTTACGAACTTTGTAAGGCTGGTAGAATTCATGGTTGTGATTATTTGTGTGTGTATTTATGTTTCCAATAGAATACAGACAGATCGAAGGACTGGTACAAGACGATGTTCAAACAGATCCACAAGCTAAATAGAGGTATTGTAACACAGATGGGTTTTATGTACTTTAAAAGATCACCTTGATAAAATTGTTTCATTTGTGTGCAGAATTATACTGAACATTAAATAAAAGCAGTTTATGTTAACTGGTGTTTGCTCTGCACCATGGAACTCAACTAATATATCTGAAGTCTCTGAAGTCAAATTTGAGAGAACATTTGGAGTCCAAGGGAAGGTCTCATTTGATCTGAAAGGTGAACTGTAGTGCCCTCATGAAATCGAGAGTACTATTTTAGTCACAAAGCTGATAATAATTCCATACTTAGAGAAAACAGATCCCTGAACTTCAGTTTCATCAGCTAGCCCCTTCCCCCCCTCACTTTTAAAGGACAGTAGATTATCCCCGAAACTGCTGTATGCATAAGAGAAAACTTTTTACACTGTAAAACTTCAGTACCGGCGTGATGAAGTTTCCTTTGAAGCTCACTGAAACCAGTGGAAAAGTTTCCATCAGTTTTTGATGAGTTCAGAATCTGAACTCTGCTTTTTCAAAACATAAAATTTTCTTCTTTCAAACCCTATAATTGTAGTAAGCACTTGCAGACATTTCATTAATGCATTCTCAGGATATGTCCTACTTCAGGGCACATCTGTGTCTGGTTGCTGATATGTTAATGTTCTTTTTAATGTGTAAGAATTGGCTGCAATAGCGTTTGCAAACTGAACCTTCTGAACAGCCGGATGTGCAGGCAAATGCAATTCAGAACCGTGCTTATATTACGTAATAAAACATACTGTATGCAAAACTGGAGCTGTGTTCGTTGCTGCAGGTGCTGTAATGATGAGCTTTATGCATATATGAATGCTGTATTGCATGGTATGCAATGAGAAAGAGTTGAACTGCTTCCTAATTGCAGTGCTCCTAATCAGCCAGAGACTATGCTTTAGAAGGAGGAGAATGAGTTCAGTCCCCTGAACTTCCAGGACCTCTTGTAGGGCCCAGACGTGCAAGGCAGCAATGAGCAAAGAGGCACGTAGGTTGAGTCACGCTAGAACATCAGCACGAGGTGGACTGTTCTGCAGCTTGTATGGATTCTTGTCTTCCCTTCTTCCCTTTTAAATCTGTCCTCTCTGTTCTCTTTTGTAAACCATGTTCCTCTCCTTAGACACTCCTGAAGAAAACCCTTATTGCCCTACCTACATATTTCCTGAACTTCCTGAAATCCAGCAAAAACCTGAAGGTACTAGAAGTTTAGAGAGAGTATCTGTTGTCTTGTGCTTTGAGCTAACTGTACTATAGCACTCTAATAGTAACTAGATTCAGGTTCTAGATTTCCATTACCCATGTATTACACTGGCTGGATATTCAGTTATGCCCAGTGTATCTCTTTGTGTGATGCATAAATAACTAAATCTTTGCTAATCCATTAATCTTTTTTTTTAAAGTATGATACCATTTACTGTAGTATTATTAAAGTAGACAATAAAATAATATGGTAATAGGGAATTGGGGGATGAAGCAGAACCTCCACTTCACTGTGGATAGTCTCAAAATCCAGCTTTTCTCTGCTGCAGAAGACAATCCTTATTCTCCTACATACCAGTTTCCTGCGTCTACTCCTAGTCCTGTCTCTGAAGGTAATAATAAAGGACCGTGTATATTTTTCTGCACAAATGCTGCCTTATCAGTTTATTTTCTTCCTGGAGTTTTTTCTAGTTGCTGAGCGTTATGCTGCCTCATAATGATTTCCTGCACTCTAAGCATTTCCTTGACTCTATGTTGCCGTTTTGGCTTTGCAGTGGTCCTCTGGCTTTGCCACTAGTGTTTGACTAATGCTACAGACTTGGGGTTTGCTTGGTTTTATGCGCTTGTCAGTTGTATTTGTGTGCAGTGATTATTTAACATGCCTAGAATGCTGGCTTACGTGTAAAAACATGGTTTAACTGAGATTTCTCCTACTCCCTTCTCAGTTCAATACATTTCTTTACTTCTTTTCTTCTGGGTTTGGATATTAACACAGTATTAGGGCCAAAGCCAAAATGGCACTGAAATCTATTGGTAAAAAGGCTGCTTGCTTCAGTGAGTTTTGGATCAGTCTCTCCATATAGTCTTTTAAAATAAATATAGCTCAGTAATATAGGTTCAGACCTGGCCTTAGGTGCACTCGGCATATCTAGGCAAGGACAGAGCTTGACAGTCTCATCAACACATCCTGCAACTTGAAATAATACTGTCTTTACCTTATCCTCTTTATGTGCTCAGCAGATTCCTTTAAACTTCACATACAAACCAGAATCCTTTGCAGTCGTGTTTTAGGGATGGTGAAATAGCATCTTCTGCAGTGATAATAAAGTAACTGTGTGCATATGCGAGAAAATGCTTATATATGAGAAGCACTGGAATCCACTGCACACATCGGTCATACAGACATTTCTAGATTGGAAAATTGTTGTTGGTGACAGCCTTGTTGACTTGGTGCTTTGGTGTCACTTTAGATCCTGCAATTTAGGAACTTGCCTACTTAGCCTGTGCCTCAAGCCAAGCCTGGTGAGACTATTAATTAACCATGTAATTCATTGTTTATATTAAACGGATTAAACGGCTGGTGGGTACTATCTTTAAGCCTGAGGTGCTCGAGGAAAACTAAGAGATGTAAGGTGCATAACACTGTTAAAATGAACGTGGGCTAGTGTTATCTAGGTAACAAAGATACTTGCTCGTTTCTTGGTGAAACTTGTTGGTGAAGAATCCTACCTTGCAAATCATAATACAGTGTAAATGATTATCTTTTGGCAGAAAGGTATGTGAGTGTCAATGAGAGAGAGAAAAAAAAGGAGTCTCAGTAGCTAAGTGATGAAGGAGTTTCACAGAGATTGTGTTTTCTTTATCTGAAGTCTGAAAATCCATTTTGCTCCTGTGTGAAATAACGTAGTTTGCAAAACAAGTGATACTATGTTAAGAGTGTGGTCTCCAGTAAGTGTCCCCTATGCACTTACAAATGTGTATATGAAAGTAATTTGGTGGTTTCGGTAGTTGAAATTTGGTTAGACAAAATGCTTTTTGTGCTCAATACGTTCGGAAATGTTTCTCTAATATTCTTGGATTGCTTCCTTGATAAGGAATCCACAATATCTGGTGATGTAGATGGCATAGAGTGCATGTTTCACATTTAGAAAATGTTTCAAAGTTCCGTACTCGATGGCAAATTGTTTATACAGATATGTATTGAAGCCTCAACTCCATACAAACAGTGTCAGAGATTTTTGCTTTGGGTTGATGCATAGAATCTTCTAGAGACCTCAAGACTTGGTCTCCCCTCTAAAATAGAGTATCTAGAAACATAGACAATAAGGAAATATGGAAAAAAAAACCCCTGACCTGCAGATTCTCTAGGAACTGAAGGGGAACAGCCTCTTCTCACTTAAGAAATCAGATTTTTAAACTAGAGACTGATGATAGTTTGCTCCATTAAGAAGGGTCCCGCGGATAGAATGCAGATGTGAGAGCCAGAAGGTCTTGTTTTAATGCTCATTTCTGATTGACATTTTAATCTTTACCAAATCATTCAAGATGTCTGTGTTTCAGTATTCCTTGTTGTAAAAAGAGAAGAAATGTAGACACTCTTCTTAAGACACAGGAAGAGACAAAGCATACCTGTTCTCTTATTATTGTAGATATTAGAATTTTAGCAATTGGAAAATAGCACTTATCTGAAGTGAATTTTTTATTTTATGATTTTCCTCTCTGAATGATGAGCTACAATGAATATTGATGTTTCTCTTGAAGTAAGTAAATCACTTTTTTTCATTCATCATTAGCACTAAATAAACTATGAGGGAAAATAATATGAGAGAAGATAGTTGTAGACATTTGTTCATCTGTATTTGTAGGGTCTGAGATTTTTGTGATTTACCAAGTATTTTGCTACCTGAGTAAACCCAACTTTTATATTGGAATATCAGTCAATTTTGTCAACAATTCAGTGTAATAACATTAGATAATGTGGTTTTTTCTGTCATTTATGTTTAAAAAATGGGAATTGGCCTGAAAATTGACCATCAGGGTTTTTTTAACCTAGAGGTCATGATAAGCCCACCAGAATCAACAACCATCTGTTTGGAACTTAAACCTTCTGTTTCGTTCACTAGGAGAACCCAGCAGGGGGGCTAAGAGTTAAGACTTCTTTGAGCCTTCCTGAAAGGCTTGATTAAGCCTTGAGTGCATTTATGGGTTGACTGTGTTAGCCCGATGTTTTTTTCCAGCAGATGCTATTGGCTGTAGCAGCTGATGGATGTCCTCCTTGTGAGGAGAGCTGGAAATTGTTTCAATCTGTCGATCAACATGACTGAATTCAGATAACTCTTCTTTAGTATGTTCTTTTCTTATCTAGCTTATTTTAGCTTAATCTCTTTTGGTTTCCTATTTTTTTATCTCTGTTTTCCTCACAGAGATATTAGTAAAACCTTTGCTCACTGTTCTTTTTGCAGTCATTGCACGGTATTTTCCTGCATTTTCCCTTGAAAGTCCTGTGGATATTTTATGTAACAAGTTTGAATTCTCATTAGCAGAGAAAGTTGATGGGCCTCTGGGTCCAGTTTCTAGTCCCAATCCCAACTCACTTTCCTACTACCTGCAGTACATTGAGTGTTCATTCCAGTGCCTGTTGAAGATGGTGGAAGGATACTGATAAGTTTTTGATCACATCAGAGTCTCTGACTATCATCTTTAGAGTGCCATGAGACATGCCACAGGGCACATCTGCCTTTTGTGTTATGGTACCATATTATACTTGAATAAGGCAGTATGAGGTTCCGTGGCCCAGGGCAGCAGCTGTGTCCTGGGAACCACATTGCTGTGTTGATGGAGTGTAACACTTAATCTGTCAAAGAGAGGTAATCCAGCTTGGGGGCCAGACCACACCATTCAGATATGCTGATATCATTACTCCCTCTTTTAGAACTTCTTTAATATCTCTATTGTATCCTATAAAAACATGTTTCCTGTTAGAAAGTAAGCTCTTCAGAACAAGGACAGTCACTTTGTGCAACTAGACGTGTGTCTCATGCGAGGAACGTTATCTGCACTTAAAAGATAATCTGAGTTAGTCAACATACTTCAACTTGTTGTACAAGTCAGTACAAGGAAGATGTCCCAGTGACTATCATACGTGACTGGCAGCAGAACTCCTCAACTCTATTACTGTATCTAGTACCTAAGAAGTTATTTTAGGCATCTACTACAGCTTTTAAATCCTCAATTTATCTTTCAGCCTTTGATAAAATGGATCTAATAACCCTTGCTGTAGAGGATTTTTGTGATAAGAGTGATTGTTTTCTAAAGTGCTTTGAGAGCCTGGAGAAAGGTATTAGTGTAAGTAGTACGTTGATACTTATATCTAATCTAGGAATTATTTTTAAATGTGATTTAAACTTCATTGGGATTTCCTTTTTTAGGATCCTCTCCCTGTGGTAAGTAGTGGGCATATCACCCAAATTATGGGCAATGTATGAAATGAAAAGAGCGCTGCTGCTTCTTTGGGACTTTTTCAGCTCACTTTGGGAAATGCTTTTGTCTTTCAGATGAAGATTCTGATTCATACTCTCCTCGCTATTCCTATTCTGAGGACAGTAAGTAATTCACATTTCTTGTGTGATCTGTCAAACAGAAAGGGCATACAAAGCATGTATTTGTTTGCATCCTATCCAATTCACCAATGTTCCTATATTTGACTTACCCTACAGGCAGAACTCAGCTTTCAGTTCCCCGTTCCAAGAGTGAGATGGACAATATTGATTCAGAGAAGGTTGTTAAGAGGTCTGCCACTTTGCCACTGCCAAACCGTGTTTCATCACTGAAATCAAGCCCAGAAAGGTAACCTGAACTAAGATATGTTTGGATCACACTGAAAGAATCCCTGGAGGCTGTGAATAGAAAGGAAACAAAGGTGGAAGATTTAGGTACACAGCTCCAGTTAAACTTGTTTGGGAAAGTGGAGATGTAGTTTTGACTTTGACTCTTCTTCCAGGTAGCAGTGAACTCCCTTCATTGACATGGCCCAGTCCTTTGTTTTGTCAGTCTTTTACTAGGCACCACACAGTCTCTTGCATAGTTTCCTGCTGAGGTGAGGAGTGTATGTCATGCCTGTATAGTGCCTACCATGGAGAAACAGTGGAAGCTCTTGGCTTGGTGTGACACTGTAAAGGCACCTCAGAATACAAACAAGTAGCAATAATTGTGGAGAAGCAAAATTTGGATTGATGTTGAGCTTTGGTAAAAGTTTTGTTACTTTGTCTATCTTGAAGGAGTCCTACCTGTATGAACTTTATTTGAAGCAGGTTCTAGTTAGCTGTGTCATTTCTGATCTTTGAGATGACTTCTGTCATTCTGTAGAACATTGGCCTTCTGAGAAAACTGCTGCAAGTGAAAATATTACAATAATTAGTGATTCCTATTATCTAGTGACAAGAGTGTTTCACCAGGGAGAAGTTTCTCTGGAGTTGGAATCTTAAGCAATCAAGTTTATTGTTGACAGTAAAGATTAAGCTAGTTGAAATTTGTATATGTTTTGTTGGTCAGTCATTTTGGCTATTATCTTGCCTAACTTTAAAAAAAAAATCACAATTTAAATTGGTTGTGTCTGTCTTTCCAAGCCAGCAGAGAGAGTTTTGGCTCAGTTGGTTGTTCTTAACCTAAACCAGGTCAGCAGTGTAAGTGGGAGGAAACCTGGAGCAGCAGTTTTAGTAAGGTACCTCAATTATGTTTGATGAATGATAGGTGAGACGAATCACTTAACCTCAGAACTACAGAACGGTTGGGTTGGAAGGGACTTGTGGAGATCATCTAAGTCCAACTCCCATTCTACAGCAGGTTCATCTAGAGGAGGTTGCACAGATATGCGTCCAAGTGGGTTTTTAATATCTCCCGAGAAGGAGATTTCACAACCTCTCTGGGCAGCATGGTCCAGTGCTCTGCCACCCTCACACTCAACACTGCCCATCAAAGAGAACTATGAGCAAGATTAGAATTAGCTTGATTTCTAGGCTTTTTCAGGGACACTGGTTATTCTGTGTGATGTGTGAATTGAATATATTACTTTTCAGAAGAGCTGGGTATTGTAGGATATGAATCCTGAATGCTTTGTGATACATATTATCTGAACTGTGCCAGTATAGACACTGGACAACTTTATAGCATTTTGGATAGTCAATGCACTGTTCTTAGCCGTTTTTACATGTACCAGTCTGAGATAATTGGTTCATGTCTCTAGAAAGGACCCTCTCTTGGACCTCAGAGTCCCCACAGAATCCAGAGCAGCAGTAGTCAGGTAATCGGCGATATGGCCGCAGTGACGAAGTTTAGCAAAATTGGTTTAATCTCTTCTGAAAGCTTCAACATGTTCATATTTATGAGCTGAGTTGAAGCCCATCACTAAGGTATTTCCAATCAGGAAAGATATGGAAGTATGTAGGTTTGTTCAAATAGAAGAAATCCCCTCTGCTCCAATGGTTGCAGCAACTGAGCTGTGTCAAGCTCTGCCTACTATAGATAAACAAATCATAGAATTCATAGAATGGTTTGAGTTGGAAGGGACCTTGAAGATCATCCAGTTTCAACCCCCATGCGATGGGCAGGGACACCTCCTACTAGATCAGGCTGCTGAAGGCCCCATCCAACCTGGCCTTGGATACTTCCAGAGATGGGGCATCTACAACCTCCCTGGGCAACCTGTGCCAGTGCCTCCCCACCCTCATTGTAAAGGATTTCCTCCTTATGTCTAGTCTAAATCTGCCCCTCTCCAATTTAAAAGCCATTACCACCTCGTCCTATCCCTCCAAGCCTTTGTGAACAGTCCCTCCCCAGCTTTCTTGTAGCCTCTGTCAGGTACTGGAAGGTCACTATGAGGTCTCCTTGGAGCCTTCTCGTCTCCAGGCTGAACAACCCAAACTCTCTCAGCCTGTGCTTGTGTGGTAGGTGCTCCAGCCCTCTAATCATCTTTGTAGCCTCCTCTGGACCTGCTCCAACAGCTTCATATCCTTCTTATGTTGAGGATTCCAGATGCAGCCCAGGACACAGTTGGCCTTCTGGGCTGTGAGTGCGCTTTGCTGGCTCATGTTGAGCTTCTCATCAATCAGTGCCACCAAGTCCTTCTCTGGAGGGCTGCTCTCAGTACATGCCCAGAGCCCTGTCTGTACTGTCTCCATGGAAACCAAAGTGTGTGGGGTTAATAGATCCCTCTTTCCTTAGGACTGACTGGGAGCCTCCAGACAAGAAGGTGGATACCAGAAAATACCGTGCAGAGCCCAGGAGCATTTATGACTATCAGCCAGGAAAGTCTTCAGTTCTGAACAGTGAAAAGATGGTAATGTTTGTTTTATCCTCATTTGTGGCTTTATCATGTAACTGTAAAATATTCCCCCGAGAGCTCATCCAGCTCCATTCAGATATGATTCCTTATGCCTACGTTGCAGTGCTTGTGTCATGTATTCCCTGTATATTTTGGGTTGGAAACTGTTTTGCATAACTTCCTAATAATTTTGTTCTCTGTAAAGGAAGGTCCAGGAGGAACAAGACGCTTCTTTCCTTTTGAATGTGTTGTTTTCTGTGTTAAGTATGGATTGCTAACCCTAGTTTTTAATCCGTGTTTGATACTGTGACCTGTTCAGCAGCTGTTTTGCCGGCTGTACTTTTTCTAGAGCACAGCGTTAGTTGATGCCTCTGAGGTGCATTAAGACATGGCCATCTGCCCTGGACTGCTTTCTTCTTCAGCTGGATCTCACCGATTCTGTGATAGGGGAAGCAGAATTGAGTAGCTGGCTCACCAGCTACACTAGTGCGGAACCTGGAGTAGTATTAAGTGAGCTGTTACCAATTTCAGTTTGAATTAATAAGTAATGCTGTGAATTGTGACATCTAGGGGTCATAAAAAAAATGTCGCTTTCTGCAGGCTTGACTGAGAACAGTTGCCAAAAGGGCAGGGCAGAGAGGTAGCGGTAATATCATCAGCCAGTCCTGCATAAATAACCACAGCTCACTTAAGGTGTCCTTCAGTGCTACAAGTGTGACACTGTAAGTGCTAGAAAATATTGAATAGGGTTACTAGTGAATAGCCAGTTTCGTACATAAAGATGTAATTGTTCCATATAGGTATTAATTTGAAGGATTCAGTTAGAAGCGCTAATTGCATGCAAGATTCCAAGTGTAAACTGAACTTTGTGCCTAAACAGCGCAGACATTGATCTGTGCATGGACTAGATAATAGAATGCTTCTGAAAAACCTGCCAGGGATTTTACACAAGTGTGATCAGCAATTTAAATCAATAGAAATGTAAGCGTCAAGTCTGATCTGAGATCTGATGTTTCTCCTTACTCCTTTGGTGGGTTTTCTTTTTTCCTTCCAAGTGCATTCAAGGTCCATCACTTCTTGGAGATCCTACTTCTTTTCACACGTATACCTTCACTGATTTCCACAAAGTTGCTCCTGATATAGGAGCATGATCCTAGTGCCTATTGAAATAGATGATGGGTGACTCTCTCTTGATCCTACTGGGTGTTGGCTCAGCCCGTCAGGGAAGTGCCAGTGAGGAGTGGTTTGAACACACCACATTATCACAGAATCACAGAATGACCTGAGGTGGAAGGGACCAACAAGGATCATCAAATCCAGCTCCTATCCCTGCATAGGACAACTGCAAAATTTATACCACGTGTCTAAGGACATTGTCCAAAATGCTTCTTGAATATTGGGAGGCTTGGCACCATGTCTACTTCCCTGGGGAGCCTGTTCCAGTGCTCCACCGCTCTCTGAGTGAAGAACCTTTTCCTAATATCCAACTTAAACTTCCTCGACACATCTTCCTGCCATTCCCTCAGGTCCTGTCATTGGTCACCAGAGAGAAGAGATCAGGACCTGCTCTTTCTCCTTCCCTTGTGAAGAAGCAGTGAAATGCTAAGACGTTCCCCCCTCAATCTCCTCTTCTCCAGGCTGAACAGACCAAGTGACTTCAGCTGCTCCTCATACAATTTCCCCTCTAAACCCGTTACCAACTTTGTGGCCCGGCTCTGGACACTTTCCAGTAACTTGATATCTTTTTTATACTGCTGCATCAAAACTGCACACAATAGGTGTGGAGCAACGCCAGAGAGGAGCAGAGCAAGACAATCGCCTCCCTCACCCATCTGGCAATGCCGTGCTTGATGCACCCTAGGGTACGGTTTGCCCTCTTGGCTGCCGGGGCAGACTTGTGGCTCATGTTCAGCTTGTCATCGACCAGAACCCCCAGATCCATTTCCATGGAGCTGCTCTGCAGTCTCTTGCTCCCCAGTCTGTCTGTCCATCTCGGGTTGCCATGTCCTAGGTGCAAAATCCAGCATTTACCCTTGTTAAACTTGATGTGGTTGGTGATTGTCCAGCTCTCCAATTTGTCCAGATTACTGTGCAGAGCCTGTTTGCCCTCAAAAGTGTCAAGGGCCCGCCTAGTTTCATGTCATCAGTGAACTTGGTTAGTAAACCTTCAAGTCCTGCATCCAGGTATGACAACTCCATTCCCATGGTCCCTCCTGGAGCTAGATTTCTGCTAACTTAAGTGCCAATTTTGTCTCGTGGTTAACAGCCAAGATTAAGACTTGTTGCAGAAGGTGTGCTTCACCTCTCTACTTCAGCCATTGTGAAAAGTCTGACATCACTAGTGGCACTGTTTACATGTTCAGACTTCATCAGATACTTAATCGAGCTGTTGAATTGGAGTCTAAAAGCCACAAGCAAGGCCATCATCAACATAGTTGAGAAAAATTCTACAGAACCCATCAAAGTCAAGAAAAATGTGATAGCTATGTTACTTCCAGTGTTATTTTTTTGAGCTTTAATTCCAAGCCATTGATCATTGAAGAAAGAAGGTCTTGAAATAGTGGTTTGATGTTCTCCATCAGTCTCGCTAAATAGAACAGTAATACAGTGATTAGCAACCAGATCTTTCAAGGGGGCTGCAGGAAATTTACATCTATTAGTAGTCACACACAGAGCTGTGACTCTGAGAATCCCAATCCAAAACCATTTCAGAACAATGAAGAGCCTCCCGTTGACATCAGTGGATTTTTTGGTTTATGTAAAGGCAGTTGTATGACAAGACGAGCACAAGATGAGCAATAAAGAAAAAAAGAAAAAAAAGAAAGAAAGAAAGAAACATTGCTTCTATTTTGCCTTTAAGAACTAGTCAGATCTTTCTCAACGCCACTGGAGATCAAGCATGATGTAACCATTTCTTTCAGATTGAAGCATTGCCCCTCTTTCAGCATCAGTCCTGGGCTCTTGTCCTAGAACTTATTTTGTGATGCCTAATGGCTGTGGGAAAGTCTGGGATGTCTCGCAAAGCCCCACGTTACTGGGAACTGCCTCCTGCCTCACCAATGCCGTCACAGAATGATTTGCTTCAGGACAGTTTCTGTTGGCCCTCTATGCATGTGTGTGGCCTAACATGGATTGTGATGGAGCACTTTGGATCACATTGGCTGATCAGAAATAATTTATTTATATTTTTTGTGTGCTGAGATCCGTTTTGTCTAAGGGTAGTTACACTGAAATGCAGTAGTTACAAGTGTCTTTTGGGGAGTGGCACCTCATAACCTTCACCAATGGACTTTATTCTGTTATCTGACCAATAGTATTTTTAAACAGCTACAACAATTTTACTTTTTCTGTTTCATTAAAACAGATTGTGTAAACAAAAGGGAATTTCCTTTTCAGCTGTACTGTTTTCTGTCCTGTCTAATTTTCCTTTGTTGTAGTTTTGTCTGATTCTCTAACAGTTATTTGTGAAGAAACAAGTAATATTGTCTCTCTATCCATCCCTTCAGAGATCTGTCAGGGATGTGCTCTCCGATTTGTGTTCCCTTTGATTTAGACAACCACCTTTCATTCTGTTTGCAGTGTGTAGAACAGGAATTCACACATATTCATGTGCTGCTAAAGATGCAGTATTTGATTGAGGTCTAGCTGAATCTATTGTTTTTAACCAAATGAAGATTAAAACCAGCTTTATAAGTACACGCAGCTTTGAACTTAGTGGAAGTGTCTGTCAGTAGATCTGAGAGAGTGGTTCACTCCCAGCATTTCCATTGAGTCTCCCTGTGACTCTGGGCAAGCTGCATAATCTCTTTCTGTGTGCACCTCCTGATCTGTAAGATGCAATTCGTTCATATTCACGTTGCTCACAGTGATGCCATTAGGCTTAACTGATGAAGTAGTTCATGGCCTTTGTGAGAGAGGTGCTATAGAAATTCCAAATTATAAGGCGAAATATCTACATTTTAGAACGGAAACTATGGAATCTGCATCTCTAACAGTCTCTTTCCGTGTATTCTTTGCATAATGTTATCCTTCTCTTTCTTCCATTCCCCTATCACCAACTGCTTTAGACTCGGGATATAAGCCCAGAAGAGATAGATTTAAAGAATGAACCTTGGTATAAATTCTTTTCGGAATTGGAGTTTGGGAAACCGGTAAGTTTGATAGCTGCAGTAACCAATGAAGTCAACCTCCCTATTTTTTTTTTTAATGATTGCCACATCTCTTTGCTAGGCCCTAAACCTGGAACAGCTGCTTTACTAATTTAAAATGTGATTGTTCATAACATCATCCTGGTGTTGATGTAAAGAAGCCGTTCTGTGACCATTTTAAGTATTTTGAAGCCCTTCCCTACCTCCTTCCAGGCAATATTTTTTTTTCACACACCATACTTCAAACTGCATTTTTGTTGCTAATATTGGAAATAATGCCCTGTTCTCATTATTATAAGTCCATTTTCAAAGCCACTTTTCTCTCTCTGCCTAAAAAGATCAAGGATGGCTGATAGGTAGCTGTAAGTCAAGGAGAATAATTTATTCCTGGTCTTGACTGTAGGTCAGTCATTTCCACCTGTTCATAAAGAGATCATGACCCCTTTTCCTGCATATTTCCTTATGCATATAGCTGCCCATTGCCTAAATGGAATCTACCACGTGTTGAATAGCCCTTGCTAACCCTGAAACCAAAGAAGTCTGAGAACAGTGTGGTGTCTTTTCAAATTGAGCTGAGTTATGTGTGTGGAGGAAGGAAAAAAAGAAAAAAACAAAAACCTTGATTTCCTGCTCTGGAAAAAGATGAAGCAAAGCGTAATTATTCAGTAGGACAAAGGACATTTTGAGGGAAGGAACACATCAGTGGTCATGGCTACTGGAAAAATGTGACTTTTAAAGCATTTTATAGCCTGATTCTTCATTAAACACTGTTAACTCAGTTATTAAATAATGTTCAATAAGTTACTTTTACTGCATCAGAGGATCAGTATCAGCTTCTCACATCTGTTCAAGTATGGTGGTTGTTTCTCCTTGAGGTCAGTTGTCAAATGCCCGTTCGCACTATTTTTGAGTGCTGCTGAGATTTCTCTGCGCATTCAACAAAAAAGAAATAAGTTTTAAGCTTCTGTACTAGCTTCAAAGGCAACTGCACTTGGATATTGGTTTTCTTTAACCTAGTCGATATGACAAATGTAGCTGCCTGAGGTTGTGTGCCCAGTCTGATCACATCATAGAAATAGTGTAATTTTTGCTGAAAAACAAACATGTACAGTGGTTGGGTGGTCCATTCTGTCATAGAAAACAATGTTTTATAGCTATTGAATGTCCATCCTAAGCCAAAGAAGGTGCTTCAACTGTGTTTGAGATGAGACCCCCTAACTTTTAGGCAGTAGAATTCAGATAATCCCACCTCACTGAGGCATTTAAGTGATGTCAGTATAAGGATTTAGCCCTTCACCATTTGACATGCTGTAAGGTTCCCACAAAGTGAGAAGAAACCTGCTTCTCTTTGCTGCTATGTAATTAATATCCATGTGCTCTTGCAATTAATGAAGATTTGTCATCTCTGTGATTCTCCTAGTTAGTGTAAGTTAATGGAAAATGTGTCAGAGAAAGGGTAACATTAAAGCCCTTGAGCATTTCTAGAAGTGAGGGTCTTTAGAAGCATATATTTGTGCTTTCAGTCATGCAGCCTTGGCTTTAGTTCAGAAGAGGGCATCTCAGGCTACACCAGCAATCTATCTCTTGTTCAGCAGTGCATCTTTTCTGGTAACAAGTTCCCCACCTTGCTCAGGGCACTGTTTCTAAGGCCTGCTTTCTTACAGCTTGCCCTGAAATTGTATCCCATGTCAACTTGCTCTAGCTCCAAAGCCATAGAACCATACTCCCTGATCAGCTACGGCAGTCTCTGTACTCTAGCATCAGGCACTCGAATGCCATTTCAGACGTTTATAGCTAGAAAAGCTCCCTGTGAGCTTCACTACCATAGCCAAAAGAGCATGCTTTTTGTAGCTTGGCTCATTCCAGTCGTGAGACGACCAGATTTTGGTGACCAGCTAGTGGCCAAGTCTTATACCTAACCAAAGAGTTTCAACTGATGTTTGCTCGCACCTGACATTTTTAAAGATTATCTGTTTGTCCCAGCTTCTTTTCCAGTAGTGGAGATAATGTATGCTTCTACCGGCATGCTTTCCCCTGGATTTCTGACTTCATTTGCAGCTCTGTGATGTTGGCAGGAAACACCCTTTCTGAAAGTGAGCACAGGGTTCTTGTGAGGCTGTGGGTGTTGCTCTCCAAAGACACCAGAATGAGCAGGATGGAGCTTCCCCCACTGAGGAAATAACACGCGCTTACAAGGGCACCTGTAGTTATGCTTTGCTGGACCAGCATCCCAGATGCATTTCTGAGCAGTTCCATGGACAGACACACGTCTGGGAGACAGGTAGATCAGTCTCTGCAATATGGATGCTTTTTCAGTCTGCTGCTGAGACTGAATCTGTACATGGTCCTTCCTTCTTTCCTCTGGATCCATGGCTCCACAGCTCCATGGAGCCATCCACAAAACTCAGCATTCAATCAGTCTAGAGCTTGGTTGTCTTCTGCTATGATTGTGACATGTATGGACACTTCCTCCCAGCCCTTCCCACGACAGCACTGAGTAAGCTCTGTGCTATAAATGGAAAAGGAGGAGGCTGGGAAAAGGGGTGCACGTCCTGCCTTCTCACCTCCTTCCCTCCAGTTCCTCCCTCCAAAGATCAAACCTAAATCTTTGCAACACCATCTACCTCCACCCACCCACCGACCCCCCGCAGCTGCTGAACTGATGGATAAGAAATAGGTAATTAGTGTTTTCATCTACACAATGGTTGTCTGAATGTAAAGTGGCACAGGTTCGAGCTACAGATCCAGGCAGTCTAAAGAGGGATTTGGGCCAAGACCCAAGTGTTGTAGCTCAGTCTCACCTTTAACAGACTGACGCTTAGAGATTCCCTGTCAGTGACTCGGAGACACTTCAATAATCCAGTCAGAGAAGGCAGGATGGACGCATAGGATGATACTAAGCTTGCCAGCCAGCAGAGGTTATTTCTGACAAATAGTCATTGTGGGGTGGGTTGGGGGCATGTTCTCACCAAAAAACTGCCATGGTTTAGCCCCGGCCCAGCTAATTTTGGCAGCTGAAACTGTGCAGTTGTGCTCCCAAATCCCTATTCCCCACCCCCACGGAAAGGGGAAAAGTAATATCAGAGGAAGGAGAATTGTGAGTTGGAAACTGAAAATACAGCTTTAATGAAATAATAATAACAACAACAACAGCAATGCTGATGAAAATAATTAGAAAGTTATAGAACATGTACAAATATATATTATCACTCCCCCACCCCTTGATGACTGTACATCGCAGAAGACGCATGATCTCTTAAGATTATACCAAGTATGACATATATGAGATGGAGTACTCCACTGGTCAGTTTAAGTTCACCTGTCCTGTCTGCCACTCCTTGACAGAGTGGCCCTTTTTAGCTCAAGTATGGCCTCGGTTAGTATAGGAGTAAGTATAAGCATTGGGTTTTTTGCATATCAATGCCTTATCACTTCTAGGGAGGAACATTGTCTCAAGAATGTGCAGTTAGCTTTGAGAGAATGAAGTTACTGAGAGCAGCTGAGTTAGTTATGAAACTGACTCTAATTTAGCTCAAACCATGTCATGTTATTCCAAGGACCAGTCAATTGGGAATGAACTCTATTCCCTTTATAAGGGCTGAAGGTTCGCCAGCCCAGCTGAAGGGCATTTACACCACTGCACGCAGCATGGGCAATGAGAAGGAGGAGCTGGAAGCTGTTGTAGGGCCACGTGACTACGATGTCATTGGCATCACGGAAACGTGGTGGGATGACTCACATAATTGGAGTACAGCCATGGGGGTATAAACGCTTCAGGAGGGACAGGAAGGGTAGGAGAGGAGGTGGTGTAGCCCTCTATGTTAGAGAGTACTTTGATACCCGTGAGCTCAACTACAGTGAGGAAGGGACTGAGTGCCTGTGGGTTAAAATCAGAGGAGCCCACAAGAAGGCAGACATTGTGATGGGAGTCTCTTACAGACCACCCAGCCAAGAGGAGGCAGCTGACGAGCTCTTCTATAAACAGCTGGGGATGGTCTCTAGATCACTACTTCTTGTCCTCATGGGAGACTTCAGTCTTCCAGATATCTGCTGGGAGTACAATACAGCAGAAAGGAAGCAGTCTAGGAGGTTCCTGGAGTGCGTGGAAGACAACTTCCTCACACAACTGGTGAGTGAGCCGATGAGGGAAGGTGCCCTCCTTGACCTGCTGTTTGAGAATAGAGAAGGCCTTGTGGGGGATGTGACGGTTGGAGGATGCCTGGGACTAAGCGATCATGAGATGATAGGTTTTCAGTTCTAGGTGAGATGAAGAAGGGGATTAGCAAAACAGTCACATTAAACTTCCAGAGGGCAGACTTTGGACTGTTCAGAAGGTTGGTTGGCAAAGTCCCATGGGAGACAGTCCTTCAGGGCAAGGGAGCCCACGAGGGCTGGGTGCTCTTCAAAAATGAAATCCTAGCAGCTCAGGAGCAAGCCATCCCTGTGTTCCGGAAGAGGAGCCGGTGGGGGAAAAAAACAGCTTGGTTGAGTAGAGAGATCTTGAGAGGCATCAAAAAGAAGAGGAATGTCTATTAGCTTTGGAGGAAAGGGCAGGCGTCTTGGGTGGACTACAGGAAGGAAGTGAGATCGTGTTGGGAAGAAATCAGGAGGGCCAAGGCCCAACTAGAAATCAAACTCGCTAAGTCTGTGAAAGATAATAAAAAATCTTTCTACAAATACCTTAACAAGAAAAGGAGGACTGGGGAGAATGTTCAGTCCCTATTGGATGCAGAAGGAACAACAGTGACAGGGGATGAAGGCAAGGCTGAGGTACTTAATGTCTTCTTTGCCTCAGTCTTTAATAGCAAGGAAAGTTGTTCCCTCTGTGTACAAGCCCAGGAATTAGAGGAGCGGAATGAGGCTCCCATGATCCAAGAGGAGGAGGTTAGAGACTTGCTTGCCCAGCTAGATGCCCACAAGTCTATGGGGCCGGATGGGATCCACCCAAGAGTATTGAAGGAGCTGCCGGATGTCCTTTCCAAACCCCTATCCATCATCTTCCAGAGGTCCTGGCTGACTGGGGAAGTTCCACTAGACTGGAGGCTGGCTGATGTTGTGCCCATATACAAGAAGGGTTGCAGGGAGGATCCGGGGAACTACAGGCCTGTCAGTCTCACCTCAGTGCCAGGGAAAGTCATGGAACAGGTGATCTTGAGTGCTATCATGAAGCACATGGACTTCTTGTAAAGCCTTTGACACAGTTTCTCACAGCATTCTGCTTCAGAAACTGTCAGCCTCTGGCCTGGACAGGCGCACACTCTCCTGGGTTGAAAACTGATTGGATGGCCCAGAGAGTGGTGGTCAATGGAGTTAACTCCAGCTGGAGGCCAGTCACAAGTGGGGTTCCTCAGGGCTCGGTACTGGGTCCAGCTCTGTTCAATGTCTTTATCAATGACCTGGATGAAGGCATTGAGTGCACCCTCAGCAAGTTTGCGGATGACACTAAGCTGGGTGGAAGTGTGGATCTGCTGGAGGGTAGGGAGGCTCTGCAAAGGGATCTGAACAGGCTGGACTGCTGGGCTGAGGCCAATGGCAGGAGGTTCAACAAGGCCAAATGCCGGGTCCTGCACTTGGGGCACACCAACCCTGTGCAGTGCTACAGACTAGGAGAAGTCTGGCTAGAAAGCTGCCTGGAGGAGAAGGACCTGGGGGTTGACAGCCAACTGAACATGAGCCAGCAGTGTGCCCAGGTGGCCAAGAAGGCCAATGGCATCTTGGCTTGGATCAGAAACTGTGTGACCAGCAGGTCCAGGGAGGTTATTCTCCCTCTGTACTCGGCACTGGTGAGACCGCACCTCGAGTACTGTGTTCAGTTCTGGGCCCCTCACCACAAGAAGGATGTTGAGGCTCTGGAGTGTGTCCAGAGAAGAGCAATGAAGCTGGTGAGGGGGCTGGAGAACAAGTCTTACGAGGAGCGGCTGAGAGAGCTGGGGTTGTTTAGCCTGGAGAAGAGGAGGCTGAGGGGAGACCTTATTACTCTCTACAACTACCTGAAAGGAGGTTGTGGAGAGGAGGGAGCTGGGCTCTTCTCCCAAGTGACTGAGGACAGGACAAGGAGGAATGGCCTCAAGCTCCGCCAGGGGAGGTTCAGGCTGGACATCAGGAAAAAGTTTTTCACAGAAAGGGTCATTGGGCACTGGAACAGCTGCCCAGGGAGGTGGTTGAGTCACCTTCCCTGGAGGTGTTTAAGGAACGGGTTGATGAAGTGCTGAGGGACATGGTTTAGGGAGTGTTTGGAATGGTTGGACTCGATGACCCAGTGGGTCCCTTCCAACCTGGTGATTCTATGATTCTATGTTTGTAAATAGAGCAGATGTGTTCTGATTTCACAAAGTAAGAACAAAGTCTCTTCGAGTGAGAGAAGCATATGTAGTGAAATGAGGACATTAGCATGGCATTACTTGGATAGGTGTGTCAGGACAAAGGTCTTTCACTTTGAATAATCCTCTATGATATTTACACATGCATCCAGACAGGAAAATCCTATATTGAAATTGGCACCTTCACCTATAGGATGAATTTTAAATAAATAGTTCCCAAACTTTCCATCAAAACCTCCCATAAACAGCCTCAAAAACCAGTGAAATAAAAAATAACAGTTCTGCATTCTCATTGCCCCATAATGCCACCACTGGAAATTCAGCCATTTGTTCACATGGTATGTATTCATAGTCTGGTGGGGTGGGAAAGATTCTCCTTTTTCTTTAGCAAAAGTTGTTGGTTTACCCTTTCATTTTGAAAAGAGGAATGAGCAAAACAAATGCTTTTTGTGACTGCGTGTTTTTTTCCCCATTTTGTTTTGGTTTTGCATTAAGAATGCTTTAACCACCAGCCACGGGCTCCCTCTGAAGAGTCCGAAAGTCCCTTAGAGTGCCTTGCAAAAATAAAAATTTCCTCAAACACTACTGAAAACAGCCCCTCCCAGACTGCATGTATGCTCCCTTTTACCTCCCATGATCTCTTGATGTTTTTGCTATAGCGTATTTATCCCTCTTTCTATCTCTCTTTCTCTGTTGTGGTTTTTTTTTTTAATTTCTTTTCAGTGTTGATGCAAATCCCCTATTGTATTTCCCCTCCGTTCTAATCCAGTTTCCATAATCTCTGTGATGTCTTTCCTTATCTTCATTTCCTCATTTCCTTCCTCTGCTTTCCATCAGCCTCCAAAAAAGATTTGGGATTATACTCCTGGAGATTGCTCTATCCTTACTAGGGAGGATAGAAAGGTAATTGTGTCTCACGTGTATTGTACTACAGCATCTAATGTGTGTGTATGTGATTGTCTCTTTTTATTTTTTCTTTTTGTAGCATTGCTTGAGTTTTGTGTGCTATGAATGATTTTTTTTTTAATTGGGCTTCAGCTCATTAGCCTAACAATTAAGTAGCTAGTAAATTGATTTAATAAGCAATTATTAAAGCATAATCAACCATAATTTAGAGTGGTGGGTTTGCTATCTTGACTTGCAATGATAATTATACTAACAGAATATTGCATACTGTTACAATATCTTTTTTTTTTTTTTTTACAGGTGGGTTTTATAAATTTTTGGTTTGTGGAATTAGATTCTAGCAGGCCCGTGCACCTCTTAATTTTCAATGTTAAATGCCTAAAACTATTTCCTCTGTAGTGATTGAAATGTGATTAATTACTAGTGAATTTCTGTGTATTGTGCATACTGTCTTTGGGTTTTTCTCCATTAAAAAGGCTAGCTTTTTTTTTTTTTTTTCAAAATTAACATTCCTTTGGTTTCCCCTAACCCTAAGCATTATTTTCCCATTCTTCTTCTCCTTCTTTAACCAGACTGATCTAGAAAAAGACCTCTACCTTTACCAGACTGAGTTAGAGGCAGATTTAGAAAAAATGGAGAAGCTTTATAAAGTGCCACATAAAAAGCCACAGAAGGTATTTCCTATTCTTTTTGTGCTGCCAATCCCTGTTTCCAAACTCTCTGCTCTAATTTATTCACTGCTGGGTGATTATTAAATGAGGTTGGGATATGTAACGGTTCTGGCTGTTCTCACTGCATGGCTTGCTGCTTCGCTGTTGGAATTAGTAGAAGGTGATGCTGAGAATCTGCCTTGAAATCCATTTCAGATACAGTGATTTCCTCTCCGTTCCCTTTCAGCTGCTTGCCACCTCCGCCCCCTTTTAGCGTTCCAGTATGTGCAAAAACAAAAATGCTCTATTTTCCATGTGAATAGGCAGCAGCAATCAGCTTAAAATTCTTGGTTGGTGTCACGTCATCATATTGTGCCTTTCAAGCGTGTTGCCATCTACCCTCCCTTCATACAAGCCCTGCTCTCTGCGAGGAGCACACGCCTACCCAAGATTTGAATATACCCAAGAGATTTTACACAATTTCCCTTGTGCTGTGCTTGCTGTGGCCTTCTAGGGCGAGTCAGCTGCTGCTGCTGTTTCAAGGGTCTGCAGAACCTGAACCATGAAATGATAGATTAATTAGGTAACATGCCTTTGGTTTTGTTTTTTGGTTTTTTTTTTGAAGCTACAACATTTCACCAAGACTTAAAAAAATTGCTTTTTCAAACCCAAGATTTGCTTTTTCTTCCTACGTAGGGATTCTCAGATAGATGAGGGGGCACAAGGTAGAGCATTGCTTCTAAAAGTGCCTGCAGTTTTTTACATAACATGCCGAGGAAGCGTTAGATGGATTTAAAGCAAGTGGATAAAAAATGGCTTTTGCTATTGAACCTGTGCAGCTGGCATTGTTACACTTCAGTAAGAAAACTGAACTGGAAAATTGCTTTTCTTGGTAATGCTTTGGTAGTTTTTTGAATGCTGAAGAAATGTAATATCCTTTTAAAGCTACGGCGGGCAGTGAACAGTCGGGGGGAAAAGCTTGGGGAAATAATTATGAGCATGTGTCTCCTGGTCGTGGCCCAGCTGGTTATCGCTTCTTGCTTTTTGCTTTAATCCTGGTGACTCATTTGCAGACAAAAGAACAGGCACTGTGAAAAGGCATCAGCTGTGCTAAAAACTTGTCACTGCTCTGATGGAACTCAGGAAAGTTGTCACTTTTCTGCAAAGATATTGACAGCTTATATTGCATTTTGACTTAAACTGAATGTCTCCTAAAGGCTAATGCTCAAGCAATAGATGGGAAATTACTTGAGCGAGCCTTTTTGTTTCTCCTCACATGTAAGTGTTTGGACTTTGTTTGGACTTTTGCAGAATACATCAGGTGTGACTCCTCTGGAAACCTCCACAGACCATTCATCCTAGTAAGTTTTCTGATTGCTTTTCATGTCGCTTGCAATCTGAAGGCACATAGGACAGAGTTTCAAGTGTTGGAAATGCATTGACTTTGTTTTTTGGTGATAGATCTATACCAATGCATTTACCATGAGAATCATATGTGTATGTTAGGCGAGTCCAGGTACAATATCTACTCTTTGATCTGAAATTAATTTTGAAGTGATTACATGAGTGATTGCATTGTCTAGATAAGAATTTCTAATTGCTCTGGGCAGGTAACTTCCAGAAAAAAAGCAAACAGACCTTTAACTCCATCTTGATGAAGTTTATAAATTGATTGTAACTTCATGCAAGTAACTTTACTGCATGGAATACACAAAGTGTGTTACTGTTACACGTGTATGATAGATTGGCTCCTGTTAGATATTCCCAGGATGCTGTTGATGAAAGTCAATGATTTGCCAGCTTCCAGAAAGAGAACAGTGGTAACAGTAATGATATTTCTCAAAGATCAAGTGTGGCACTGCTTTTCCGGAGGGATACATAATAAGCAGTATGCTGTGTCTAAACGAGTTGTAAATGGAGCTGTTTTGTTTTAAAGGAGAAATAAAAAAAGTCCAGAGCAAGATGCCGAGCTGTGCTAAGTTTCTTGAGCCACGGAGCTAGCTCCTGCCGTGAACCTGCTGCTCCTTGTAATTGGACTGAGCGTTTAATGTTGTCTGTAGGAACAGCGATCCCCTCTGCATGGATGTTGTGTCGTGGAAAGTCATGTTCTTCTCCAGAGACGCATTAAGATCATGTGTGTTCACTGGCACTCTGGGGCTGCCTTAGAGGTCTCCTGTACTTCTTTCAAGTCAATTCCCTTCTATCTGTGTTCGTTCTGCCAGGAAACACGCTCACGCACTGCTGCGGTTTGCTGGTTGCTCCTGTGACTGCTTAGGGTTTTTTTGGTAGGGAGAGAGCAATAAAATAAATGGGAATCTCAGAGATCAGCATAGAAGAATAGCTTATGTTTGCCAAAGACTAGTAGGGTTTCTGCACATGGCAGCACTGTCCGTGCCCTTTCTGATGCTGTCCAAAGCATGCAGGAGTGCCAACATGGAGCTAGTGTGGAAGCAGCCTGGGTAGGCTGGGAATACACACCAGCGAGGCCCAGTGGAGTTGAGCATTCTTCCCTGCCTTTCTTTTAGAGAGTAGGGAGAAAAGACACTTGGACTTCATTGTCTTTGCAGTGTTGCTCTTTCCTCAGTTTACCTGATTCTGATCTTGCAGACCACCTTGGCCCCCATCGTGCTGCTTGCTGGCAGCAATCGGTAAAGGAACTCTGCCAAATGCTTCCTCTCTCTCCCCAAGGTGTATTCCCAAATGATGATGATTTTAACCTTTTGGTTAAAAGGAACCTCAGGGCAGTCATTATTCCCTGCAGCAACTGGAAGGGCTTCCTTCTGAACTTGACAAAGAGAGGTGCTGGGGTAACCTCAGTAATTTGCAGCAGCTCTATAGCTGTGAGCCTGTTTAAAATGTGACAGTATTGCCTTTCTCTTTCATGGTGCTTTTCCCAAGGTTTTACTCCAGAAAGTAATTTATGGAATCGCATGTGACCTAGTTTTCCTTGTCTGGAAACAAATCTTCTTTGTCTTCCAGACATTGTGTAATTCCACCTCCACAGCCAGTACTGTGATGTATTTGAAAGCTTTCTCTTTACCTCAAAAGTACAATGTCTGTCTAAAATAAACAGATGCGTGTACAAATTTATCCATAACAAGCAGCTTAGCCACAATCAATTCCACACTCACATAAACCGCAATCACTCCTGGATATGAGGATGTAAACCAGCTTTCAAAATGCTTCCATGCATTGGAAAATACCTATTTTTTTTTTCCCCTAAGATTTTCCAGCAGTTATGCTTTGGCCCCAGAATAGCTTTGTGTGAGACTGTATCGTATTCTGAGGAGCCTGATAAGAACCCATATCAGATGAGCAGAACTTTTAGGCAAGCATTGTCTGCTCAGCAACTCTTTTGTACCTAGAAAGACCATTTATACAATATCATTGTCAGTTATTTTTTTGGAGAGAAAACAGTGAAATCTAGAAATCAGGTTTGGGGATATGGTTGCACTTAGATTCATGACTGAGGAAAGGGTTTTGCAATAAATGTCTACTACTTAAAGGCCTAAAAAAAATAAAATTGTACTAATTTTAACAACTTTTTTTTCTTTTAGTAGACCTACATGATAGACCTACAGTTCAGGATTTTTCATTCCCTGTAGTAGAAACCTGAGGCAAAGCTGATCAGAACTGTGCACATCTGGGAATTTCTTTGGCATTTAGAACTGTAGTACCTATAGCCCCATACTATTGCTTTTCTGCGTGGTCCCTCACTGAGAAATTGCTCTGGGAGTCTTGAACAGTGATGTTAACTGGGAAGCTGCACTGGTTGAGATGAACTCCCGAGCAGCTGTGCTTTGTAAGCAGGGGAAAAGGTATGACTCGAGTTTAATGACAGAGAACTGGGAGCTGGAAAATATTTACGCTACTTCCAGGTAGCCACTGAATTTCTTTGTGTCTGTGAAGCGATCGTGCCTCTGCTTTCTGACTCTGTTGTCTCATCTGTAAAATAAAGGAGTGCTTTCCTGCTGCCTGTTTTCTGGAGGACTGAGTTGAGAGAGTTCCCTTAGGTGGAGAATGCTATGGTATTGCCAAACATAGAACATTATTGGACCATATTCATAAACTTCTTCATTCAGCAGTAGTTCCTCGTACATAGTCTATTCTGGGTTCGCATGTGCGGTTTTCTCGTACTTTGCATGAAGCTCTCAGCAAACAGAAGTGACCCACTAGTGTCTCTCGCCCCTTTTTGGGTTTTCCAGCTCCACATATTCACCCAACCACCATGCAGTGAAGAGGGAGTCAGAACCAGGACTGGTGGATCCTGCTGGCTTGGAGAATGAAAGGCAGATTTACAAGAGTGTGCTGGAAGGTGGAGATATCCCGTTCCAGGGGCTGAGTGGTCTCAAGAGGCCTGCCAGCTCTGCTTCCACAAAAGGTAGGTGGTCAGGGCACTAACGCCTTTTGCATTCTGCACAGACTGTTAAAAGCCAGGTTATATGGGGCAAACTGCTGCCAGGTTTAGAGTTCTATTCAAGGCAGTTGAGGTTTCCTCTACCCTTCCTCTTCGCAGTCCCGAGTTTTTGCTCCTTTTTTTCTCTCAGCCCACACTGGCCAATATTTTTCATGAACTCTTCGATCCAGGTTCCTCTTCCTCTTCCTGACAGGGACCAGATCCCTCCATCTAGCACTTCAGCCACACCTTCGTTGAGGCTTCTTAGGCTGGCCTTGCTATCCATCCGCTCCCACTGCCTTGCCATGCCAGACCCCTTACGTGCCTTTTCTCCTCTTGCTGTTGCCGTATGTCAGCAGGCCACACCATCTCTGCTGGCCTGGCTACCCCGGTGTAGCTGGTGCTGTGTGCTCCCCAGCCTCCTGCCTGCAACGGGTGCACAGAGAATGCATGGGACACTGGGAACCAGCAATGTCCTGCAAGCTCTGAGACAGAGAAGCAGCAGAGACCACTGCATTTCCTCCCCTCTCCTCCCATCGTGGTGGGCTCTCTAGAAGATGTAGGATGAGGAACAGCCTGACTCCCATCAGGCAGTTGTATTGGGGAAAACCACCTTCAACCTAAAAATGATTTGAGATGGGGAGAGGACTAGGAAAGGAATGTGTTTGGTTTCTGAACTGCTCTCCCTGAAAATAGTAGATCACACCAAAATGATCTCTCTCTGTCTCAGACTTCCAGCTGTCTTTCAGCTGGTATTATGTCATGCTTGTAGGACAGGGAGTCAAACTGGATCTGAACAAAATAATCTGTTCAAGCAGTTATTGTTCCCCGAACTGCAACTGAACTTGAACGTTTGACATTTGAGTTTGAACTCAAATAGGAAGCATACCTAAAAAAAGCTGCAGTCAAAGCTGAACCCAGACTGGATCTGACTTTAAAAAAAATAATATCCAGATCTGACTCCTTGACTTTAAAAGTAAACATGGCCAACCACAGTGAAGCACACTCAGCTTATTCCTAGTATGGTGAATCTCTAAGCAGGCAGCTCTTGGGCTGTGCCAGACGATATGGCCTGCTTGTGCTAGCGCTGTAAGCCATCAGTTGTCTTCTCCCACCCAGGAATAAACTGTTTGGCAAGCACTGTGGTGACACCATATTAAGTGTGACTACAAGCTTGCTATTAAGCCATTTTTGTGATGGTCATGCCTCTGCATTCTTACTGACACCCTGATGCTACCCAGAGTTCAGCTGCCGTTTCCATGGTGCCGCAGATTCCTTTGAAGCCTATAATGCTCAGCACTTTTTAGGAGGATACCTTCAAAGTGCTGTAGAATGGCTTCTGGCCGTGCTTCTCATTTTAGAAGCATTAGCAGCACTTCTCCTACTCATGTAAGCGTGGCTTGTTGTGCAGTTTCTTCCTGCTTTTCTTTGGTTTGGAATTTTATTTCTTTAAAGTGCATTTTGTGAAATCCAAGCATATTCTTTATCCTTTCTCAATAGCTTTCTAGCACTTAAGCTAACAGGTTGTATTTATTTTATTCTGCATGCTTACCAGTGGATCGTAAAGGTGGGAATGCTCATATGACTGCACCCTCTTCAGTTAATAGCCGAACCCTTAATGCTAGTCATACTGGTATGTCAGGTCACACATGTAAACATAAGAAGCCCTTATCAGCTGCAAAAGCCTGCATTACTGAAATCCTCCCTTCTAAATTCAAACCGAGACTAGCAGCTCCAGCTGCTCTTGTGCAGGACAAAAAGGGTGTCTTGCTGTCTCATGAGAAGGCTCAAAGCTGCGAAAACCTTCGTAGCTCCATTGCCTTGTTTGATAATAAAAAAGCTTTCGTGGTAGATGTAGGGGAAAGCATGGAAAACATGTTGATGAAGTCAAAACAGGAGTACGCCATCAAATCTGGCAGTACCATGAGCCTTCAGGAGTACGGCACCGATTCTAGGAAAGGCTACTTGTTCCCTGCCTCCAGGAAGAGCGGGATCGAGTTTACAGTGCTGTATAAGGACATGCACCAGATCAACCGGTCCAGGATCCATTTGGGCGCAGTCTCCTGCAGCGTGAGGGATATTGCTTCTCAGTTGGAGAACGAAGCAAAGGACAGGATGGAGCACAGCGTTAGTCGAGAGGATTCAGAACAGATCCCCAAACACACCGTTTCCTCTCGTATCAGTGCCTTTGAGCAGCTGATCCAGAGATCCCGATCCATGCCCTCACTTGACTTTTCTGCTGGACAAAACAAATTCACCACTTCTCCTCAGTCTAAAACTTGTCTGAGTTCTGCCTACTCTGCAGAGTTTCTTCTGGATGTGCCAAAAGCACACCAAGAAGAGACGGATGCTGCCAGCTTGGCAGAAAGAGTCTCCCACTCCTGCAGCAACATGGAGGACACGGCTTCGAATGTCAGTGATGCCATCCCTATGGACACGCTTTCAGCTTGCATGGATGAGATAGATCTCCTCTCAAATGCATCCAATGACAGCAGCAGCAACAGCAGCAACCTCAATGGGCCTCAGAAGCATAAAATCAGCAGATGCAAAGGTGCATGCCCAGCTTCCTACACCAGGTTCACTACCATCCGAAGGCATGAGCAGCAGCAGGTCTTCAGGGACCCTGATTCCAAAGGGGATGTCTATGGTGATAGACACATGCTCCCCAGAAATGTCTACCTAATGAGCCCACTCCCCTTCCGACTGAGGAAACCCTTCCAACACAAATCCTGCAGAACTCCACCCCCAGACTACCTTGGAAGCCTGGCAGTGCCCAGCCCTGAGAACCCAGATGACGCTATACAGCTGCAGGGGAGTGTAGGAGAAAGAAGTCACCACTCCCAGCACCAGCTATGCTACAGAAGCAGGCCTCTAGCCCCCAGGCGCCTGTCTTCATTTGACATTGTGGAGAGGCTTAGCTACTTCCCCACCATGGGATCTAGCCGGGATAGCTTCATGGGCCGGGCTGACACTCCAGACTCCTTAAACAATGGGATCCCTGTTCCATTTGCCCTCTGTCACAGCCTGGACGCAAACAACAATCCACAGAGTGAACTTGGGATGTACCTAGGAGGTGGCTTTTTTGTGTACTTTACCAGTGTCACTTCATCTGTCTTCTTGCTTTCCTTTTTCCTCCCCATTTTTTCTACAAACCTTGCATTTTTACTCCTCACCCTCCATACCCTGATTCTCTCTGTTTTTTCCCCTAATGTGTCTAACATCTTTTGCTTGTCTTGCTGACCATTTTTGTTCAGGACTAATTAACAGCTGCACTTCTGAGAAACGATTTCCGCTGCCTTTCTGTCACATTGAGTTTAGTTTGTCTCTCCAGCAACCACAGGGATGCAAGAATCTCAACATGAGATACTTCTAGTCCTATATCATTTGCACACATGGGAATATAAAACAAACACAGATTATTTGCCTTAAGGAGCAGTTTCTCAAGGTCTAGTTGTGTACGTGTGTGTGTGTGTGTATTAGACTTTTCTCAACAGTAAAATGCCAAATCATACTTTGATGGCAGCAAATCTTTTCTTCACAAAGTCTTTCTGTGTCTTTACTTGTTCTTGTACCATAATTTTCTCTCTGGTTTTGGATCTTTGTTCATAAGCACAGCCCAAAAGGGAAAAAAATGAAAATTGATAAATTAGCAACATCTGATTGGCAATTTGGTCAATGGCAATTCAGAATCCTTACTGTCATAATGGAAACAAATTGTTTAAAAATATCTATTTTTTTTCCTTTCTGGTTTTGCTAGATAAATCCATCTGTATTTTAACTTCCTTATGTTGTTTTGAAGTAGATTCAGAATCACCAAGGCATTTTGCACCAGTTGATTACATGGAAACCCCAGAAGAAATTATCCGCAGACGGCATGATGATAAAGAGGTAATGCCTTCCTTTATGGCTTAATAACAGCGGTAGCTGCTTCACATACAGGAAATACAGCATTCAGTTTTATAGAAGGACAGCTTGTTTGTCCATGGCTATCTATATTGGAATGTAGAGCAACAAGCTGGAACTAGTATGGTTTAATTTTAGTACTACCTCTACCACTGATTTAATGTATAATATGTAATCCAGTTCAACTTTTGCTTAAAATGTACCTGATAGGTCTTATTGACTGCACAAAATTGTATATGGGGGGGCTTAAAGCATGTAAGAAGGTCGACGATGTGTGGGATGGATACAGCGTTCCAGTACCTGCTATTATTCTATATATGACTTAAGGTTTTATTGTTCTCCAAACAAGACACTTGAGTTGGTGTTATTCAGACTGGTCAGAACAGTATTTTTCTTGAGGGACTCCTCGGATTTTGAACAGAGAATGTAAGGTATTTTAAGCTATCAGAAAGTGTGAAGTTCCCCGCAGCGCAAGCTAGAATTCCTTATGGTGTCTCAAGTCATTGATGACAGAATGTAGCAGTCCTTTCTGAAATGGGTAGGCAACACTGGGACAAGGCAAAATAATAGGAAAGCCGCATAGAGTTTTCAGCACTGACTGTATTCAAGCTGAGTTAAATAAGTTATAAAGTCATTGCTTTCCAGGAAGCTGTTACTTTTCACTGCCTGGGAGAAAAAAAAAAGTTGTTTTTTTTAGTGTTAACTTCCTATGTTCAAATAAGGTTTATGTCTGCTCTGAAATATGGTAAGACCTCCTTTTAATTCCTGTGTGAAAAATGTACTTTGCTGTCTTCTCTCATGAAACAGTTAGTAATCTACCCACTTCCAAAATCGAGCGCGAAAACTCATTTAAGAGCAAAACTCTAAATTCACTAAGGCCTCCTAGCTTCAAATGAGTTAGCACAGAGCTGAGCTTTTCAGCCTACAGTCAGCCCCAAAAGGTGGAAGAATCTTTCTGCTCAGGTACTCAAGAATGCACATTTCCATTACTGTGTCAGAGGCTTTGGAGGTCCAAAATAGTTCTTTGGAATTTGTTTTATTTAATACCTGAAGGTGATGAGGCACTCTCCCAAGCTCGTTGCAAAGCTCAAGCTGCCTCGAAACTTATCTGTGCAGCTTGATTCAAGTCTTTTGGAAATCAGTGAGAGAAACTTGATTGAAAGGATTTTGCCCTCTGCATTATCAGCAATCTTTATAGAAGCTCCCAGGACTTGGCCAAAACTTAGAAAAACTCATTGACTTCCATCAGCTTTGGATCAAATGCTCTGTATGAGCCAGATTTCAGTTATGCTATAATGATGTACATTCTATGGTTGCAAAACAAGAGTATTGTGTAGTTACTAGAATCAGTATTTTATGTTGAACTGTAAAATCCCTATTTGCAGGGACCTCAGGTGTTTTATTTAAGTCACATTTATGGCAGCTTTTGAATGCCTTTAACTAGATGATTTACTGCCCATTTTATGCAATTTTATGGCAGAAAATTTTAGAGGACCAGAGACGGCTTAAACGTGAGCAAGAAGAAGCTGATATTGCAGCTAGAAGGCACACAGGGGTTATTCCAACGCACCATCAGTTTATCACTAATGAGCGATTTGGGGACCTCCTAAATATAGACGATACAGCAAAGAGGAAATCTGGGTCAGAGGTCTGTTTTAGCCACCTCAGTCTGCTGCTTGACCCAAAGCAATATTTGCCTCTCACAATGCTGTGCTTTAGGCCAACATTAGCTCTTCAGAGAATGTCATTTGTTGTTTTTATTTTTTCCCACCTTCCCTTTTCCCATTCTGGCTTCATTTAGATCTGCTTTGACTCATGTGCCTGGTTAAATTAATTGATACCTCTATACCAAGCTGCATACATTAAAGCATGCCTGCTGAGAATTGCTAGTGCACACCTGTGATGCATGCCTTTAAATATCAGCTACTTTTAGTAATCAAAGGCATTCTACATCTTTTGCATCATATTGCTACGTTGTCTTCTTGTCTGTGCCTTGTGCTTAGGAACTTCACATCCTGTTGATCCTGGCCATCTGACTGTCTCGTAGGGGATTATTTTAGAAATGAATTGTTTCTTCTCCTCTTGAAAGATGTTTAATGTCCTTTAAAAACAGTTGGGAAAAGCCTTAGTATGTTTCCCTGAGGACAACCCAATTAGTCTTTTCTGAAAGAGACAAAGGAGGAGGTAGACAACCCCAAGGCACTTTCCCTAAGTGTTGGATTCTACTTCAGTTGTCTTGGACAAACGTCTTTCCTTGCCTTGGGAATCGCTGATGGGGCTCTGGACAGCAGTTCTATTCCCCCAGAGGCCCTTCACAGCAGTGGGGGGTGAGGTGATCACCACCATGGAAGGTGGAGTATACTTATCTGCCCTTTGTTTATGTAGTTTCAAATGCTCTTGGTGCCACATCAATGTGGTTATTTATTTTACACTGTATTGCTGAAATGACTTTAAAATTTCCTGGGTATTTTGTGGCCACTAGAAAATCAGCCAAATAAATCAAGCTTTAAAGACTAGGCCTGCTGTCAATGTCCTCTTTGGCTTTATAGCCACTTAAAAATTTTTTTTAGACATGTGCTTAATTTATTCATATTTCATTCTCACCTTTGTCTCTTTCCTAGCAATTTATACAGAGTACATGAGTCACTTAGCAGGATTCAGCGGTAATAATCAATATGAGCCACATCAAATGAAATCCTACTGTTTTTTTCCCAGCTGGTAATTTTTGCTTTTCCATTCACACGTCTATGGAAATTTGGTCCTGGAGCCCCAGCAATTGTATTTACTGGAGCAGCTTTCATTCAACAGACTTTGTCTCATGTAAAAGTTTACTGCTGTTAAATCCATTTCCTGTAGAGCTTTTAATTACTGTTATACCAGAAATTGGCAGTTTTGCCCTGGTGTGACAGACATATCCAGCATGTTTGGACAGTAGTACCAGTTGTGCATAAGCTTGTAGAATACCTGCATTCAATTTCTTCCCTAGACTAATGTTAGCTATAGAAGAGTTCGGGTGCATTTCCTCAGATGAGGGTTGAAAACTTAGTTGTTGCTTTAATGTGTTGATTTTTTTGATCTCTAGATGAGACCTGCTAGAGCCAAGTTCGACTTCAAAGCACAGACGCTAAAGTGAGTACAGTTTGTTACTACTGTCTTGAATGTTATTCCTCTGGTTTTTCCGCTAGGATGCAGCATTTATCATGTGTTGTGCAATTCAGTTCAGTTTTTAGTAGTGTCCTTCAGCAGCAGCTCAAAGGAAAAGTGACCATAACGAGGCAGGGGCAAGTAAATATGAGTCATGCAGGTTGTGTTATCTGAAGGACATTTAGGGAAATGCCTTCTTTCTCAGTGCATTTGTATCCCATGTGGTTCTGGGGGCAAACACACATTCTTTACAGGAACAAGTGAGCCCTCTGCTCTGAGGGTGCTGTGGGACACTGCTTTGGCTCGTGTTTGTCCCCACACCTTGTAAGCAGAATGGCTGCGTGAGACCTCTGTCACTGCCGTTGTACTGGAGATGGAAGGCTCTTGTCACTGCCCTTGGGATCCGATGTAGGAGATGGAAAAAACTATGTTAGTCTAGCTCACTGCGTAAAATCTGCCATATAGAACGTTCAGAACAGCAACATCCTTTTCACTGTGCTAAGCATAGCCCAAAGTCAGCGAGGGACTTAAACAGACGCCTAGCTTTAAGCATGTAGGTGTGCGCTTGACTCACAATTATCCTGATTCAGGACCTATAAGGGTACAGAGTGGTCATTGCTTCCCCGGCATCTGTGGATAAACCAACAGATGTTTTCTGGTGGCGTGGCTGTACCTCCAAGCCCTGTTGTGATTCCTTGACTGAATCACACGGCGCTGCTCATTCTTTTTGAGGAACATTGCTGTGAAGAGAAAGCCCAGAATCCTTTCCCTCTGCATGAGCCTGGAAAAGCTCTGATTTTAACATTGCTACAGAGGGAAGGAAGAAGAACGGAATTTAGTGAAGGACTTGCTGTTTTTCTTCTCAGGTGCTAACATTCTGAGTATATTTTGTTGTACGTTCTATGGGTGATGATTTCTAATGATTTATACAGCATCCCTCCAGCATCTGTAATAGACTGAGGCAGATGTAAGGTCAAACTGTTGTGTTCGTGAGCGGAACATACTAGCGTGCCAGACAAAAGTAAAGGAGAGCTTGTGAAAATTGTGTTAGGAAAGGCTGAGTTGGTTGTTTTCATATGGGGACCAAAGTAGTAGGTTTGTGAGCCTAGTACATGCTGCCCATGGTGGGCATTCCTGAAGCTGCAGACATTCATAATTTTAAAACTGGAGACTGTAGATTGAAATCCCGGTTGTGGGCCCAAGTGAGGTCAGTGGTTGCACAACCAAAGGCTGGCCAGAAGGATCAACACTAGCATGTGAGGGGGTTCATCTAATCAGCAAACTAGCTTCTGTTAAAATCATATGTCTCTTTAGAAGGCACTTGTGACATGACTGGTTTCAGAACAGAATCGGTGCACTGCTCTCTGTATCCAATGTGGAAAGCAGCCAGTGGCATCTTCTGCTTGAGTTTGACCCCATTGCTACTGGAAGGTATGTGGTTTGTAGGACACCCATAGGACAGCTTTTTTGACAGGATGCCCAAAGAGTAGGAGAGGCTCTGCACGTCACTGTTTGAACAGGGCAATTGTCAACATGCAGCTTTCACTTTGAGTGGAGCATGATTTGGAGCAGCAAGTCTGATGCAGACCTTGGTACCTAGGGATTGCTGGACAGAAAAAGAACAAGTCTGTTCTCCAGTGAAGTTCTGATGGACTGCTTGTGTTGTTAACAGGGAACTTCCTCTGCAGAAAGGAGATATTGTTTACATTTACAAGCAAATTGACCAGAACTGGTATGAAGGCGAACACCATGGCAGAGTTGGCATCTTCCCACAGTCATACATAGAGGTAGTAGCAGCTTTCCTTGCAAGTGTTCTCTTTGCCCACTCCCTTTCTGACAGTGACAAGTTTATAGGCTTTTTGTATGCGACTCATTTGATTCTGTTTGTTCATTCTAGCTTCTCACACCAGCTGAGAAACCTCAGCCCAAAAAGCCATTACCTTTGCAAGTACTGGAATATGGAGATGCTGTTGCTAAGTTCAACTTCAATGGGGATACCCAAGTGGAAATGTCCTTCAGAAAGGTAGGACTTCTGTTGTGCTGATTGTGCCGCTTAATGAAATCTAGAGAAACGCTGAAGTAATTTGCAGTTTCCAAATGCAAGCTACAATAAGATGGACTCCATATTAAGGAAGGATTTTTTTCTCATCACCTGTGTTTTTACTCCATTGTTGTTATGCAGTGCTGCAGGTAGGCTGACTCAGGGATAGCCAATTGCTTCCTTAATGCTACTTGAGAAGATACGTTGAGCATAAGTGCTGGAAGACTGGCTCTGCAAGGCAAATTACGTATTTGGTGATGATCTCCGCTGGAGATATACACAGTCACCTGAGAATGGCGATATAGAAAAGAAGGAAACTGGGTTCACCTTCCTTCATACTACAAGCCAAATCATTGAGCACAGGCAAGCAAAGTTCTTGCAGTATTGGAGTAATTGGCTAGTCCTGACTGCAGAGTGAAGGGATATAGGACTGGGTTGTGTAGTGGCTGTTCAGAGCGAGTCAGCCATCTTTAGACCCAAGTAGCAGCATTTCTCCATCTCCACCAGCTTTCTGTTATGATGCTCAGATCTGATCTTGTACATCTTCTCTTTTAATTGTACGTGAAGGTGGGGCTTGCAGTTTATATTAAGGTTATCTGAGAGTCACTTTATTTGTCAACAAAACAGGAGAGAGCTTAGAGAGACCTAGTTTAAACTGCAGACCTGTGCGTACTCCCTGTACACCATATAACCCTAAGAGTCTCATGGTCAGCCTGAAACTACTGGTGACCATTTTTTTTAACTGACTTTATCAAGTAGGGTCTTGAAAATGTGAGCATAAATGAGTGAGCGTAACCGAGTCTGCAGACAGCCCAACTCAGCACCAGAAGATTTGCATTTCCTCCTTCTCTGTACTGAAAAATATCATTACCACTCAGAGATTTAAGAGTCAGGACCACGTAACTGGGAAATATGGGAGGCTGAGAGCCACAGATTGTTATAAGTCAGCTGCAGCAAGATTGAAAATGTTATCTCCTTTGGAATAATTAAATATGTTAAAGTCAGGACTACATTACTGTTCCTTCCCATAGGGTGAAAGAATCGTGTTGATTCGACGAGTGGATGAGAATTGGTATGAAGGAAAAATCTCTGGCACAAATCGCCAAGGCATCTTCCCTGTCACTTACGTGGAGGTGCTCAAACGGCCTGTGGTCAAGAATGCCATCGACTATCCTGACCCACCAGTATCCCTCTCCCCTAACCGCAGCATGACAGCTTCACCACAGGTATTCGGACTAGATGCAGCCAGTCACACCACTTTGCAGAACAGAGGGATGTTGCCATTGCTGTGCAAGAAGCAATATCTGAAAAAAAATTGTAGCTAAGACATGTGCTCCCTGCAGTATGCTAACAACTGCAGGAAAAGGTGACATTTCATTTACCAGAAAGGTTAATTAATGTGTTATTTGGGGATTTGGAGACACAGCTTTTCACCTCTGATCTATAGCTTGAATCCAGGCCAGGTTGAAAGGGCTACAGTTCGCAGCCATCTGAGTAAATTTCACTGCCGGAGATGGGATGAATTGAGGATCCAACTCCTCCTGAGTGCACGTTTACGTTACAGACCTCCACTGTGATGACTCAGTTTTTTAGTATGACTAATAATAGGGCATTACAGACTGTTATAGTCTGTAGGAGTCATTGTGTGATCCCAGTCAGCTTGAATCAAGTTGTATACTTACTAATAAATGCTTCAACTCAGGACCAAGGTTTTGGGAGACAAGGTCAGGAGAGCAGCCTGAATTATGTGAAATTGGTGCTAAATGAACTCAGGTTTTGGAAGCAGGCCAGTCTGTGATCTTTCATGACTATTAGATTCACTGTCAACCACACTGCAGTACAAACCAGAAATCACAATGGCAGCAAGCGATTGTATGGGGATCCCAGAATGTTTGTCATGGAAAAGGTGTCAAGGAGGCAGTGACTCTCTAAATCTCTTAATTTTGTTCTTTTCCTGCAAAGACTCGTGTTTGAAGGTCAGCATACATGTCTGGGTTGCAGCTATGAATTTCTGGTGCATCCTTCTCTCACCCGCTGGTTAGAAATAAGGTCGTTCTGAGGTCAAGACTGCAAGGAATGCAAGTGGAGAACTGGGATCAGCAGGAAGGGATATTCAGTACAAGATGGATGGAAAGGCTGCCATAGCTTGTGTCTGGTGTCTGTCTGGATCTTCCCTAAAAAAAGTCGCTTTATGCTTAGCCGCTGCCTGACGAGGGAAGACTTGTTGCTTGTTTGGGGTTCCCTTTCAAAGTGGACCTCCACTGAGCTTTTCTCTTTGAGTCTGACAGTCTCTCCATAGTTGTGATCTGTCTGCCATCAGCTCTCTGCAGGCTTCTCCCTTTGGTGGGAGGGATTGTGTCTACCCTTTTTTGGTTTCCTTCGCTATTCTTTTGATTTCTTCTGTTGTAAATAAATTTCCTCTCCTACTTTTTTCTGGTCAGCGCTAATGTATTTGATCTCGGTGACATCGCTGTGGTAATCACTAAGGGCAGAACTTGGTTATGTGTTCTGCCTTTATATACATAAGACTTCTTTAATCACCTAATGACCAATTGCCACAGCTGGATTTTTTGAGCCCTTTCTCCTCCGCAGCTTCACTAATGCAAGTTTCTTGAGGAGCAGGCATTGCTCATGCTGGAGTTGGATAAAGTCAAAATTCACTGCAGGAGTGAATTCTGACTGGGTCCACAGTCTGAGTTGCTGAGGCCTCAGCTATTACTGCCAGGCCAGTCAGATGCTGCATGCTCCATCGTGGGTGGTGGCTTCAGCTGCTCTCTGAGGGACTTAGGGCATAGGGTATGAAGTCTAAGATCTTCTACAAGACACTTTGTGTCTGGGATCCTGTCAAAGGCTGGAGAAGGGTATTAGCAGCACAGATACAGACTGAACTCTGGTTGGAGTAGCTGTGGACAGCGTGTTCTCCAACATGGTGCACCTGTCCATGGAAAACTTATGCACCGTGCGTGGTCACAGATCTGCTCCTCTCCATACCCGTGCTCTCTCCTGTTACTTTTGCTCAGTCATTTTATATTTTCCTCTATTATTTTTTTGTTCATTTCTTTCTTTTTTTCTTCTGCTTTTGTCTCCTTCAAGTCTCCTGGCTCTGAGCTGCTCCATACACCAACTTCTCCGCCTTTGCCTTTTGCTCGCCGCGCCTTGTCCCCAGAGGTGCAGGCAGTCACATCTGAGTGGATCGCTCTGACTGTAGGAGTGTCTCCTGGCACCACTCCTGCCATAACTCCTCCATTGCCTCCTCCGCCTGAAGCCTCCCTCTCTCACACTGACTATCTCTCGCCTTCTGCTGCCTCCAGCCCTTCCCCCACGATCAGCCTCTACCATTCTCATGTCTCTGGCTCCTCGACTCCCAAGTCCATTAAATCCCCATTGCCCTCTTACCCATCCAGACCTCAGTCTTCCGCTCACCGTTTCTATCCCGCCACTCCGCAAAGTGAAGAAAAGTTTGTTGGCTCCCCTCATCCCAGCATGAGCTACTCCAGCTCCCCTCGCTGGTCGGTGGAGAGCCCTGACAGCGTCCTCGCAGAGCAGCATGGCAGCCAAACCTGGCTCCAAAAGACCAGCGAGGGCAGCAGCAACCATGAACAGGGTGCTCACGCTGTTCACAAGATCTCTGTTGAGCGCTGCCTGAAACCATCCCAACTAGACATGCGTGCGAGCCCAGAAAAGAGACCTGTGGGTGCCTCTGAGGACAATCAGTTGTGTCAGGAGCTAATGGCTATTGTGCAGGGAGGTAAAACAGAGAAAACAGACATGAGGAAAGGTGATCTGAGAAAGTTTCAAAGCGGGGAAAATAAGGTACTTCTCCTGCATGTGTGTGTGCTGGTCTGAATTGCTGATTTTAACTCCTGTGTTGAGGTTTGTGCTGCTCTGCTGGCCAGGCAGAGCCAGTGGCTACCACGTGTCATTCTGGGGATTCTAAGACCTTCTTTCAGGAGTCACCAGTGGCATTCACTGGATAGTAGATCAAAAAGGTTTTAGAAGAGGATTCAGGAGCAGTGTAGTAGAAATTAATATAATAGAGAATATAAATTAATATAATAAATATTAATATAATAGGTAATTATACAGGGCTGAGTCAATTGGTTATGTCTCACGATGTGATTGTCCCAGGTAGTGGGTGTTACCAGGTGTGTCAGATGAACTATCACACAGACCTCACGCCTATATACCTCACTACGTAGAATACAGGCAATTTCATGCTATTCAAAGATTTTCCAGTGTGTAATGGATCGTCTTTGGCTATAGGATTTATTTGTTCCTCACAAAGCCGAGGATTGAAAAGCCTTATAAATGGCAGACTGGCTCCTAAGTATCGTAAAGGCTGTCCCCTCTTGATCCTGAAGCCTGTGGTTTGATGAATCTTAGTCTGGGATGTGCATGACTAAGTCAGGGAGGCTTGATTGTTATCTGTGCATTGAATGGAATTTATTACCTTTGCAGTTCCAAAATGATAGGAAAGGCCTAGCCACAAATGAGAATTTGACCTAGTGATGCTTTTCCCCAAGAGTTAGGGGAACTCTCCAGTGACAATGTATCTTCTGTCCCCAGTATTAGTATAGGAGATATGCCTTACTTTGCAGCTCTCAGTTTACCTGGGGTCCATTATTGGCTACAGCAAGCCCAAAAACATTAACAGCACTCCCACTGTACCTTGTATAAGAGTGGAGGGCTCAAAATCATAGAAATCTAAATACTCTTGGATGCACTGTGATAGCCTCCATGACATACCTCCTCTAACCTGCGCTAAATAATGATCAACTGGAGTTTCTAAGATGACACATTTCACTCTGGGAAATCTTATGACAAATTGTTTGATTCTCGCTTGACACATAGTGAGAAGTCCATCGAAAGCTGTGTAAGGACTGTGCTGTTTACCATTTGGGTGTATTGTTAGTAGCATTTTTTATAGACATAACCTGCATGTTAAAACAGACTGTGGTGGTCAGCTCAGACAAACACACTGGAAACTGCAGTTACCCTTGCATGGAGTTGTGTTTGCTGTGTGTGCATCTAATTTACTCGACAGTGGATGCTCTTATCATTAGCAGTGATTGTGATAAGAGAGTGTGTGCCAAGCTGACCAACTTTTCTTTTCTTCAAAAGACTGCAGACTCAAAAGCATTCTCTTCATCTGCTCCTCTCTCTTCCTCTGTCCTCTCCTCCTCTACTGTCACAACACAGCCACCTCCCAGACTTACACGTAGAGTCAGTAAGCCACAGGTAATCATCTTTGCTGATTACTCTTCCACTGCTTAGAGTTGTTTCTGTGCCGTGCCATTGTTTGGTCATACGCTTGTTTAGCCATTCATCAATTCCCTATCACTTCATTCAGAATTTCTATTTTTTTTTAAAAGGTCATTTAAAATTACACCCAAGCTGTGCATAAGGGCAAGTATGGGCAAAATCTTCAGCTGTTGCAAAGCCACGTAGCACAAGGCACAAGTCTGGGTTTTTGCCAGTTTGTACCAGCTGAGGGTCTGATTTTCTGTTCCACCCAAGGATCAACCCAGAGCTTATTTAGTTCTTCCCTTGAGTTCCTCACAGCATCATTATTAGGCAGGGTCAGTGGCCTTGTTAGTAGGACTGATGTAGCGTGAGATACTTTGATTCAGGTTTTGTTTAACCACCTGAGATCAGGCTTTAGGGTTTGAGCATCTCAGAGCTGGGGGTGAGGCATCAGAACTTGGTATCCACAGTGTCAGGGCCTGTTCCAGCCTTCCCAGGTAGGATTCAGAGGTTCTTAACTCTGTGGCTGAGAGCTACAAACGCCTTTAATGAGGGATGCAGTAGGGTCTGTGCAGCATAATCAACTCGGCCTCAGCACTGTGTAGCTGCGATGTCCAGAGTCTGGGCATGAGCAGTGCTGACAGATGCTGATGTCTCGCCAATCCTGCCAGGCACCTTCTCTAAGATGGCAATATTTGAAACAGGTGGCTCACAATTAGCGAAAACTGGACTGGATTTGTAGTAGTGGGTGTTTGTAAAGCAGTCTTTGGCTTGGTCAGTGAATCAGGCTGGCTGCTCGTGCAGGATGAGTGTGGGCCATAGTTGCTGATTTTACTTGTTTTCTGGATCAGCTTATGACAGCGAGATACACCTTCAACCCTGAAGGTTTCCTGTTGCCTTTACTTAGGTAATTGCTCTCCGCTTGTGGGCTAACACAACTTTTTACTGAAGAGCCATCTCCTTCTTCCCTTTCAATTTCAATTCCTGAGTCCAATAAGATACACCTTCTCCTTTGTGTTAAAGAATCCTTTTGAGTTTTCTGTGTTGACCTTTTCCCTGACCTCTTATCTTCTCAGTCCTGCTGGTGCAGTTGGATGTGTGCAATTCGAAAGAGCAGGAGCAAAGAGATATTTAGGGAAAGATGTTTCTCCCGAGTGCCGACTGGCACACAATTCTATTTTGGGTGTTGCACCTGGTTGTAATAGGACCCCGTGGCCTTTCTTTGGAGTCAAAGTCAAGCCCAAATTTATAGTTAATATGCCCTGACAATCAGAGCATTGTCAGTGCTAACGTTAAAATAGCATGTGACATAAGTAGTCTTGACCTCCTTTCCAGCTTTGAGTCTGCAGCTGGTTAGGGTGTAGGAGCAGCAGCAGTATTTATATGTACAAATGACTTCTCACTATCTGTGTGACTGATGGCTTCAACAGAACTGCAGGTAATACCCTGGAGGCCTTTCCAAAAGTCTGTAATGTTTTCATTGATTTTAATCAAATAAGAAAAGCACTTCGCAGACGTTGAAATGAGCCATAACATTTGGGGTTTGTTTCTGCTACTGTCCATCGCTGGTGTTTAAGGTATTTTACCATTTTGAATTTTAGTTTTCTTCCTTATTATAGAAAACCTTCCAAGTTGTGAAATTCTGACCCAGGGTTTTTTGCAGGTTTAAGATCTTTTTGGTACAGGGCTGGTCTAAGGACTGTGTTCTTGCCTCTTCTGTTAAGTAACAATATAAAATGCAATGGCTCGTTTAGCTGTTTTGAAGTTATTGCTTTTGTATAGTTTCACAGTCTAAGCTAAAAAAAATAAAGACACCACAGCGTGTGAAAGATGTTTTCAAGTATAACTTACAAATAATTTGTTTCAATATTCCAATAAAACATCAGAATAGAATAGAATAGAATAGAATAGAATAGAATAGAATAGAATAGAATAGAATAGAATAGAATCAGTTTATTTCAGAGAACCCTCAGGAATTTTCTAGTGTAATTCCTGTTTTACTCTGAGGTCCTGTTAGCACACTGTGGCAGTCAGTAGCGGTGCTGGTAGGTGTGTGAGCAGTGCAGCAGCTTCAGCCCTGGGGCCAGACTGCAGCCGTGGGGTGGGGAAGGCAGGAGTGATTGGACAGGGTCCTTGTCTCACTCAGCAGTGCAAGGGCTGTCAGGGGAGGCTGTCTGCCCCTTCCCATTTCTACAAAACCACCCAGGCAGAGTGGTGGGTAATTTCACTCAAGTAGTGCTGCTAGAGAGAAGGGCATATGAGAGGGATTCTCAGACCCCCTGCTCCCCAGCGCAGACCAGCTACACTTACTTAGCATGGTAATGACTTAGCGTCCTCTCCAAGGTAAGCTTGTATCCCCTCACAGTGGTTTTCTGCTGCTCCATAGGTTCAGCAAGGTGGTGTTTCAGCCCAGCGCATTTATTATTCCAGCCAGAACTGCACAGACTGCAGCAGGCATTGGTACCTGCTCCCCAGGGGAGATGCATTTTCTGCTGTAAACACAGCCTCAGCTTCTGATCCAGGGGCTGGGGAGTCTTTCCATTGACTTTGGCAGCCTTTAGGCTGCTCCGCACTACAGCCTTTTCAGTGTCCTTTGTGAGACCTTTTTGGCCAGCTTTCCCTTCTCTGTCACCAGAGCTGGGGCTTGGTGTGTGTGGAGGTTTACCTTTTTTCTTTCAGCTGGGCTGGGGGGTCCTTCCTGCTCATGGTTCTCCATTCACATGTGGGAGCATCACTGCTGATGTGTGCCCATCTCTGAGAGGATACCCATTTGTCTGACTTGTCTGGCTCGTCTGTCTGTTAGTCTGTTCTGTTTAGCTTTCTCTTACATAGCACTTTAAAGGAAGAAGATATGTAAAAAAGAGCTGCAGTGGATAGGCACACGGATGACGCTTGTCTTGACTAGGAGCAGGGAGAGCCTATTGAGTAGCCCGGGCATCTTTATCTGTAAAGATAAAACCTGCCTCAGGGCTCTTAACATAGAATGCTTTTGTGGTATTCTTTTAAACCTCTTACAGACAACCACACACTCTTTAGTTCCATCCTTAAACTCTGTATAAGTTGGAAATGGTGGCCAGCTGTGCTTCAGGAGTGGCTGTACCGCATATTTGTGTAGACACTTATTTAAGTACCAACTTAAGTTTATTCATTTAGTCTTAACAAAGGATGTAGGGTGACTGAGGGGGGTAGGAGTTGAATTGTCCTCACGAGTTGTGAATACTTGGTCACTTTTAGGGTCCTCAGTTTTCCTCCAGCAGCAGCAGGGCTGGCTCGGTGTTTTGGGGGTACCTCTGTGTTTTATACTTTGGAACTGTGCCCCATACTGACTGAGTCCTCAGCCACCTCTCGTACATGGAGAAACCACTGTAGGTCATACATGGGCTTTCTGAAGCTGTGGTTGAAGAGCATTTGAACTTATAACAACCTTTATTTTTCTCTTTATTCTCTTCTCTACTTGCAAGAATAATGCAGATGTTTTTCCAAAATAAAAAAACAAACAAAAAAAAAACCCAAAACCCCACATCTAGGCCATCCTATCAAGGTCACTTCTTTGAAGCAGTGAGGTGGTACATTTACAGCCTAAAATGACAGGATGTGATTTGGTCAATTTTTCATCCTGTTTGGCTGATGCTGCATAGTTGCTGACTTTGAGGTCTTCAATCACTTTACTGTAGGGCTCTACTGTTGCCACCCAGTGCTTTGGTAGGAGCTGCCTGGATCTCTGGAGCAGAGGCTAAAGGGGATCCGCTTGGTCATGTGTCTTGTTGGGAACTGGAGGCTGTTAGGAGGGTAGGGTACTGCTTGGTGTCTGCCACTGCCCAGGTGCCTCATGGAGATCCCCATGAGGATCCTGCCCAGAAAGGAAATGTGGTCAAATTTCTGATGCTGATAGGCAGTGTCTCCTGGTATTATAGTGCACATATGAGCCTGCACCATGGAGCATTCAGAGGCAGCATCAATCTTTTAACTTTCAAATAACTTATTTAATTCATAAGTATTGATGCTTTTTGGAGGAAAAACTGGTCAGGAAGGTCACAAGTAAGCAATGAGAAATAGACTACACAGTCTTAGGAGCTCATGGAGCAATTCCAGCAGTCAATTTATTAGTATGGAGTGGAAAAGCACTTTCCTGAATTGAAAAAAAAAAAGTCATTCTTACAGCTGTCTCTCATCTCAGCCTGGAAATTGTTTTTTCCAGTTACTTGACCACCTGAGTAAGCACTGATCTCATCAGATTTAATGCACTATATCCAATTGGTCTACACAGTATTAGTTTTAAATTTCTAATTACTCCATTTTCCTTTCAGGGCTGGTGATAAGTAGGAATGACTTCCAGAAATCATGTGACTATTTCAGTTTCCACAATAAATACTTGGAACATGAATTCCACTGCAATTAGCCCATCCAACTTGCATTTCATTTTCTCTCTCTAGAAATATATGTGGTAACAGGGTATTGTTTCTTACAGCAGTGATCCCAGATTCCAGCCCCAGGCAGTACGGCTGACTACAAAGGAGTTGCTGTGGGTTCGGGTTGGCCTGGAGTGGGTCACGATCCTCAAGAAAACAAATAGTTTGCTTTAATATAGTGGTGGGAACCGCTCCAGAGATCCAAGATGTGGTTCAGAGGAACTTCAAGAATGGGAATTAGACAGGGATGAACTCTTCACCCCGCAATTCTCCAGATTCTTTGAGCACGCTTGGGCTGAAGGTGTCACAAACCTCTATTATCCTCTACTTCTGCTCTGTTTAGCGATGCCATGAGAAAGCAAGCCTTTTACTGAAGGGCATTGTTGAAATGAATAAAGAGGAGGAGGGAAAGCCTAAAAGTTAAGGCCTTTGGAATCTGGGTTTAAAAATTGTGTTGAATGATTACAAAGGATGGCAATCCTCTGTATCTTATCCCATCCACGCTGCCAAGCAGTCCTGCAGGTCGTACAACTGAGCATACACTAGTTCAGACATCCCATTTGCTCATAGTGTGCTCCTTGCTTTCAGTAGGTGTTTGAATATGCAAAATACATGCAAAACCAGGCTCTGGATACCCGTGTGACTTTCTGAGTGACCTTCTGCTTCCTCATAAAACCTCCAGCCTCAGACACCCTGATTTTCTTTGCTGTGCTCTGGGACACACGAGTCCTTGTGAATAGGTGTGACTGGGGAGAGAGGCAAGGCAGAGTCCAGAAGCTTCACAGGCAGTGATGTTAGGAGCTCAGTCGTCTGGTCAGGGCCTCCTTTGACTTGAAGCCCTGCCTCTTTGTGGGAATGAACAGAGCAGCTCAGATCCTCGCTTGGTACAAGGTAGAATGATTTTGCTGGGACTACACAACATTGTGCCCGAGCTGGTCTTTTTTAAGAAGAAAGTGAGTTAGTGTTCCCTCCTGTGTCGTTGATGACTTTTCCAGAAACAGCAGCAGATTCCGCTTAGCATGCTTTTCACTTGTCAAGTTTGATGCTTTCGAGTACGTGCTTCTGTCCTTGTTTTTTTTTTCCCCCTACAGGAACGCAGTATGACGATATGTACCATTTCTGGTTGTAGCAGAGTCCATAACATTCCCCTCCAATTCCCTGCTATGAGCTTCTGTTTCACTCTCACCTTTCTCTTTATAGCTTTCCAAGTGCTGCAGTGCAGTTGTATTATTGTCGCCTTAATGTCTCTTGTGTAAATGAAAGACCTTGTTGTCCAAAAAGTGTGGTGTTTGAGTGCAAAGGGAAACAGTTGTTCATTTTCTTTTGTTGTCTGCACTCCATTTAATTTTTTTAAATTACGACCAATATAACATCTGCTAAAATGTCTTCCTTATCATTTGCTTGGTGATCATACAGCCTTCCCACCATTCATTGAGAGCTGGACCAGATCTCACAGAGTCTGAAAAGAGCTATGTGGTAAGGCCACTGTTTAAACCAGATGTGTAGTCCTAAACTGTCTTCATCCAGACAGTAACACCTCAGTAGAGTTAAATGCCAGTGCTATTTTTAGATGCACAGTAGGTACATATTTATCTATTTGCATATATTGTTTTGTTTTGCAATAGAAAGGGGGAATTTAGCAGTTAGAAAAACTGTCATATCTAATGAGAAGTTGGGCTAACTGTGTTTTGCCAGCCCTTGGGTATAAGTTAAATGAAGCAAAATGCATGAGTGGAATGGCCCTCCTTGCATTCTTGAACTGACTTCATAGCATTTGTAATGGTGCCACTGCATAACTAATTGCAACCTATTATACTGCTGCTTTTAAAAATATATGTATATGTATTTGTTACAAATCTTCTAACTAAATGCCAAATTCTTCTGTATCTTGCCTGTTTTTCCATGCTTACACCTGGATCCCTTCTGCACTCCACTACCTGGATATTTACCTGGATCTACAACTCTTCTGTTTTTTTTCTTTTGTTTTACTGGACTTATGTGCTCCATCTGGAATGTCCCACCTCCTCTTATCTATATTTTCCCCTCCCTCTACCCTGTTGACTGTCCTTTGGGTGTTGGATGTCAATGCTGCCTACCACGCAGGAAGCTGTTTGCAATGAGATCATAAACATTGCAGAAAAGTCTGTTCATTACTGCAGTACTATTTCTCAGCCTCTTGACTCTCGCAACAAGGTGACCTCTAATGACCATAAACCATCTCTCATCATTTCTCAGCAACCTCAAGCACAGCAGCAAGGAGCCAGTCCTGACAGAAGTCAAACACCACGAGACATGTAAGTCCTTTTGACTCCCATCTCTTCCAGGGGCCTTGTCTCTGATTGGTGGTGAAGATGGGGAGGTGTGAAAACTTCAGTGTTTCAGGAATTAAATTAGAATTCTGGGAAAGTGTCAGGTTTTCTTTAAAGAACAAAAATAGCCACATATCATCATAATGAGTACTTAGTTTAACACTGAGATCTTTGTGTCTGTGTAGCACCTGAAATAATGACCTCATGATCCAGGTCTTCTTTAGGCACTTGATTCATGCTGGTTATGGAGACTATCTCAGTGTCTTGAAGCTGGAGGCAAATCAATATCCACTGGCTATGCCTGGCTTATATAGCGTGGATCAATGTGTTCACCCCTGTTCTCAGCTCCTCACAGTACTGTGAGCAGTCCCAACACTGAAACCACTTGGTGCGTTGCTGGCCAGTTGCACAGATGAACTGATGGTCTGAGAGACCAAGGCTGAGATTTTCAAAACTGTCTGGTGGGTTTAAACCTGGAGCTGCCATTAACTGCCATTAAACTTGGTGGAGCCTTTCCCTGATGGTTTTGGGAATAGTAGCCTACACTGTGTGCTGGGGACTGAATGATTAAGATTAGAAAAGACCTCCAAGATCATGAAGTCCAACCGTCAGCCCAATATCACCATGCCTACTAAACCATGTCACGAAGTGCCATGTCTGCTTTTTGAACGCCTTCGGGGAAGGAGACAAGGAGACTTCAGGGAAGTCCCATGGCAGTTGGTTACTGAAAGGAGCCTTTGCTTTCCCCAGCCACTTTATGAAGAACAGAAAGTCTCACATCAGCTCTATTTTTACTCCTCAGCCCGGGGATCCATACTTCCCCAGATTTACCTGGAGATTGTTTCCACTTCATAATGTTCCTTTCTGATAAATACAGAGCACCTCTGGTGCAAGTGGTATCTCAGGGCAGGATTCAACCTTAGATTTTGTTGGCACTCCTACCTCATCAGCCATGATTTATCCAGCAACCTTAGTGCAGTAGAGTAGGCAGTATCTGTTTCTAAAGTCCTTTCCTCTGCCATTTGGTCATTCACGGCCCTGCCTCTGTGCCTGGGCTAGGGAACAGATGTCTCATTTAGCCCAGGAATGAACGTACACAGGTTTTGGCTTGCATTCAGTAGAGTGTCTGCATTTGTACGCTCCTTAGGTGCTACTCAATAGGAAGACTCCGATTGTTACAGTCTGTGGAGGCAACTGCAAGGCAAAATGGAAACAAGCTCTCCACATATCCTGCAGAGTGCAGGCGTGACACTTTTTACTGCCATGAACTTGTGACAACAGCCAATTTAATGCAGTTGGCTTCTACCTCTCAAACACAGGTCCAGACTGCATTGAACAAAGTATAAAATAAATTAGAAAGGGGAAGGGAGATGTCTCCTTCTGAAGTGATGTCAAGGAAATCCAATGGCTAACATGGTATATTTCCGGTTTTAGAGTTAGCTACCAAGCCCTCTACAGCTACACTCCCCAGAATGATGATGAGCTGGAACTGAGGGATGGTGACATTGTCGATGTCATGGAGAAATGTGACGATGGCTGGTTTGTGGGTGAGTTGTGACACTTGCCTCTCGACAGAGCTTTTTAAGATTCAGATGAACAATTTTGCAGTGTGTCTGGAAGCTGCTTCCATTTATGGGGTCAAAACCATGAAAAATATAAACTCAACTTTTTTTCACAATTTCTCATTTTTTCCCAACACTTAAAAATTAGGTTGTGGGGTGGTGGAGCTTTGTTTTCCTTGCTAGGTCTCTAACTTCCCCTTTTTTTGCCTTGTTTTTATAATTTCCTCACTCCCCTCTTCCTCCTGATCCTTCTTGCGCTCACAAATGGCAGAGCAACAAAGGGGACCAAGGAAAACTGGATTTCTGTAGCTTTTCCAAAACTGAGGGAGCCATGGCAAGTTACAGAAGGTGGCATGTAGCGGATGAAGGGAACATAGATGGGAGTTGCAGTTCCTGAAAATCCAGCCTCACCTGTGTAGAATCATAGAATGGTTTTGGTTGGAAGGAACCTTAAAGTTCATACAGTTCCAACCCCCTGCCGTGGACAGGGACACCCCCGCACTGGATCAGGTCGATCAAAGCTTCATCCAACCTGGCCTTGAACACCTCCAGGGATCTGACATCCACAGTTTCTCTGGACAACCTGTTCCAATGTCTCACCACCCTCACTGTAAAAAATTTCTTCCTAATATCTAATCTAAAGATCCTCTCTTTCAGCTTAAAACCATTACCCCTCACCTAGCAAAATCCAGCCCTTTACCTTCAAAGAATACAAGTCTGGATAGTGTTCTCCATCTCAGCACTGCAAATGTAGGCTTGCTATCTCTTCTTAAGGGAGGTTAACTTATTTATACTGATAAGAGTTTGGCTTCTAGCCTATAGGCCAAGGAGCTTTCATCAGCACCTTACTAACTGTTAAAAGGGAAGACCAAAGATGATTAGTAGCAGAACTGGTTCTCATCTACACCAAAAAGCTCCTTGACCAGGAGTCGTATTTAGTTTTGGAAAGGAGTGCCTGCGGGCTACCACCTCTACCTTTTCAAACCCCTAAGCCTTCCTTGCGTGTCTGTGTCTTATTCTGGCTTCTTTTTGTGACAGGTACGTCTAGGAGAACAAGGCAGTTCGGCACCTTCCCAGGCAACTACGTGAAGCTTCTATACCTGTAAAGTAATAGCGATCCCACTGCGACAGTGATGGGGTTGTTTTCCAGATGGTGTTTTTAAGCAGTGAAGAAACAGACCATTTATGAATGTAATAGACAAGAGATGAGATGTGCTAGGAGGATGTGATTATGTGCTATAGAATTGAGTTGAATGTGTAGCCCTGCTTCCATGAATTCAGGGTGTGATTTGTTTGCTGAAGAAGAGACAGTTTCTAGTTTACACTGCTGCCTTTTTGTATTCCTCTCCCCTCCCCAGCAAGAGTTCTGGTGATAATCTTAATTTGTGTGGAGGGCTTATCTCTGAGAAGGCTTCAGGGAAGCACATGGTATAGATTTTGTTTGTGTGTTGAGCTGTGACAGTGCTTTGGGGCAGTATGCAGCCTTGCAGCTGCTCCTTTTGACTGACGGAGGTCAGGGAGGCCAGGCTTTCTGGCTGCTTTCTGCCTTGCTGAAGACTCACTTTTCTCTCTGCCTTCCACTTCCATAGAAAAACCCTTCATGTCATGCACCTTAAGACCCAGGAGAGACAGAGGACAGATGATATGCAGAGCTCTGTATGGAAAAAGAGTTTGGGGCTGGTGATATAATCCAGAGAGATCAGCCACAATATGATGCAAATGCGCAAAAATCCCAAACCCTTTAATAAGATATTACGTATCTCTGCAGAGTTTTTTTCCTTTTGTGCAGTGTGTGTGTGTGAATGTATTGCGTGCATCAAAATGAACAGAATCCTGTTTTTAAAGAGAAATCAGTCTGGCTTTGACATTCATCTGCACAAAGAATAGAACCAATAAACAGAACATCCATGAGAGCAAATCCTGTTTATGAGTCCTACAGCCATTCACTTGCTCTGTTCCTCCTGCCCTCTTGCTGGCCCTGAAGGATCACACACTTTTTGAAACGTACTCTTTGGAATGAAAACTTTGCCTCCTGCCCGACATTGAATCTTAGAGGCTCTGATAAATCTGAGTAACATATCACTGAGGGTGGCTTTTTTTTTTCTTTTTGGTTACAGTGTTGATGGTAGGTCTCAAGTAAATACCTTCATTTGGCTGCCTCTTAAGTCATACAAAAAAGTCTAATCTACTTGGAAAGCTCTTCCCAGCAGTTATTACCAACTACATAGATTTATATTTCCTTGAAAAATTAAACATGGCTTGCCTGTATGCTTGCCCGTGAATCCACTAGGAAATCTCTTTTGATAGACATTTTGTTATTAAGAAAAAGCATAATCAAAAACGGTTCTGTCAGACTCTGCTTCCTACAGTTACCGTACAAATAGCAAAGGGTTAGATTGCTATTTTGTCATAAGACGTATTTAATAATATAAAATGCCTATTTTTATGCTGATGCTTTTATACAGATTTATTAAGAGTAACTACAACTAACTGTTAGCACGATTTGCAGTGTTTTGATAAATTAGCCATGCTCCTGTGTTTGAAATCAAGTAGGATTGTCTTCCGCCGAGGTCAGCGGAAGAGAAGACTTGGTGTCTCAGAAGTTTGACTGTAAATATGTATATTTAACTTTGTACAGACACTGTACTTAACCTTGTATAGAAAATAATTTAAACACGTTGAGTGAAGGGAGGAAAAAAAAAAAGGCAGTTGTGAAAGGTTGGGATTTTTTTTCCACTTTTATTTAAATGATGCAGTTCCATGTACGTCCACATAAAGAATTCTAGCACAAAATATCCATTATGAAAGAGTTTCAGATATGACACAAAGCATGACTGTTTCTTTTCTGCAGGACATACCTTTAATCCTGCATCTTATTTATGGGTTTGTTTGTCTGTTTTGGGTTTGCCCTTCAGTTATTTACAGCAATATTTAGGCCTACTGCTAAGATTGGATAACACTGAATTAATCTATCCAATAAATTAACACGATGATACTGACTGTATATAACATACTCATTTAAAGGTTTTATTTTTTATTCTTGCTTTTGTGATTTTAAGTTACACACACACACACATATATGCACACCAACCACAACTTATTTTTGTGTTGATTTTTTGTTTCTTATTGCAGTGGATTACTGTTTGACAATAAATGGAACTATTGAATTACTATTGTGTTCCTTGTACAAATTATTAAATAAAGTCTATTTCTGCTGTTCCTGTCGTGACACACTTTTGTACTAGTGCCTCTCTGTGGCTGGCTTCATCCGTGTCCATACGGAGCAGGAGGTGTCTGCCATGGGCTTTCTGAGTGTCCTGCGCCCGAGGATCCTGCTCGTGGCTTGGTGTGAACTCACCAGTTCTCCCATCTGAGCCAGAGGAAGGTTGTGACTTTCTCAAATAAAGCAAGGCGTAAAAAGCAGAGGAAAAAAAAGGTGGGCTTACACCCAGTTCTCACTGTAACACGGAGTCAGGATGCAGCTGATGTGGCCTGTGCTCAGACTTGGAGGTCAGAAGCGCACCCGAGTCCACTGTTTTACAAAGGGTCTTTGTGATTTTTCTCTCAGATGAAAAGACCACACAGGTTAAGTAGAACAAGAAACCCCGGACTCTAGCCTCTGTGGGAAGGGATGTCAGCTGATGTGGGATTTACATGTTCATTTCTAACCCTGACTTGGGTCAAAAGCCATAAGGCACTGACTTCTGTAGTAGCTGCACACTGGCCAGTCAAGTGTGGGTGCCTTGCTGATTCAGGGGGTTTGTGCAAGATCTGTGGTGAACACTTCAGGTCCTCAGCCCTGCAGCAGGATAGCTAGCAGGAGTCTTTGGTTGTGCCTCGTGTAAAGGAACAGTCTGCACAGGAGCAGAGCGAGGGAGGGCCAGAGCTGAGCTGCCCAGGTAGGCTCACCGGCACTCAGTAATGCACAAGGACCACGAAAGCACACTCTGCACCTCTGCACTGCAGGTTCCTTGCAGGCTGCCTCAGCAGGACTGTGTCCTCCCTGAAGGCTGGTCTTTCATCAGTTTACTCTTGAGACCTCAGGCTGAGCTGAAATTGGGCATTCACAACGATTCCCTGCTCATGGGAAGGGGGTTGGAATTAGATGATCTTTTAAGGTCCCTTCCAACCCAAACCATTCTGTGATTCTATGATTTTAGGAAGTCATACTGTAAGCAAGGCAATCCTAAACCCAAACTAACAGGATGGCAAAAGCCTCAAGCTATTTTACACATCCTTAGCTCAGAAAGCTTATGTCTGCTTAAACCTATTTTTTTGCTTGTTTCATAGTTACCTTATCACAGAATCACACAGAATCACAGAATGACAAGGTTGGAAAGGACCCATTGGATCATCGAGTCCAACCATTCCTAACACTCCCTAAACCATGTCCCTCAGAACTTCATCCACCCGTTCCTTAAACACCTCCAGGGAAGGCGACTCGACCCCCTCCCTGGGCAGCTGTTCCAGTGCCCAATGACTCTTACTGTGAAGAATTTTTTTCTGATATCCAACCTGAACCTCCCCTGGTGGAGCTTCAGGCCATTCCCCCTTGTCCTGTCCCCTGTCACTTGGGAGAAGAGCCCAGCTCCCTCCTCTCCACAACCTCCTTTCAGGTAATTGTAAAGAGCAATAAGGTCTCCCCTCAGCCTCCTCTTCTCCAGGCTAAACAACCCCAGCTCTCTCAGCCGCTCCTCGTGTTAAAAGCAAAAGGAGGGCAGCCTGTCCGCCGCCTTCCTGCAGTCACTACCATCACTAGCCCTTGCTTTACAGTGCCGTGGTTAGGGAGGGGAGAAAAAGAAACTCATCTATAACTATATAACCTTGATATTTACTGATGCCCCTCTCTATCCTAATATAATTGCTGAGAAACAAGCTGGAGATGTGTTTGTTAACTTTAGAAGCTGGGTGTACAGAGAGGGGAAGAGGACCCAGTGATGTGTCACAGCCCTACAGAAATCCCTCGCACCCAGGGAGAAAGGAGCTCTTGGCATCTCTTCCTTCACTGCCAGGAGATGGGTAATGGTGCAGGAGAAGAACTGTTGCTGATAGACAGGTTAATAGTCTAGCTGTGCATACCTCAGAAGGAAATAACCCATGGAATGACAAGTTCATGCAGGAAAAAGGAGGAAGCCAAGAGAGGGGGTTGCAGAGGCAAGGGTGTGCCCTGTGATGGGATCATTCCCGGCTGTGTCTGCAGGGCCAGCACCCGGGTGATCTGCCTCAGCCCACCCTCTGCCTGCTCCACACCTCCCGGCTGTGGGTGAGCAGCAGACGCGTTTCCTGAGTCACAGCTAAGGAGGTTGGACGAAACACCTGTACAGAATTCTTTCCTTTGTCCGTGGTACCACCCGTAACAAGATAGAAATAAACAAAACTCTGCCTAAAGCAGCCACGAACCCGGTCTAAGTTAGGGGGAAAGCAATACCTTTCCTTGGCTGCACCCTGAACGTCAGCTCCCGCTCTCTCCGCCGCCTCCGCCAGGTGTCGGGGCTAACACGGCAGCAGGCGGGGGCGGCACGAGCCGCCTTTGCCCGGGAGGTGCCGCACGGCGGCGCTGCTGCGCGGTTCGCTCTGGGGCAGCACCGCCTTCGGCCGCCATTGGCCCCGGCGGGGGCTTCCGAGCACCGACATTCTCTCCCACCCGAGACTCATCCCCGGAGTGCGGCAGACGGCGTTTCTCGGGGGGGTGGAGGGAGCGGGGCGGGGCGGGGCGCTCAGCCCGGGCGTGGGCGGAGAGCGCCGCGGGGCTCTCAGCCTGAGGGGCGCTGCGGGCGGGCTCCGCCGGGGGGGCTCCGCTGGGGGGCGGGGAGCTCAGCGCCGGGGGAGCTCCGCCGGGGGCGGGGCGAGCGGCCCGGGGCGCCCGGAGCGCGGGGCGGGGGATGGAGGGCGCGGGCCGGGCGCTGCCGGGGCGGGGCGGTGCCGGGCGGCCCGCGAGGTGCAGGCGAGCACATGGGGACGCACCGTATCGTCTTGCCGGGCCCCGGACCCTGGGGCTTCCGCCTGGTGGGCGGCCGGGACTTCGAGCAGCCCCTCGCCATCTCCCGGGTAGGCGCGCGGGCTCGAGCGGGCGGGCGGGCGCTGCCAGGGCGGCTCTGGTGACGCCGCCGCCGCGCAGGATCCTTTTCTTTACTTCTTTTCCGTTTCTTTCTGAATGTTTGTGCAGCGAAACGCGGTGGTCCGCGCAGCCCCTTCCCCTGGCCTTCGCCGGGGTCTCCGTCCTCCCCCCCTGCCCTCGGCCTGCCCGCAGCGAGCCAGGCAGAGCCCCCCCGCCCCGCGCCCCCTGAGGCGCTGCCGGGCGCTGCGCGGCTTCTGCTCACCGCGTAGAGTCAAGAGGAAACCCTCTGTTGGTAGAAGCTGCGTTAACCTGCGTGAAGCGCCTCTGCCTGGTTTGGGATAGGTGCTGCTTACCCCCCACTTAAATAAAGTTAGTTAGGAAATGACAATTAAAGATTCGCACCCAGACCGTTGGAATGGTGTCGCTCGCTCTGCCCTCCCGGGCTGCGGGGAGGGGGTCGGGGGGTCTCCCGCGCGGGCTTTTAATTCGCCACAAACTCCCCATCCCTTCGTGGCTTTGCATGGGAAGTGCCGCTCAGCGCCTCCCTCCAGGGGAGAAGGAATTTCCATGGATTTCCATCGATCCCTCCGCAAACCAGAGGGTTCCGTGCCCGCTGGTGGCTCTGCAGTTCCCGTGGGACAGACGGGAACTGGAACTCTTGTGAGTGGTGTTTAAAGAGGAGCGGGAAGGTGAGGCTTGGAGCGTTCCTCCCGCGGCGGGAGAGGCTGTAGGGCAGAGGAGATGGCCAGGCGAGTGCTGCCAAGCACAGAGGGGAAGGTTCTAATTTTCTGTGTAATCTCTTTCGATTACGGTAATAATACCTCGTTTTTCTAAAGCAGGTTTTGGACGTGAAAGCAGCTTTAGCTTAGGGGGAAATGATATTTTCTTCATTGTTATAGTAATTGCCATTTCCTTCCCGGGAGAGGCTCTCGGGCAGAAGCATGTCTGGTCCTACCGTGTTGCTCTTGCCCCTTCTCCTTGGTCGCATTTGCCGGTGCTTCTGGGCACATACCGAGGGACATAGGTCAGAAAAGCAGCAAAAATAACCACCTCATGAGAAATTGTGACCCTGGAGACTAAAAATGTAATAAAATATCCTCTCTAGTGGTGACGTAAATGCTGATGACAGGCAGCTCTTATCACAGCTTTCCCTTGCGGCCCCTCCGACGTTTTTAATTTCTCCTCCAAGACTTGAAGCCGTTAATGTTTCCTGTGGTTTGCTCCTATGACTCCTGGATTTGGCGACTTGTGTCAGGAACAAAACTCTTAGGAAGTCCTTCCTTCATTGCGTGAAAGAACATCTGGTCGCATTTTGTCCTATTTTAAAGAACCTGTTCCTCCTTGTGTGATAACTTTTGGGGGCTATAACTTCATTTCTCTCCTTACTTAGCACATTCGATACCTGTGCCCTGATCAAAGAACTTTTTAGGCACATAGCCCTCCTCTTAAGATGGTGCAACCTCTGATTGTAGGACTGGCATCTGCCAGGAGCTAGGAGAGCCTTGCTCCCACCACGATTTGAGGTACGAAGGCTCCCCAGATGAATGACAGGTGAATGGTGGGAGCACTGCAGCTTGTGATGACAGCGTCACCGTGTGAGCAGGGGAGGATGCAGCCATCCCTCTCCAGTACTGTTATGCATTTGCTCTGTGCTGCAGCATGTAGGTTCTAGGTCTGTGACACAGATGTGCTCGTGGGAACTGCTGTTAGCAGCAGTGCGCGGGACTGGGCTGCCCACCCCAAGCCAGGCACACATCCTTGATTGCTCCAGGAAGCAACATTGTCCTGCCACTGCCAGCTGGAGCATGGTGATAGGGGTGTACTACACAGTGGGAGAGTTCCCTCCCATGTGGCCAGGGGAGCCTGGCTCTGCCTCGCCTGGGGCTGCCTGTCCCATTGCTGCACTGCTGGGGTCACCCTCCTGCTCCAGGTGTGTGCTGGCACGGCAGTGCTGAGGGTGTGGGGGGATGCCCATCCAGACACGGGCCTGAGCCAAGTGTCTTGCAGTTCCCTTTAAACCAAGGTACCTAAATGAAGCCTACATTGTCTGCCAGGAGCTCACATTTGGCTTCTGGCAGCGTCATCCTCGTGGTGAGCTTTTGAGCTCAACTTGGTATTTATGGCCCTCAACACCACCGCACCTCGGTGCCTTACTACTGGCTTTTGTCTTCTCTAGCTCCCCTCTGCCGTAGGGAGGGTTTATCCCAGTTGCGCTGGTGGGATACAGCACCATTAGAGTTGCCAAGGTGGCTCATTCCCCAGGAGTCCTGCAATCCTGGGGCTGAGAGAGTCAGGAGGCACCAATGCTGTGAGATTGGAGCCAGCAGAACAGCCTGGGTGAGACATGCTGGCCAGCAGAAGACACATGGCATTAATAGCCAGCTGTGTTTACAAGACTGGCAGATGAAAGGTTATGGCATTTCCGCAGCTGCTCTTACCTTGTCTTTTCACGGAATCACAAGGTGATTTTGTTGCTGCCCTGCCTGCCTTTTTCACTTGAACTGTATGTTCAAAACTGCTTTAGTCTCAAATACATCATGAGCATCTTCTCCTGCAAAGAGTTCTGGTTTCTCGGTTGTGTTGGACGAGCCTTCCAAGTTACAGCTGGGCATGGGGATTTCACAAGTGATCCATGTGAGGCACTCTTGTGAAGTCTCCTCTGTTCTGGATGGATGCTTCACAGCTGTTTCTGGGTTAGGTGTTTCTTTTTAACTGTAGGGTTATGGTGAACACTTTACTGCAATCTTTGTTGAGAAGAAAAGACTGTATTGCTCAGCAGGATGAACCCTAATCGAAAGCCTGTTTCATTGCCTTATTTGAGTAGGAAAGACCTTTGTCTTTATCTGCCCAAAATACAGGAAGAGCAGAATTTGACTGTACATTTTGTAGCCTCATTAAGGAGGGGGTGTCTGTAAAAACGGACCAAAAGCTGGTGCACTTCTGTAGCTATGTTTTGTTATGAAGCTGAGCATTTTCTCAATGCAAAAGTTGTTTTAAGACTGCAGCCCAGTTCTGCAAATAAGTTAAAAAGATTCGATTGCAACATTGTGCCTGTTGCTGATTTCAACCACAGTAAAACCAATTCATCCCTCTTTAGTCTGATAGTTTAGGTATTCATGGTATTTTAAAAGCTCAGAATTTACAGCAAGTACAGAACTGAAAGATAATCAGGTATTTCCTGGGTGTTTGGGGTTTTTTAAGCATGGCCCTTTGAGCCAGCTCCATAAACTTAATACTTGATTTAGTGATAAAATTTGACTTGGTGGCCTGAAATCAAGCATGGGACTGAATCCCATAGTGTAAAACAACTTTGTTACTGGCTGATGTCCTTACTAGCTCCTTTAGCCAGGTGTCCTGTTAGGAAGCCACCAAGTGAAGGCATCCTGCAGCCACGGGTGAGAGAAAACCCTGATGGTACTGGACACCATGCTAACACTTGGGCTCAGTGGGATGGGCTCAGCAGCTATGTGGAGATCATAATCCTTCTGGAGCATGCCAGGGCTCAGCTGTGGGGCTTAGGTGACGAGTTGGAGCATCTTTCCTGGGAGAAAAGAAAGAAAGAAGGAAAGAGAGAAACAAAGGCAGGCAGGCAGGCATGCCATGGTCTGAGGCCTGGGGCTAGACAGGGAGGCCTCCATGCCTGGAGGAGAGCTGGAATGCCACCCTCTCTGCCAAAAGAAACAGGGAGTGTGGTGGATGTGGTACGATGTAGGGTTGGGTTGACTTTGCTCCTTGGCCCTGAGAGCCTTGGCTGGTTCCCTTGTGCACACCTGTGGCTGCAGGTCCTCTCCCACCCAGCCCAGGTTCCGGGCTTGTAATTGCAAATATGCCAGTGTTGCACTTGGCTCTTGTTCTGAGGCTGGCTTGGCAGAGGGAGCCAGCTGGGGAAAGCTGCTGGGGTTTATAGGAAGGTGAATGTGGCTTTACATTTCCTGCACTGGTGTTTTCTCTTGTGCTGCTGCTCCTTGCTGCCAGGTGGGGTGGGGGCTGTGACAGCACCAGCCATGCTGTGCCCTTGGGGACACCTTGCAGAGCTGCTCGGTTGCTAGACAGACAATCAGTGCCTGTGGGACACCAGTCGTTATGGTCACCTGGCAAGAGCCTCTAACCTGCCAGAAATAGCTGGGATCATGTTTGGAGGACAACACAATGACTTGTGCGTTTTGTGCTGTAGAAAGTCCTGTCTGGTCTGGTCCGTCTGAGCATGTGGGGTGCAGAGAGCAGAAGTTCACATAATGGTCCTACAGACTTTGAAGTCAGTGTGAACTCTGGCAGCTTCTCAGGTAGCTGCTGGGTCTGGACAAGCCTGTGCTTCAAGGGTACAAAGATGCTGAGGAGAGGAAAGGACTTCACTGATCTCTCTGACTGCTGGGGTTTGGATGAGAAGTTGTCCTTAATCATAGCAAGTGGAAAGCAGCAGAATTTTCTCACAGCAGAGGCAAAGTGCTTTGGGGCACAGGACTGGCTTTATCTTTTCCAGCCCCATTCGCTGAGTCTGAGGGACAATTCTATCTTTAGAAAAACATTTAACAGAAAGAGGAAACTGATTAAATACCTTCTACTGCGGTTACATCCAAGAGGGGTACTCTTGCCTTTCCTGGGAGCCAGAGTTGTACTTTCTGTAGTTCACCTTTTCAGACTGATTTGCCACGTCTTATGTCACCCAACTTTGGAGAATCCCTTTCCCTGAGCCTCTTCATTGAGTCCAGCATCATTTGGTGGAGTACATCTGACTTGTCTTGTTCTTGATGAGTTCTGCAAAGAACCTAAAGAAAGGACTCAGTGTTGGGAGGGGATGTACCAGCCCTAATCTTATATGAGAGCTTTTAGCACCCAAACTTAAGTTGACAAAGGTTAAGTGTTGGACTTATTGAGAGAGAGTCTTTTTTGTTCCCTTATCTGCTTGTTGAGAGTTATGTGTAGCTGCAAGCAATCTTTCACCCTCAAAAAATCATTTTGTCCATCAGAAGGTGTATTTTATTTGTAAAATGCTTTGGGTTTGAAGGGTGCAATGTCAACATAACTGCAGCAAATGGATTTTATTTTCTTCCTTACAAACAGGGAAATTACAGGAGGCTTTAACAGTATAAACAATTTATGTTTTTCTGGACAGTGACACAGTAACTTCAGTAGTTGCTGATTACTAGACATGTTGTTTTATTTAGAGAATGAAATAAACCGTCAGGAAAGACGAAGCTGATGAGCAGATGTATGTAATGTTTTTGAGGTTTTGCAAGAAATCTTCATACTGTTTTTACACTGCCTGCCTGAGGTCAGCCCTCTTGTCTTGTCTAATGCCTTCCCTTCTCTGTGTTAATAAAACTCATTGGCTGTCAGAAATAGGCAGGAGCCAAAGCAGGCAGGAGGGTGAAGGTGAGCTGAGCTGCCAGAGGGGTTTTTGCAAAGGGTGGGCTGCTGCTCAGAGCTTTACCCAGAAAGAAGCACGCCCCCCTTCCCCTCTCCTGGAGTCTCCTGGGGATGGGATGGCCTGGACCAACACAGAGCAGCCAGCGAGTTTTGGGCTGCAACAATGTCAGACAGTAATAGTACAGAGAGCCAGAGCACCTTGGGAGGAAGATCTAGAGCCAGCTGTAAGGAACCAACCAGCCTGTTGTTCCCTTTTCCCTAAAAAGAAGGGGTAGGGAATGTGCTTGCCTGAATTTTCTCATAGCTTCTAATCTCTGCTGACCCAGCTGCATACTTTTGCTGGGAGAAACTGTGGCTGCTTAGCATAATACGCCAGTGCTGAGCACATTAGTCATAGTAAAAACAGCAGCGTATGTATGTGGGTGGGAATGATTAAACTGAATGTCAGAGATGTCTAGTTGTGACTGGTGGCCTTAGAAGTATGTTGCTGCTTGTCCTTCTGTCCAGCAAAGGCACATCTCAAGCTCAGATATGTGCTATTTCTCTGAATCTTTTTTTTGGTTGATGTTAATTTTCTCATTTCTTATCTCTGAATAACTCATTGCGATGTGTGTCTCACTGTGGAGTGGTGGCTGGTGCCGAAGTCTGCGGGGTCTGTGAGAAACTGTGAAGGGCTGATGGAGTTAACAGGTAGTGTGCCTGAATGGATGGGGGAGAAGGCCAGGAAGAATGAAGCTGCATTATGCTGCTCTTCATAGAAATGCTTCCCACCATTCCTCCCTCTCATCTCAGCTGCTGTGGGCAGCAGCTTCCCGTAATATACCCACTGCTGCCTCTTGGATCCTTGCTGCAGAAGTGAAAAAGAAGTCACAATATATCCCTGTCCAGGGATTGCAAAACTTGTTAGGTAGCATTTATGGAGGCAATTGCATCAAATATAAAATGTGGTTGTGTTAGGCTAGCTCTGGAACAGACAGAAGTTTTATAAAGGCCTCCTGGGAGCTGGCTAAGCTGCTAAATCAAAGCATTTTCTTCTCTACTGTAAATGAACTTGCCCAAAGACTAGCTGAAGACTTGGATGTGTCACAGTCACGTCCTTTGTTTGCTGCCTGGCTGCCAGCGCAAAGGGTCGATAGCAGGCAAACCGCCTGGGATACAGAAACCTGAACTTTGGAAAATCACAGTGGTGTTAGCAAGGTGGAGAACAAAGCAGGAAGGGGAAGGGAAGGCAAGTATTTTTTTTCTGCCCTTTTCATGATTGCAGAGCTTTATATACTTGTGTGTGTGTGCATGCACATGTATGCAAAGCTTCACTTCATAATATAAGAAAATAACATGGAGTTTTCTTCTAATCCTGAATCTGTGGGACCTCTTTGAAAAGGGGAGTTCAAGTCTATACCTGGTTAAAACTGTTATCCACTACCCAGAGCTGTGCATGAGTAAAGTGTGCATGATCAAGCCCACAGATTATGGGAACTATTTATTTCCTCTGTATGCTGGCAAATGTGTCTGAGCTGCTATCAGAAACCTAGTTTGTGTCTGGTTATAAGTGTCTAGATTATTCCTTTAGTAGCCCAGATTTTTTGCCCAGAGACCCAGCCAAACACACTGTCACCACAGGGACACTCGGAGCTCTGGGACCTGATTTGGATATGGCATGAAGCAGTGCTTCTCAGCCTGTCTGGGCATTTTGTGTTCAACAGTGAAATGACCTGATGGCAAAGTGTTATTGCCTGGGAGCAATCACCACAAGGTAGGTCACAGTTCCTTTCTGAAGGAAGCCCTTGAGTATAATATTAAAGGGTGTGCAATGCTTTATTGACTTGGTGATAGTGTCTCTGGAGCTGGGGGGCTCAGGAACACTCTAGGTACTGTGATGCCTCTGCCAGAGGCTGCCCAATCCCGTTGTGGGAAGCCCAAGCCAGCTGGGGAGCTATTTTGAAGGAGGCTGGAAGCTGTCTATGCCTTTGTGTGAGACGTTACTTGTGCAAACTTGGGTTTGCGGATTTTGTTCCTTGCTGTCTCTGAGTCTTCCTCGCCTTCCCTCGCAGCTGTATCCCATCATTATCAGGTTACCTGCCTGCTGTCCTCTTTAATATCTACAGGTGTCTGCTCCATGCTAGGGCAGGAGGGGAGGTAAAGGAGAGAGGCTGATGCAAAGCTTTAAGGGGTTTGAGAGCAGAGCAAGAGGAAAGCACCTTCAGGTACTGTAACATTTACTGAATGCCTGTGACCCTGAAAGCTTTTGTTCATTTTTGGAGTCCTTCTGGTCTGATTGAGTAAGCTATCTGGTATCTGCCAGTGCTCTGAGAGCCTCTGGCTGTCCTCTCTGGCCATGCTCCATTGCTCCCCATGGACCAGGGAGTGATGTTACAAAAAAAAAAAAAAAGAAAAGCGGGAAAAGGTCTTCCCAGTTGCAGCTTTCTGCTCCTCACTTAATAACAGAAACACCTTTCGCTTTCCTGAATTAAGTGGTAGTTGGGCAAATCTCTAAAAGCAACATTGACAACACTGAGATAAGCCCAGACCTTACTGTGAGGGTGGTTGACAACATTATTAGTAGCTCTTAATCGTCCTAAAAAGGATGAGTTCCCTGTGGTACCATTAGCCTTGTGCAGATACATTTGCTATAAGCAGTTCTTGCAAGCTTGTTGTTGCAGCGGAGCAGTTTGTGGAAGGTTGCATTTCAGGGTGAGGTATTTCCAGTTCCACAGGGTGAGAACTGAAGAAATTGGATTTTAAAACATGAACTTGCCACAAGGAAACTTATTTTCATTACTGTGCATCCTTGTGGCTTCCCCTTAGAGGAGAGGTTTGTACAGTACCTGAGTGGACTTAACTGCCCTTGTGCAACTGGTGGCTCTTATCTGATGGAGAAGAGCACTCAAATTTCAAATTCTTCTGAAGTAGACAGAGAAGGAGAATGTGACATAAGCGCTGGCAAAGCACAGAGATGTTCCTGTGAACGCTGCTTTTGTCCTGGTTGGTCTTGGGGTTTCTTCAGAATGCTTCAGCATGTGTGTCCCTGACTGCTCCAGTTCTGCTGGCCCTTGTGGTAGGGGATTGTTTCTAGGAGTCTTCCACATGTTGTGTAGATTATGTATGTAAATGCAAGCTCTACATGCTTGCATCTAAATGCTCTATGCTGCCCCTGGCAGCATAACAGCAGTGGTGTTAATCAACTTTTATTCTTGACCTCTTGGTGGTCTTATCTGATAAAAAATGAATCATAGGAATAATGTGCTGAGCTCTGTGCCCCTCACAGGGGTGAGTTATGTGTCCCTCTCCCTCCTTTGGTAACAAAGAAAATAAAGGCACTGAGAAACCAGGTGACTTTTTTAAGGCCTGAGTGACCAGGAGAGGACCCACAATGTGTCTTCTGAGGGCTCCCTCCAGTGTAATGATGCCTTTATGGATCTGTCTCATGGTTTCTGAAGCAGCAGCTCCCCAGTCCAGTGGGACTGCAGCCACTGCCAATGCTCAAGATTTCTTCATGGCTGCTGTCACTGTTACAAGGTTTACAAGAAGGTACTCTCAAGGCAATGGATCCAATGGAGCAGCGGCAGGCAGTGCTTGGTGATCTTGTAGACCACCAGTTGGCTGCAGGCTGCAGCTTGGCAGGTGATGATGTTTACATTTAAAGCTGATTTTCTGTTTCCATCTGGTGGCTTGTATTGTCTTTCAGCATTTCCTCTCCCAGCTTGAGTCTGCTTACAGCATTGAAGGGATAAGCAGGTATATAGGCACTATTTGTTTGACTTATCTGAAGGTCTTTGGGTTAATGTTGAGCACTTTGGCCAACCTGGGCATTTGTGATACACATCTATGTCCTTCCCTTTTTCAGGGAATACTGTCCTAGTAGAGAGGTAAAAAAGAAAAGCATCCTGTTATCATCCTTCTGCCTAGGGAAAATATCCTACTCCAGCTGTGAGAGGATGTACTGAAGAGCTTTGGCTTTGGCTCAGGGAAAGGAGTGACTGCAGCTAGTGTGTAACATGTCTAGGAGGTGAATGTTTCCCTGAGGGGAATGATGTGCCATCCAATCCCACTTTAGGAAAACTCTCTAAATCCTGTGAACAATGTTTATTTATAATGTCTGACAGCTCTAATGCCTTTGCTCATCTGCTTTCCAGCATGCTGAAACCTAGCAAGAATGCACAGAATGAGCACGAGTTGCAACAGACTCATGAATGAGGTGTGTCCCAGCTGCAAGGCATGTTTTAACCTACTCATGTCTAGAAGCAGTCTTCTCATATCCTCTCCTTATTTAATAATTCATGAAAGCCCACAGCAATCATTGTGCTCCTTGCACAAATTCATTAAAACTGCACAAAATCTTAAAATCATAGAATAACTGGATTCGAAAAGACCTTTAAGGTCATCAACTCCAGTCATAATTGTCGACTACTAAATCATGTCCCCAAGCGCCTCATCTACCTGCCTTTTGAACACCTTAACCTTTTTCTATGAAGAAGTTTTTCCTAATGTCCAATCAAAACTTCCCCTGATGCAGCTTGAGGCCATTCCCATTTGTCCTGCTGCCTGTCACTTGGGAGAAGAGACCAACACCCACCTCTCTACAATCTCCTTTTAGATAGTTGTAGACAGTGATAAGGTCTCCCCTCAGCCTCCTCTTCTCCAGGCTAAACAACCTGTTTCCTCAGCCACTCCTCATAAGATTTGTTCTCCAGCCCCTTCCCAGCTTCATTGCTCTTCTCTGGACACACTCCAGGACCTCAATGTCTTCCTTGTACTGAGGGGCCCAAAACTGAACATAGGATTCCAGGTGCAGCCTCACCAGTGCTGAGTACAGGGGCAGAATGACTTCCCTGTCCTGCTGGCCACACTGTTTCTGATACAAGCCAAGATGCTGTTGGCTTTCTTGCTTTCTTGTCCACCTGGGCACAGGGCTGGCTCATGTTCAGTCGGCTGTCGACCAACACCCCCAGGTCCTTTTCTGCCAGACAGCTTTCCAGCCACTCTTGCCCAAGCCTGGAGCACTGCATGGGGTTGTTGTGTCTTACATAGTTTGCAAAGCCACAACCACATTTGATGTTTATCACTATACACCTATCAGTAATTTTGGCCTAAAATAATCTCCTCAGCAGATCTAGGGGAAAAATGAATGAGCTGTTTACTTGATTAGCTTTTTAGCGGGGACTTATTTTTTCTCACAAGGGGTGTCATACTGGCAGCATTGCTGCATTGTGTCTTCTGTCTGGGATCTTGGTGAGATAAGCTCTTTTCCTATCAGTCATTTATCAGGCAGAGAGCAACACCTCTTTAGCAGTGCAGTGGCATACCTGGGAAGCAAAGCACCATGTGTATGGTAGAATGTATCAAGGTGAGTTGTGGTCAGGCTGGCAAGCTGGAAATGCTGCTTCCACTTTTCAGGAAGTATGGTCAGATTATGATTTAAAGATAAAGTTTCTTACCATTCTTCCTCGCAGCCTGCTTGTTAGATTAAGCACTACTTTGGAACTAATCTTGCTGAGGTCAATAAGTCTATTGCAGCCGTTCCTGCACTGAAATAGAATAAAACTGAAGAATCAAACAAAAATCTTGATCCCAGACCTTTCTTCCAAGGAAGGAAGTGAATGAGATCATGATGCAAAGGTGTTTGTGACTGGTGTCGACTGTATTGCAATGACTTTGGTACTCTATTCTGTCACCTTTGGTTTTTGGAAGCTCAGGTTTCTTGGCTGTCCTTAGCCCCTTCTGTTTTGGAGAGCATTTCTTTGTCCAGCAAAAAAAACCAAAATTGCTTTCTGCTTGTTCTTGCTTTGAGTGAAACACAATTTCTATTATTTACCTGTTCTGTCATCCATATTTCTGTCTGTGGGTGCCAAAACAGAATTCTACTCCTGACTTGTAATACTGAGAGTATTCAAAAGGCCCAGATCCAGACAGCTTTCTGCTGAGAGCTTAGTTTCATTGGTTTTAACCTCCTTGTTTTCAGGTACCAGCAAAAGTCCTGAGTACTGCAACAGTTTTTCAAGTGTTGCTATGGGAGGCTGCTCCCTGGAAAGGCCATTCATTCTTTTTGTTTTCTCTTAGGTGACTCCAGGTAGCAAAGCTGCAATAGCCAACTTATGTATAGGAGACCAGATCATAGCCATTGATGGGGTGAACACGGATAACATGACACACCTTGAGGCGCAAAACAAAATCAAGGGTTGCACAGATGAACTAACTCTGACAGTCAGCAGGTACGTTACTGGGGGAGACTGGGGTTGGAAGGAGGGAGGGATGGGGCCGGGGTTGGGGGTCACACAACAGTAGCAGTGTTTTGGTTTGGCAGCAGACCTCTCTGATTGGTTTGTTTACTTTGACCTTTTAGTGCTTTTTCTGGCCAGGTGCTGGATTGCAAGAGGGAACTGCATTTCAGCCTTTAATCCTAATGCTGCTTGTGTTTCTTGCACTTTGACCTAATGAAAACAGAGGCTGTCAGCCTATTCTGTGGCTCCTGACAGCAAGAAATCAAAGACAGGTCTCATGAAAACTTCACTTATAGTGGAGGAGGTAAGACCAGAGATGATCTTTCTTCCTGTTGCACTAATTAGCGGATAAAATATATTATCCAAGATATTAATTGCCTAGTTTTTGCCACGCACAGACTCAGAAAGGTTGTACATTTTGGAGCCTCTTGATGAAACAGCACTGACAGCGCTAAACAGTGATGAGCCAAGTTGCGTCAAAGTGCCTGTCAAACATCGGTCTTTTGTGAGAGAATAAAAAGGGTGACAGTGGAGCCGCAGTCTCCATCATTGGTGTAAAGCAGAGGCTGGTTTCAGCCATCCCACTGTCTCAAGCTGCAGAGCAATGGACAGCGTCATTCCTTTCCCCAGCTGTGCTTTGTTCATGGTCCATCTTTGTACAGAGAAGAAACGGAGCCTGGGAAGGCAGGGAACTGCTTTGCATTGACACATTGCTTCTTAAAAGTATTGGAGCCTAATTTTTTGGATGCTGGGGTTTCGCCTCCCTCTTTGTTCGAATTGCAGTCATGGGTAGCAGCAATTTTTGAAGTCAGATGATAGATGCATCATGGCATTTGTAGTTGCTTTAAAGTGAGTATTTCCTGTGGCCTCACCTGCCCTCTCCCTGAGCAATCATACATCAGCTTCACAGAACATGCAGGGGAAGCACTTTCAGGAGCGCAAAAGCATGCCTTAAATGACACAGTAGTTCAGTTGTTCAGAGCTTTTCTGTGTTAAACAGAAGTCTTTTACCGTAGCTTGGATAATGGCAGGAGTTCAGCAGGCCGAAAAATGCCTGACAATTCATTGAGGAAACTCACAGAGGAAAGAACGGAGCACTGTGTGAATTAGTGGTGAGCACTGCAGCAGCACATTAGCCCCAGAGTTTCTCATATTGACCTCTAATTTAGCAGCCTGTAATCTTCCTGCAAACGGGTACCCCTTTTCTTTGTCAAAATACCCAGCTGCTTGACTTGGCAAACCAGTCCCATGTAGTTCTGGCTGGGAGAAAGGAGGGGAGACAAGGGCTCTTTCAGCCTGTGGGCAAGCTCATTCTTACAGATCATTGATTCTGTAAAATGTGTTTGCTAATGTTAATTACGAAGTCATTAACTTTATAGCTACCCCATGCATGTTTCATTGGCTTTGCATATGAAAGTTGTCCAGGAAGAGATTTCTGTCTGGATGTGCAGCTATGCAAAACTACGCAGGGGCTTTGAGTTAGCACGGCCAAACTCTTTTTCAGGACCCCTTTCAAGGAGGTAGCATGAGTGTGTGTTGGGCACTTCTGCTACTGTACTGATCGATGAGTGCTCCTGACAAAATAGCTGGGAGTGCCAAGACTGCAAGTGAAAAGGAGTTGTCTGACTACTTACCCACCTTAGGGTTTGATATCAATACACATCGCACTATGCAAAAGCCTTTTTAGATAATCCTAGGAGATTTTTGATCCTCCTCTGTCTTTAGGAGAAGAATCATAGAATGGTTTGAGTTGGAAGGGACCTCAAAGATCATCTTAACTCCAACCTCCCTGCAGGGATTCCTCCCACTGGATCAGGCTGCTCAAGGCCCATCCAGCCTGGCCTTGAACACTTCCAGGGAGGGGGCATCCACAACTTCCCTGGGCAACCTGTTCTAGTTCCTCACCACCCTCATTGTGAAAAATTTCCTCCTTATGTCTATCTAGTCTAAATCTGCCCCTCTCCAATTTAAAAGCCTTTCCCCCTCATCCTATCACTCCATACCTTTGTAAACACTCCCTTCCCGGCTTTCTCGTAGTCTCTTCAAGTACTGGAAGGACGCTATGTCGTCTCCTCGGAGCCTTCTCTTCTCCAGGCTGAACAACCCCAACTCTCTCAGCCTGTCCTCATATGGGAGGTGCTCCAGCCCTCTGATCATCTTTGAAGCAGGACATGTATTTGTATTGGGGAATATGATACTGTAGAGTGCTTTCTCAGAGAAGAAAGCTATCTCTTAATGCCAAGAGACAGTCATATGCATTGTGTTGTCTCTCCTGTTTGTACTCTGAGAATACTTTATCCCAAGTGCCCAGTTGTCTCCTAGGCCCTCATAACAGGCTTGTTCCAAACGCAGCTGGACTCAGTGGTTGTGAATGCAGTGTAGTCTTTGTTGCTGAGGCTAGCTCTTCTTTCCTGTACAGTCGAAGGCAAGACCTTAAAATGGTAGATCTTGAGAGGAGGCCTTGAGGGCTGACAGAGGACGTCTTTGTATCAGTTAGAGTCCATGCTTCATCTTCCTGTTCAACTTAGTGTAAAGGAAGTGAGTGAGGAAGGCAGACTATGGGTTGGAGCCCTCCTCCATGTAGAAGGGAAGAACGTTGCTACCAAGGTCCAGAGGGTGGAAGGCATTTGGGAAGATGAGTGCCACCTGGCCAAGTGGTATGGCTTGAGCTTCCTGAACCTTGGTGGGCCAAACTGTTGTCAGTAAGGCCTGACCTTATAGTTAGTCAGGAAGGCTGACAATACGGTTAGATCAGATCTGGAAGATTTTTCTCTGTTGAAGTCACTCTGTAAGTAGTTGGCTAAGTATGAAAAGGAAAGTATATCGTTTGCACTTCAACACCACCAACTCTTGGGCTTGGTCTCCGTGGTCTGCAATCACAGCTTGCTAGCTGGATCTGTTGTACATAGTAAGCCATGCTGGCGAGGACCATTAGTCCAGCAGGGCCGTAGCTCCATGGGTTGGAGCATCATGCACAACTGGTGCTGAGATACTGCAGGTTTCCTGGAGTAAGAAGTCTTCCATTCCTCCTTTTTGGCTCACCATCACAGAGGTGTCTTGTGAAAGCATAAATCCTTAGTAATTTTTCATTTAATATGTGATGAATTTTAGATGATTATTATTCATTTAAATGATTTTGCTTGCAAAATACTCTCTGACCTGCATTCAGTTTGGCAGCAGGGTTGTGTCAAGAAGGATTTTAGACATGGTTCTAAGCTTACATGAGGTGGTTTGGTTCCATCAAAGGATCAGTGCTGTTGTGACAGTGGGGACTTTGTTTGTTACTGACATGAATGTTAAAAGTGCACATGGGTTCAAAAGGAGACTGGATGAGTTTATGGAAGACAAATATATAATGGATATTATATAACCATAGCAGTATCTCTGCTGCAGAAAGCTGTTAAGCTGCAAGTAGCTGGAAGATGGTGAGTGTTTTAGGGAAGTATTGCGCTATGCGATACTTGTGTTTTTCTATGGACCAAAACAAACTTATCTGCAGCCCTCTTTTAATGGAGCAGTTAAAATGTCTTCATGTTTGGCTGTACTAATGATTTTCTAAGAGAAGTGTAAATGTAGACAATTGGAAGGACTTAAACACTTCTGGTAAAGGAAATGCTGTTTGCGCTGTGTACTTGATTGTGAATATCAACAGCGTTCCAATGTTTCCTGCTTCGGTGTTTCCCTTATGACGGTAACAGTCCGAAAATATTTCAGATCAGATTGTAGGCAGGAAATCTAGTCTAAGACATGTCACTGTTAAAAACAGATCAAATTACTAGGTGAAGAAAACATGCCTGGTCTGCTTTTTTACCAAATTCTTGCTGAACTGGCAGCAACCCTTGGCTCTTTTCTGAGCCTGTGTTTGTTCATTCAATTTGCTTTTTGTTTCAGGCTAGAGAGTGCTTTTAGAAATGTGGTTCCCAAGAAACCAAATTAAAGGTTCCATTATTGTCTTCAGCAGCGTAAAATCATGCTTAGCACCATGGTTTTGAATGGTTTGCACAGAAAGATTGACCTACAGCAGACTGCATGCTTCAGTCAACTCAAACCCACTTGGTTGCTGAATTAAGACATTTCAAAGGCAGAGTTTTGAGTCCCTTTCATTGGAAGAAGAAAGTTTGGGATCTTGAGTCTTTGAGAAGAGCTACTTTTCTTTTTTTTCTTTGAATCTTTCAATTAGGGTGTGTACATAGTTGCATTGACATTTTAGGGTCCAGTGAAACTGCAGTGCACCCCTTCTGAGCACGCCTCTGATTTTCCTTTAATGGGAGTAAGCAGCAAGATTTGTCCAACGAAGTGGACAAAGCTATCAGCTTCCTTTGGAAACTTAATGTGGTTTGGGAAGGATGCTTGCTCTGACAAAGAGCACTCAAAGAAGGGAAGGCTCGGGAGGAACAGATTCTCCTACCAGAAACTTCACCTGATAGTCGAAACATCCAGGTATCACTGATGTCAGTGGTAGCACTCATGATGAATTTGACACATGGCTCTGTGGAGCTATGGCTGCAGGTATACAAAAGCAGACGAATGTTCATTGCAACAGAGGTGAAAATCTATTTCTAAAACGCATGGCTCTTGCCTATGTCTTTAGTCACCAAATGGATGGTGGAACCCTGAGCAGCCCTGAGCAACTCGAAGTTAAAGTGTGTATTTATACAGGGTTTTTTTAACTTCTTGCAGTAAGTCTGCCCTTCCTCTCTG